>NW_008348999.1:469617-518079 GCF_000622305.1 Nannospalax galili | reverse complement strand
AGAACATTCTTCCTGGCTTCATTAAGGATCTGCTCCCGCTCCTCGGTGGTAAAGAGGGTGCGGAGTAGCTGCTGGCAGTCATCCCAAGTGGGACAGTGATAGATTCCAAGTGGGAACATGATAGATTCCACCAGACCTATAAGACACTTAGGGTCCTCAGAAAAAGGGGGGTTCTGGGTTCTCCAATTATAGAGATCACTGGAAGAAAATGGCCAGTATTGATACTGCTGGCCATCCGGGCTGCCAACTGCCTGTATGGGTAGGATGGGCACGGCTCCTCCAGTGGAGGAGGAGGCTTCTCCTATCCGGTCCCTGTTTCCCCGGGACCTTAACTGCATACCTGCCCCTCACCTCCAGGCTGTCTTTCCTCTCCAGTGGAGGAATCTGGGGAGACAGCTGCCGCCATTTCCCCATGCTGAGCCTCTTCCATGTTTCCCCCTTGGGGAGGACCCCCAGCTCCTCCCCTCCGGGTAGCTGCATAAGGCGGTGGCTGATCAACCGGCAATGGGGGGTAGAGGGGGGAGCTCTCAGGTAGAACTGGTGGGGCAGTAGGTTCTCCTTCTCGGCGGCTGGGGGACTTTGGCCCTTCCTGGGCAACCAGGATGGTGGCCTTTGGGGGGCCCCCATGGGGTCCTCGCTCCAGGAGAGGCCCCAACCATGATGGGGGGTCCTCGACCAAATTTTCCCATAAAAGGATATAGGGGAGCTGGTCTGGGTGTCCTTCGGGGTCAGGTTGGGTGATGACTGCCTTAACTTTGCCTATGGTATCCAGAGAAGGAGACCCCTGGTTGGGCCACCCTACCCCGAAAGCCGGCCACCCGGTGGAACAGAGGGCCTCAAACTTACCCTTCTTGATGCTAGGGCCCAGTTTCAAGGCCCTCTTCTTTACTTCTGAAAAGTGAGAAAGAATTGTGCCTTTGGGGGTGGCCTGAGTTTGGCCCATAGTACCTGGGGAACTGAAAGTAAAAGGAGAGAGAGAGAGAGAGAGAGAAAGAGAGAGAGAGAGGAAAGAAACCACTTCAGACAATGATGACCGGTGGTTGTGCTTGTGAACGAGTGCCTTCTGTTGCCCAGTTTTTCTTCTGCGGGGGACGTGAATTTATCTGGGATTCACGTCTGGGACCCCCTTATCCTTACACGGGAGTCTTTCAGCGGCGAGCGCCCTGTGGCTTTTAATTGCTCGACCCGTGCCCGCGGGGCTGTTGTAGTGGTTGACAGGAAAGGGTAGTCCAATGGTTAGTGCCAAGGACTAGAGTTGCAGAGTGTGAGAAGGTTGACCTCTACGTGTGTGCTGTGGCACAGATACAAACACACACACACACACACACACACACACACACACACGAAAAAAAATACATGGAAGCAAGTAAGTCAGAGAAGAAATTAACTATTAAAATGTTATACTTCCTAAGTATAAACACTACCAATAGACACATGTGACCATTTATATTAGGAGGGTGAGGTTTAGGGGCTGGGCAGATATTCAGCAGTTAAGACCACTTGCCTTTTCAGAGTTCAATTCCCAGCACCCATGTTAAGCAGCTCACAACAGCCTGTATCTCCAGCTCCAGGGTTGATCCAATGTTCTCTTCTGGCCTCCATGGAAACCAAGCCCCCCCCACGCATTCATAAATGAAAAGAAAATACTAAAAATAAAGAGGGTGAGGTTTATGTTTAGAGTACGCTGTCATAGTAACATGCTAAATTTCAGAAGTCCGTCCCCTTTTTTACAGTAGGACAGCTTGTAGATTTTCTAATTACATTCACAGGAAAATATGACTGCCATATTAAGAAAATATTTATTAAAGAGAGCTAACTAAAACTTGATCAGTGAAAAATACTATGTGTATACTTAACACTCTGAATAGTCACCTAAACATAAGAACAATTAACAGAACTTAAGCTGTTTATAGTGTTAGGGTCCGTGACTCGATGGGTCCCCTCCAGATAACAAATACACGGGATTGGAGATGTAAAAATCAAGCAGAGTCTTTACTTTTCCAGCTAGCTGGGGTCGACCGGCTTCCCAAGACATGCAAGTCTGGTCAGAACGATCGACCCCCATTCAGTTTCAGGTACAGATTATATAGGCCCACATAGTCATTACACAAAAAGCATTCCTCAGCATACACTTTGTTCAAACATCTTCTAAAAGCTATAGTTTTGGTTAAACATCTTTTCCAGGAAGGGTAGATCTGGTGTAAGCCTGGTGCAAATTCCCTCTTTTTGTTCCTTATCAGTTATCTGGTATGTGCAGACAGGCCTACAGGACACATTGTAAATCAACTGAGTCTGGGGTCCAGGGTCCAGGAAGGAGGTTTACAGCACTTCAATTCTTAGCATTTCAACTAGGTTAATCATCCATGTGTGGTAGATACAATCAGGCAGAACAGGCAAGCTTAGCAAGTAAATCTAAATCAACGTTTTAAACAGAGTTTTCTATCAAAATGCAGAGTTCTTACAGCATTCATCAAGGTATTTCATTTTTTTTCCCCAACAGAGTGTCTGGGGTTTGTGGTGACACATGAGGAAAGCCACTTCCTCCTAGTCAAAACAATGGATTCTGAGTTCTGCCTCTGGCCTTAGGGAGAGACATGATACTCTGATCTGCCCTAAAGATTATAATGTGCTCTGTCTCCTTCTAGAAAGCTAACACACTGGGTCTGCCAATCACTTTTCTGGCAGACCAACCCATAGAAACATTGATTCACCTGAAAAGGTCAGGAAATGGAAGGCATGATATCCTCTTAATGAGATAATGTACTTCTGCACCCTAGGAGCCCCTTCCTCTAGGCAGTAAGTTGCTTACAGATCTCTACTGTGTTAAGTCCCTAAGATGGTGGCACAGCTGCCAGTACTCTAAGACAGACTCACAGGCCTCTACCAGGAAATTAGAGACTTAAATCTAGCATTTCTCAGAAACCCTGTGACACCAGGGCGTTGCTTCTCAGGAGACCACAACCTCCTCATTCCTAAACAGCCCATTGTTCTAAGCACAAGAACATCTACTACCTATTGTCAATGAAATAAACAGCTCTCACCTCAAAAGAACAAAGAAATGATTTATTCTGGAGCCAAACATGAGTGACCATGACCAGGGAACACAGATTTAGGTTTCCCCAAATACCATGTTCCAGCATGGTTACAGTTGCCTTACATTTTTATAGTAACAGAACAAAGAAAAGTCATAAATCAAGACTTTTCAAATATACATTGGTGGATACATTCAGTAGGCGGGTCATGGCAAAGTGTGGGTGGGGGGGTGGGGGGTTTCTACTATAGGTCTCAGATGTTATGTAATGACATTCTTATCCTTTTGATTGGTGGGACCTGGTGGTCTGCTAAGATAGTGCATTCCAAAAGGTTTTTATCTGTTAGTCATAGGATGTTAGGTCAGAAACAGAGGTGGCCAAGGAGTGGCTATTTAAGGGGCTAAAGATGGCCCAAGATAAATTGTAATTGGGCCTTAGACCTGCACCATTCCAAACTTTCCATAGTCATTGAAATTCTCATCAGCCTTGCAGAAGTCCAGTTTGAAGATGCAAGGTTTTTCTGGGAACTTTTATTCACACCAAAAACTTGTCTACTTGGGTCAGTTATGATCTCCTCCCTTGATTTCTTGGTATTTCCTCCAGGTGCCCCTAAGCCAGGCTGTTCTGGACTACAGGCTTCCCCCTTATGCACAAGGCCTGATTGAAAACCCCACTGTACAATTACTGGCTGCTGTTCTCTACTCCCATGAGACAACATGGCAGTTTGTGCCCCAATAAACTGCTTTTCTGCCAATAGAGTGATCTTGTTCGGTGGTTTCATGGAGTTTTTCCATACATACTGCTAAGCCTGCCTGCTTTTCTGAGTTCTATCTCAAAAATTACAACTTTTTCTGTTCCTCTTTCTATCTCTTCTTTGACTACCAACCACAATCCTAAGCATGCTAGCCCTAACACTATGGGATTTCTCCCTAACACTATGGGATTTCTCATTGTCCGAAGACAGCCTATTGTACAGCAATTTCCTCTGATTTAAAGCCTTCCATCTTGGAGGGAAGCCAGTAAACAACAAGATGTTCTAAAGAGAAGTAAAAACAGGATGTACTGAAGGGAGGTAAACAACAGGATATTTTGGGGGGTGATACATTTCATCTTGCAGGGATATAACCTTAGGAAGTAAACAACTCAATAGCTTCAGGAAGTCCTTGAAATTGACCAGGTTAACTAGGGGCCTCCTTCCCAGCATATATAAACTATGAGGATTGCTGGGGGATAATCTTAGAACAGCTAACCTCCTAGAAGAAATAGGGGCCAGTGAACTGCCTTCAAGAGGTTCAGAACAACCGAGCCTCCACTCCAACCTGTTGATGTGCCTTCAGGTTGTGCAATGTTCTCCATGTTTCCTGACCTGTTACCATGCTATGGTGGGATTTGGTGCTTCAGCTGTGTTTGAGTCATTTCTGCTCCTGTAACCAACCCCTCACGTATACTTATGTAACTAACCCAAACAAACTCAGTGGTTCACCAAGTTGAACTCTGGTGGTATCCTTATTTTGGCCTGTCATTAGTTCATCATCTGGAGTAAGTAGATGTTACTCACAGCTCCCCAGGAAGAGAGTATCACACCTCCTCCCCTTTTCTACAGTTACCTGCTGGCATCCAGTGGTGATTGTAACTCAAAAGTCACAACTTTCTTTCTTTGTCTTCTCCATTTTGGCAGGTGCTAGATTTACAGCTTTCCTGACCTGTTATTATTCTTACTACAACTTAATAAAATGGTTCTTAAATATCCTTCTAAGTACATTTTTAAATTCTTACATTAACAAGACTAAGAACCCACAAAAGGGAACCCTGATTCTCAGGCAACATGTTCACACAGGTGGGTGTAAATGTTTCAAATCATTAATATTGACTTCCATACAGCAAATTGCTTGCCTAGGTTTATTTATGCCCATTAATAACTAAACAAGCATGTTCGCAGACAGATGCTATAAATATATTTTACATAGCTCTCTAGAAGCTTTCAACTTCCATCTGGAATGAGTCTGACAGAGGTTCAGAGCCCTCTGAAGGCAATGTGCAGTCAAATAGGAAGCATCAGGGGTGAGGGAGAAAAGAGAAAAGGATTGTCCACTAAGCAGCAGCTATAAAAATTCATGAGTGTGAGGCCGCTTGGATTTATGTATTGAGACAATTTCATTAAACTAAATAAAAGTTAATCTGCTGTAAATCTTCCTTGTTCTTGGTGATTCTGCAGAAATTCATTTACAGTAATTGAGAATAAGAAGAAGCATAATGCACCATGAACCCCAAGGTATCTGAGGTCACCGTGACAGGAGAAGGTGCTTGCTTCCATTTAGAAAATTATGCACACACTAGAGTGCCTGTCACATATACACTGCCACAAGAAGTGGACAGAGCCACTGTGCCTGCCCCTTTACTTTTCTGGGTGTCACCATTACCTGCCTTATGCTTATGTTATGGCTTTTTCCTTCTGCCTCCAAGCCTACAGATGGGCTGGAGAGATAGCTCAGTCCATAAAGCGTTTGTCATGTAAGCATGACAGCCTTGGTGTAAATTCCCAGCACCCACATAAAAGTGGGGAGTAATGGTGTGTGTATGTAACCCCAGTGCTGGGGCTATACAGTCAGATGGATCCCTGGAGATCAGACCAGCCATTCTAGCTGAATTGATAAACTTCAGGTTCAGTGAGAGAACCTGTATCAAAATGTAAGGTAAAGAGCAACTGAGAATACCCAGTATTGATCTCTGGCCTCCACATGCACACACAATACATGCTGTCCCCCAGGTGGCTGTTTCTTCTGAGGGGTGGGGCCTGCTGAGGGGGATGGACTACTGAGGGACTGCTGGGTACCATCTTGGGACAGAAGCCAACAGCCACATTATGAGCGCAGGACGACGGGAGTGGGGAACATGCAGGAGCCGGGTGTACCCAAGGATAAAACGGGCTGACACTTATGGACCTGGGCGAGATCGCTGGCAAATGCTAGAGGTGACTATTGGCATGGCACAGAAATGGTGTGGGGCTAAACACTGGGTGCTCATTCCTTTGTAAGTTACTCCCCTTTCCCCCCCACGATAATGATAAATGCACATAAAGATATGTTTATATGGTTTGCCTGATAGCACAAAAGACCCAGAGAGAAATCTGACCACACATGCATAGACCCATATGAACACACACATATATGTACATGTACACACACACACATATATATAGATATATAGATATATAGATATACACACACATATATATATCACAAACACACAAACAAAAATGGCCCACCAAACAAAAATGGCCCACCAAGAGTCGGCCACATGCTCTGGCTGTAACTATTCTGTCTGTCACCTTCTGGGGTGACATGCTCCATGCATACTTCTGTTGTTCCTGATCTTTTCCACTTCCCAAATTGTATTTGAACCTGGGACCCAAGACTAGCCACTCGAACAAAACCTTCAGATTGAGCTGAATCTCATTTTATGTTCCATATGCGGCTGATTAAGCCAACTGCAGTGTCCTAGTTTGTTTCTCCATTGCTGTAACAAAACACTCTGACCACTACCAACTTGGGGAGGAAAGGGTTTATTTGTCTTACATCTCCCAGTTCACAATTCATCAGGGAGCCCAAGGTAGGAACTCAGGACAGGAACCTGGAGTCAGGAGCTGGTGCGCAGGCCATGGAGGAACACTGCTTACTGACTTGCTCCCCTGGCACAACCCACAGTGGGCTGGGCCCTCCTATATCACTCATCAAGAAGATGCCTCTCAGACATGGCCACAGGCCAGTCCAATAGAGGCAATTCCCCGATTGAGGCTCCCTCAACCCAGGTGTGTCAAGTTGACACTAAAGCTATCCAGCACAAGCAGCAATGGAGAAAAAACACAGAAATACTTAATTTTTCTCTAAATGCCTCATTTGTTTTCTTTGTGTGGTACATGTTTGTGTATGTGCACATGTGTGTGCAAGTGCTCACTTGTATATGCAGGTATGGAGGCCAACCAGAGGTCAACTTCATATATCTTCCTCGGCAACTCTCCTTCCTATTTTTGAGACAGGGTCTTTCACTGAACCTGCCGCTAGATGTTTTGGCTAGACTGATTGGCCAATGAGCTCTCAGGATCTGTCTGTCACTGCCTCCCACCTCAGCAATGGGGATACAGGTACATACTGCCCTGTTCAGCTTTTAACCTTGGTTCCAGAGATCTGAACTCAGATCTTCATGCTCGCACAGCAAGCTCTATATCCACTGAACCATCTCTTCAGCACCCTAATTGACACTTTTCAACACACACACTCAAACCACTCTTGGCCTTTAGAGACATATCATGCAGATTTTATCTACTTTGGTCACTTTGGGTCACTGAAGGTGTTACGGAAGAATCAGAGACCAACAGCAGAGTCAGGTGAGGAGAGGAAGTTTAATTTGACGCTAGCGGGCCTGACACCACGAATAAAGGAGTCAGACCTCGAGTTCATGTTTTAGGGGGCTTTTATACTCATGGGGAAATGCAAACAAAGGGCAAAACAACACATAGGTGACAAGTAAAAGGTCCATGTGATAATTAAGGAAGGTAACATAAGGCCACAAAGGTTACAAGAATGCAAAAACTTTAGAAAACAAAGACTTCCATCCTGGGGAACTACAGGGGGCAGGATGGGAGACTCCTGCTCACCTCCCTCATACCTGTATCTTAAGAGTTTTCCTGTTGCAAAGTTCTTAATTGCTATCACATTGCAAAAGCTTTTCACCTCCACAATAAATGTACAGTTTGAAGCTTTTGTCTTACAGGAAATGACAAGCGTTCCCTTCCTCTCTTGAGCCAGGTATATGGCTTCAGGAATGCAGAATAAAAGGGAATAGGGCTGGCCTCTTTACTCCCACTCTCCTCCTTTACTGGAGGCAGAGTCAGAGCTGTGAGGAACTACCCTGAATCACTGCTGGGAATGAGAAGTGGGATTGCTCTCTGGCTCATTCAACTCCATGATCTGGAGGCCTCTGCTCTGTACTGAGCTCAGGGTGATGTGAATCATCTCCTTGGGTCTACGCTTCTCCTTTCCCAAACTCTTGCCACTGCTGCCAGTTGCCCAGGCTTCAAATAGCACATCTATCTAAGGCTCCCACTGCTTGGAGTTGCCCAGACATTCCCATGGATTATAACTCTTCTACTTGTGGGATCATCACATGAAGCCAGTGTTGCTAGAGACTCTGCATAATTCCTTGCACCTCCTATCCCAAGCCTGACTTGCTTTGCTCCAAGCTCAGTCCCAGTTATCCTGTTCCTCTGGGGAGGCTGGCTGTGTTCCTTGCCTATTTGGCCCATTTTCATGCTCCCTGTACTTCCTTCCAACTCATTAGATATGGTGTTTTGCCATGCTGCCAGTATGTCAGTTGTTCTGAGTATACTGTGCCTACATTGAGGCCGGCACTGGCCATATTTAATACCCATGTGTGATGCTTAATATTCAACTTGACAGTGAAGAGCCAGAATGCTCTGACTCCATTTTGGCTAGCTTCCTTAGACAAGCCCAGACAAGCTCAGGCATATTGTAAATTTTTCCAGTTGCTACCCCCCGGGAAGCAATAAATTAAGCAAGCCCTGGGCATGTAAAATCCCAAATGGGGGGACCAACCCTCTATGGAAAAGAGAACCCGAGCCCCGCGACCCCCACAGAAAGGTTGGCCCCACCTAAAAAGAGACCAGTGTCTCTGGGCCACTGGGCTAGGGCCACTGGGCTAGGGAATGTCCTCAAAGGATGGGATCCCTGCCCCCCTCCAAGCCCAAGATCCTCTAGTTGGCAAACCTAGAAAACTAAAGGGGCCAGGGCTCAGCGAGCCTCCACCACAAACCCTGGGTGACCCTACAAGTGGAGGGACAAGCCACCAACTTCCTAGTTGACACTGGAGCACAATATTCAGTTTTGAAACAGCCTATGAAAAAATTGACTAGTAAACGCACCTGGGTGCAAGGAACCACAGGAATCACTCAACACCGTTGGACCACCAAAAGGGATGTAAACTTAGGTAAGAAGACAGTTTCACACTCCTTTATGGTGGTTCCAGAGTGCCTGTATCCCTTATTGGGTAGGGACTTGCTAAATTAAATGAAGGCTCAGATCCATTTCTCTGGGAGAGGACCTCCTGATGTGACTGTACCAGACACAGCCTATATCCTATGTTTACAATTAGAAGAAGAATGGAGAGTGCATGCCCCACCACCTCAAAAGAGACCAATCACAATCTTCAAGAACCTCCAGGAAACAACCCCTGGAGTTTGGGCAGAAACTAATCCCCCAGGGAGGGCCATCCAAAAGCCACCAATAATGGTGACTTTAAAAACTAATGCTCAGTCTGTAAGAGTAAAATAGTACCCAATGACTCTCGAAGCCAGGGCAGGAATTATCAAACACATAAACTGCCTTGGGGAGTTCAGTATTCTGGTTCCATGCCAATCTCCATGGAACACCCCTCTCCTACCCATCAAGAAACTGGGGACTAACAATTTCCACCCTGTGCAGGATTTGAGAGAAGTTAACAAGAGGGTAGAGGATATCCACCCTACAGTCCCCAACCCATATACCCTGCTGAGCTCACTCTCTCCAGAGAGAAGGGTCTATACTGTTTTAGATCTCAAGGATGCTTTCTTTAGCCTGACCTTGGCAAAAAAAAAAAAAAACCAACCCATCTTTGCCTTTGAGTGGCAAGACCCGAACCAGGGGTTTAATGGACAACTCACTTGGACATGACTGCCACAGAGGTTCAAGAACTCCCCCACGATCTTTGATGACTCTATATCAGGACTTGCAGGAGTCTTGGGCCTCGCACCCAGAAGTAAGACTCCTACAGTACATAGATGACCTATTGATTGCCACTAAGGATGAGGGCACTTGTCTTCAGGCCACCAGAGATTTGCTCCTGACCTTGGACCGATTGGGGTATAAAGTCTCCGCCAAGAAGGCTCAGCTCTGTGTCATGGAGGTAATGTACTTGGGGTACATAATAAGGGATGGACAGAGATCACTGTCACCAGCCAGAAAACAAGCCATTATGGGAATTCCAACGCCAAGATCCCACAGGAAGTTGTGAGAGTTCCTGGGATTGGCAGGCTTCTGCGTCTCTGGATATCCGGATTTGCCGAGCTGGCAAAACCCCTGTACAAAGCCACTCAAGAGAATGAGTCATCCTTCGTATGGACTGAGACTCAGGAGACGGTCTTTCAAAAAATTAAAAAGGCTTTACTGCAGGCTCCGGCCTTAGCTCTGCCTGATAGCCATAAACCCTATCAACTCTTTGTTGATGAACGAGCCAGAATAGTGAAGGGATTCCTGACCCAAATGCTCGGGCCTTGGAAGAGACCTGTGGCTTACTTGTTGAAAAAGCTTGTCGGGATGGCTGGGCTTCCTCAGAATTATTCCAGCCATGGCCTTATTGGTTAAGGATACAGACAAGCTCACCCTGGGACAGCCCCTTACAGTAACCACCCCTCACTCGATTGAGGGGGTCCTTAAAAATCCCCCTGATTAATGGATGTCAAATGTTCAGTTGACATATTATCAGGCCTTGCTCCTTAACCCCCCTTGCATCCAGTTTCTCTCCAGCACCGCTCTCAATCCTGCCACTTTGCTGCCAGAACCGGATCTCGAGGTCCTGCACGACTGCCTGGAGGTACTCTGCAGCTTACAGGGGACACAGAAGACCTGACGGATGTTCCATGGCCCCGCCTGGATTTAATTCTGTTCACAGATGGAAGTAGCTTCATTAAGGAAGGAACCAGGTACATGGGGGAGTGGCGGTCATCAGTCCATCATGGACAGTGTGGGCCTCCTTTCTACCAGTCAGGACCTCTGCCCAGAGGGCTGAAATAATTGCCCTGACTCAGGCCCTAAAGCTAAGTAAAGACCAGACTGTTAACATTTTCACTGATAGCTGTTATGCTATCACTATGGCTCATGTCCACAGGCCTATATACAAGGAAAGGGGGCTGCTGACAGCAGGAGAGACTATCAAAAATAAACAAGAGATCTTAAAACTCCTGGAGGCCATATGGTTACCAAAGAGATTGGCCATCATCCATTGTCTGGGGCACCAAAAAGGGGATTCACTGGAGGCATAGAGAAACAGGAGAGTGGACCTAGCGGCCAGAGAAGAAACCCTCACAGCCTCAAACCTACTGGTTATCCTGCCTGAATCCCTCTTGCCAGAGGTTATCTTGCCTGAACCCCTCTTGCCAGAAGAGCCCTCCTACTCAGCTCAGCACAATCAGGATTTAACTTCCCTGGAAAATACCAAAATGAAGCATGGATGGAGATACACCTCTGATGGGAGACTCGTTCTACCGAGCATGGATGGAGATACACCTCTGATGGGAGGCTCATTCTACCACATAAGCTTGCAGAGGACTTAATATATAAACTCGACAAAAGGACTCACCTAGGGAAAATAAAGTTACAAGAATTCCTGACTCTGTACCACATCTTCAATCTAACCAAAATGATTAAGAGCTGTCGTTCCAGGTGTTGCTCCTGGAAGGTTACTAATCCAAGAGGAAAAGTCATGCCCCCAGCCAGAAGGGAGAGGGCCACTGCACCTGGAGTCCATTGGGAGGTGGACTTCACTGCGGTAAACCTGGCAGGTATGGCTATAAATATTTCCTAGTTTTTGTAGATACATTTTCAGGATGGGTCAAAGCATTTCCCACAAAGGGGGAAACCGCTTAAACAATGGTTAAAAAGATCATCGATGAACGAATACCAAGGTATGGACTCCCCTCTGTGATTGGGTCAGACAATGGACCAGCCTTCATCTCTAAGGTAACTCAAGAGTTAATTAAAACCCAGAGCTCAGGGCAAGTTGAGAGAATGAATTGGACCCTTAAAAAGACCTTAACCAAATTAACCCTAGAAACTGGTGATGACTGGATGGGCCTCCTACCTTTTGCCCTATACGGGGTCAGAAATACCCCCTACACTCAAGGCCTAACACCTTATGAAATCATGTATGGCCAACCACCCCCTTTGCTTCCCAAGCTGCCTTCAGATGTGCTAAATGACTTGTCTGAATCCCAATTTCTTAAGTCAGTACAGGCCTTACAGATTGCAGAAGACAATGTTATCCCCTTGCTGAGGTACATCTATGAACTGCCACCAGCCCAACCACACGGATTCAAGCCAGGAGACCTTGTTTGGGTGAGACAGCACCACAAAGAGCCCCTTGGACCTCGATGGAAGGGGCCACACACTGTGATCCTCACCACCCCCACTGTGGATAAGCTGGCCAGTGTCTGGACATCGATACACCACTCGCATCTAAAGCCTACATCAAAGGATTGGTCAGACCAAGTCGACAAGAGATAGAAGGTCACACGGGTAAAAGACAATCCTCTCAAGCTAAAAATCTCTGCCACACCATAACCCTTGGTTTTTTTTTATGTTTTTTTTATAGAGCCTGCCCTAGATAACTACCCCCATGGACTCCAAAACCTCACCTGGGTAGTTCGTAGCATATCCACTGGGAAGATAGTGAACATCTCCTCCCACCTGGGACCTCCAGGCACCTGGTTCTCCAAGATTACATTCGACCTCTACAACCTGCTTTAAGGAGTTTGGGAATTGTACATCCTGTCAGGCACTGTAAATTATGCTTGCCAGTCTCCCCTCGGCCGAAAGAGGGTGAAGGAGCACCACTTTTATGTTTACCCAAGCCTAACCCTTTGGCAAAACTCCAGATCAAGGCAATTCAAGGGACCCTGTACCTCCTCTAAATGCAACCCTATCTCCTTGAGCTTCACCCCAAAAGGAAAGAAACTTAAAAACCTACAAAAATGGATTGATGAGCAAACTTAGGGTCTCAGGTTATACACCACAGGGACTGATCCAGGAATGCTTTTTTCAGTCTGTCTTCAGGTGGGTCCAGACTTGGGGACACAGATGGGGCTGGCTTGGACAGTGTTACAGCCTATAGGATGACCAGAACCGGCCTTAACTATTTTTAAATCTGTCAAGAGGCCAGCTCCTAGTCAAATTGTCCAACTGGATAAAACTGATACTTTGCCCACACCTAGATCCACACCCCCAGAGGTACAACAGGCCCAAGAGCCCTTGTAGTCATCCCCTGGGATTACGAATCTCCTAAATGCCACCTTTATTGCTTTAAATAATATCTTCCCTAACCTTACTATCCATTGCTGGTTTTGCATGGACCTGAGCCTTCCCTTTTATGATGGGTTAGCTCTCCCAGGAAATTATATTGTCACTTCTGACCCCACTGCCTGTAGAATTCTCCCACCTACAGGGAGAAGGGGGCTTACCCTCAACCAAGTGTATGGAAAAGGGCTATGCGTGACTCCCTCACATAAAATTGTCTCCCCTTCTTACCAACATCTATGTAACTCTGTTCAAGAGATAGGGGCTACTACACCTAACACATATATGGTGCCCCCCCAACTCCACTTGGTGGGCCTGTACTTCTGGCCTAACTACATGCCTCCACTCATCCATTTTAAATCAGACCAGGGATTTTTGTGTACTAGTGCAGCTGGTTTCCCATCTATATTATAGAACAGACATAAAAATGAAAACCAGAGTCTCAGAAGAGTCTAGAACTCATAGGGCCATAGGAACCACTGCAATTGTCCTGTCTAGTTTACTTAGGGTCAGAGTGACCACTGCAACTGGTCTGGGGGCTTCAGTGCTAGTCCTCCAGGATAAAAATTATCACCTTCTTATACAGGCCATAGACTTAGACATACAATCATTAGAAACATCTGTCCACCACCTCGAAGACTCTCTATCCTCTTTAGCTGAGGTAACCTTAGAAAATATGAGAGGGCTGGATTTACTTTTTCTAGAGAAAGGAGGACTCTGTGTTGCCCTAGGGGAACAGTGCTGTTTCTATGTTAATCACTAGGGAGTTATAAAACAGTCTTTGGCTGAGGTCCATAAAAGACTTAAGAAAAGAGGAAGCAAACACTAAATCAACAAAATTGGTACGAATCCCTATTTGACTGGTCCCATGGTTAACAACTTTGATCCCAGAGATAGACCTCTCCTATTACTCCTACTAGCAGTCACCTGTGGCCCCTATATTCTTAATGCCTTGCTCAAATTCATCTGAGAACAGATACAGACAATCCAACTGATGGTACTGTGTTCACAGTATACTCATTTAAATCGAGACCCCAAGCCTTACGACAATATAGAAATGGTTCCACCACCCTAAATGTGCCATCTAACTGCTCTTTCCACTTCTGTAATTTGCTTGGCTTAAAGATTTAACCCTTGCCATAACTCTAGGGGGGAATGAAGAGCCAGAATGCTCTGACTCCATTTTGGCTAGCTTTATTAGACAAGCCCAGAAAAGCTCAGGCATACTGTAAATTTTTCCAGTTGTTACCCCCACCCCCTGCTGGAAAGCTATAAATTAAGCAAGCCCTGGACATGTAAAAGCCTTATAAGGTATGAACAAAAACTTCTGGCCCTAAAAGATATCAGTCAGCACATTCCAGTGCCCTGAAGACAGCCCCTACCAATCAAGACTTCCCCCATACACAGGATATGGGGATATCCAATTATTTTTAAAAGATGCTTGGCATGCATGGGTTTCTGTGGAGTTCCCCAATAAAAGCCCCTGCCTGCTATTGTTCAGGGCCCGACTCCATCTTTGGCTTGTGTAGTCTGTGCCCGGCTAGCCACCATTTGGTTGTTTTTTGTTGTTGTTGTTGTTTTTCACTTTAAATTCTTGAATAAACTTTTCGTATAATCTTTTTGGGTATCTGTGGGAATTATTCTCAATTCTCAAACCCTAACAACAGGATTTAAAAAAAATCACCTAGGAGACAAGTTCCTGCATGTCTGGGAAGAAGTCTCTAGATTGGGTTGAGATGAGAAGGCCCACCCTAAATGTGAGTGGAACTATTCCATGGACTGGGGGCCTGGACCAACTATAAACAAAAATGTGAAGATGTGATCTCTCTCTCTCTCTCTCTCTCTCTCTCTCTCTCTCACTGTGGATGCAATGTGACCAGTCACCTCATTTTCTGGCTGCTATGTCTTCCCCAACATGATGGACTTATGGTGGTTTGATGAGAAATTTCCTCCATCGGCTCAGCTATTTGAACACTGTCCCCAGTCGATGGTACTATTTGGAGAAGGTTAGGAGGTACAGTCCTGATGAAGGAAGTACATCACTGGGACAGGCTTTGAAAGTTTATAGCCTTGCTCCACTTTCAGTTTTCCCTCTCTGCTTCTTGAATGTTCCTAAAGATGTGAGCTCTCAGCTTTCTGCTCCAGCTTCCTCCAGTCATGCCACCCCTACCATGTTGTCACTAGAAGACGGAGAAGACAAGGAAACCAATTCCCATGAAGCTTCTCAAAAGAGGCTGTCCCCAGGAATACCTGATATTCACACTTCTGACCTCTAGAAATATAAGATAACAAATGTTCATGTGAGCACACTAAATTTGTGACAATCTGTTACAGGAGCGATAGGAGATTAACACAAGGATGCAAAGAGAAGGTGAACATCATTTGTTGGCATTAAAGTGTTTAAAAATCAGTGCTTACATTCTGTCTCCTGTGCCTGCTTGAAGAGGTGAGAGATTAGCTTCTGCTCCTACCCCAGCTACCTCTGCCACTATGCCTCCCCACCATGATGGACTCTTGCCCCTTTGAAACCATAAGCTAAATAAACTCTTCCCTCTATAAATTGCTTGAAGATGTTATCACTAGGCTCTGCTGTCATGCTTCCGCCACCATGATGGACTCTTATCCCTCTGGAACCATAATCCCAAATAAACTCTTCCTTCTATAAGTTGCCTTGGTGTTTTATCACAGCAATAGAAAAGTAGCTAATACAGAATGTAGCCTCAAACCATTAGCCAAAATAAGCACTTTCTTAAATTGTTTTTGTCAAATATTTTATGACAACAATGAGAAAAGTAACTAATACTCAATGCCAAATCTAACCATCCTATACATCTGAGACAGTCTTGTACAACATTGGCAATGTGCTGAACAAATGAACAAATACTGCTTGTAGCTTAGAAGAAATGAAAGAAATTGCCTGGATTCTAGTGAGGAAGGTAGGTATAGTGTTGAGACAGGATGACTGGAGCAGGGGTTAGTGTGAGTGAGTAAAACAGGATGAATGTGAACAATGAGGTGTGGTGAAGACCTTGAGATGCCCATGATTATAGGCAGAGGTAGCCACCACCTGGCACCGGTAGATTATGATACTGAGGACATTTTATGGCAGAACTACCATGTCTGATTGCAAGGTATGATTTGTATTTTAAGAGAAGACATAAATAAAAGTCCTTAGCTCCCTAGATTTTAAAAACACATTGAAACTTGTGATATAAATCTGTCCTATGTATAGAGTATTTCTAAGATGTAAATATTTAACAAAAAGTGTACCACTGAGTAGAGAAAAAAAATTCTTGTCTAATGGGGGTGAAGCCAGCTGGTAATTCTCCATAGATGTAGTTTAAAGACTTCTAAAACTTAACAGCTATGTTCCATAAACATCATAATTCTTAAAATCAACAGACCTGGGTTCTAGAATTGAGATCTATCTACTGTCAGTACCTCGCATTCATAGGGTTCTCTATCTTTCAAATCATGTTTGTTTTTATTTCCCATTAGATTCCGAGTAAGTCACAGAGGACAAGATTTTTTTCATAGCCATGGAATAGTAAGTGTCTGCCTTCCTAAGCAATGCTTCCTTGAGTAGATCCTTCCATGAGTAAACATTTTTTTTCTGCCAATGACTGGCTGCAGCAGAATGTCAAATAGTCTCAGAATGCCAAGAGGGCATAGTATGAGAAGAAGATGGCTGAGGCAAGCTCAAGCCCAAACACCTGATACACCTCCTAGGACGGTGTGACCACGCCTTCCATACAGGGAACCGGTGGTATCCAAGCCCTGTCTGGTGTTCCCTAGGGTTGCTTAGGACAATTTATTATTTGCTGTAGAACCTTCCTCCATAGTGACCATGCCACTCTAGCTATTCATGTCCTATGGTTTACCTATGGTTTTTATCCACCCAGACTCCTGTTGAAGTTTAATCCTGTGAAATAATAAGTTGTGGGACTTTTAAGATGTGATTGACGTTCTACCCTCATGAACATATTAATCCATTGTTATCTGCTATAAAACCTAGTTAACCTATCTTCTTATGTATTCTAGTGTCTACCATGGGATATTCTAAACTACCTTGGGCCTCAGTAAGTGAAGACAGTCACCAGATATAGCCCCTTGACTTTACACCAGAACCATGAACTTAAATAAGCCTCTTGTCTTTCTACCTTACTCGATTTGTAATATTCTGTAATGAACAACAGAAAATTAAGACATCATGCTACCTCAGTATCCCTTAGGCTTGAAACCACCATAACCGAGAGGGCAGAATGCAGAGGGCTGAAGGGATTTCCATTGAGTAGCAACTGAGTAACATCCTCTGAACATACCCATCTCCTTCCTTGAAGGAGGAGGGAGGCTCATGAGACTTGGGAAGTAAATAAATATCACAAGTTCAGAAAAGCTGAAACTAACAAGATTTAGCAATCCACTTCATAAGCTGCCTGCAATTGTGAAGAGAGCTCCAAGGTTACAGATTTCATTAGCCATCACCCAGCTTGAAGTAACTTTTTGGTGGGAGATATAGCTGCCTTTGAGTCATCCATGCTCCTGTAAGTAACCCCTCAACCATACTCCTGTAAATAATCCCAATAAACTCATTGGTTCGGAGCTGGACTCTGATAGAATTGTTACTTTGGTCCATCTTCAGTTTCCTGTCTAGGGTGAGTAGATATTTGTACACGTTGCCCCAGGAAATGTCTCACACAACACAGGCTCCCAACACAGGCATCCAGTTTACATTTGAGTTTCAGATAATGAACAAGTTGTTTGTACATGTACCTGTGATTCATGCAGAATATACTAGAATTCAACTCCAGACTTAATGCCACTCTTTTCTTGTCACCTTGTCACCTTTCCAAAGCACAGTTGCCCATATGTGAGTGCATAGAGGTCAGATGCCACAGATTCATAGATGGAAAATATAAGAAAATCATGTCTCTGGGGTAATGCTCATGTTCAAACTCCCTCAGGAAGCACAGTGGAAAACGCCAGGGAACAAGGCTAAAGGTCTCAGGTCTGGCCTGTCCAGCAGGCTCATCCCTTTCCTGTGCATGCTGTGCTAAATGTTAATGTTGGTTTTTTAGTTCACACACAAATTCCAGTACAGCAGCTGAATTTTACACAGTTTTGCTTCCTGCGAGGGAAAGTTAGGGGAACTTAGTCTGGGCAGGAAAGCGCCGGTTTTAAGAAGGGCCACTTCTTGTTCCACTGCCAGGGCCTTTTGCAACTGTTATACCTGCTGACATCTAGCAACAGCCAGAATTACAGTAATTACTAACAGTACCAAAGGTCCAAATAAAAATCTTGCCGGCCAGTCAAAAAGAGCCCACCCTGAGTTGGTCAATCAGAAGGGCAAGGAACTTTTGAGACTTACCAGCTACAAGTGGGTCACTGTTTTGAAGGACTGAGCCCCTCTGAGATCTGATGTATACTGGGCAACACCAATGGGGAGAAGGGGAGGGAGTCAGGAAATGAAAGGACTCCAGGATACTAGAAAAGACCAAACCCAGAGTCCTTGCTTAGGATTCCCAGATCCGGGGCCCCCTCCCATTCCAACGAGAGTTGTTAGACTGCTAAAATAAAAATTTGTCTTTTTTTTTTTTTTTTTACTCTCCTCTGTCTTTGCTATTGCTTCCTTGTCTGTGTTGGTGACTCTCTTGCTCCCCTGCCTGACCTCCCCTCTCTGGCACCTGCCACGGTGCTTTCTAAGTCTGGGGATCTCTCACTGTCTTTTCAGTCACTTTGGCCCTGGGTTCTCTACTCACGGTGGCCTCCCAGGCAGGGCCCTACATCTCTCCCACCACAAGGAAGTTCTCAAGCCACTCCAGTTCTACCATGGCAGTTTCCCAGCCTGTCAAAGCCATTCCTCCCACCAGCCACTTCTGCAGTTCTGCAGCGTATTTTCCTCACTCCGCTGTGCTTGCTACTCAGGCTTGGTAAGCCGTGTTTGTGGCTCTCTGTCTTGCTTGCTCCCTTTTCTTTTTCCATGCAGCAGTCTTCTGCCTTTCCTAAACATTCAATTCTTTGTTGGTTCCATTGAACAAACTCTGTGGACCCCCAAGACTAGCACCCCTCACTCCAAGACTCCCCATAACAACTGTCTATAGATTCCATGAAGCTCCAACACTCTGTGGGGACACTTGTATCTATCCCAATTCTTCAGCTTCATGAATTTGCAGCACTACTAAGGATTAAAACACCCTCATTGTGGGCTGAGGCGATAGCTAAGTTGCTAAGATACTTGTCACACAAACATGAGGACATGAGTTTAATGCCCAGAACCTATGTGAAAAAGTGAGGCATGGCAGTGTGCACGTGTGATCCCAGCACTGGGGTGATGGAATGTCCATGTATTAAGGACAGAGGTTTCATGTGACTGCTCTCATTTCAGATGCCAACCCCAACTTTTGAATGTTTCCTGAATACCTCTACTTCTACCTAACTGCCCATAAATCCCCCAAATGCTGTCATTCCATGCCAACTGGGAGGACTAACTACTCAGAGTTAGCATCAGATCCCAGAGGGACTCAGTCCTTCACAACGATACCCACTTGCAGCTGGTAATTTTCATAGGTTCCTTGCCCTTCCAATTGACCTGTTATAAACTAAAGGATTCCCTCACCTTTTGTAGTCTTATAATTCACTCTGATCATCCACAGAACTCAATTAAAGTGCTAAACTTAACTATTATTTCATTATAATGGATCTAGATCTAGACATTGAAAAAAAAGAAAACCTGAAAACTGATCAGTAGTTTGTGAGTGGGGGGAGCATTCATGTCTTCACCTTACAGAATCAGGGAATATCACATTCCCAGAACTTATACATAATCACCAACCAGGAAGATTCACTGAGCTTTGCTATACAGATCTTTTGCTAGAGTTTCATTACAAGGCATGGTCTATTCAGTCAATGGCCATGTAATTGAACTCTGTTTCTAGTTCCTGCTTGACTCCTTAGGTTTATGGTTAAAAATTCTAATGCTCTTTTCACACAGTTGTACTTTCTTTTTTGGTCTTTTTGAAGCAGGGTCTCCCTGTGGCCCAAGCTGTCTTGGGACTCACTACGTAAACCAGGCTGTCCTTGAACTCACGGAGATCCACTTGCTTCTACCTCCCAAGTGTTGGGACTACAGGTATGTGCCACCATGCCTGGCTACAGTTGTACTTTCTGATGATCCTGATGCTATCTAGGGAACAACCATGAGTCATTTCATACCAAAACCAACACTCCAATAGCTCAAGAAATTTCACATGTCTTCCCACCTCTGTTGTGGAATTGGAGACAAAGATTAGCTATATTCTTTACTTACTATAATACCGGTTGAGTTGGAGAGAAAACATCAAAGGAGGGTCTCTCAAACTTGGAGATACAAAGGGGAGTGAAAAGAGGTACAGGTCCTCCCTCCCTTAGCCCAGTGGATATCAAAAATAAACATAACAAGGGTGCTCCAGGTCTCCTCATTCCTGAGTCCCCAGCTTACCTAGAAAATAAATTCATCTTCAGTGATAAAAGAATATTTCCTCAGTGGCAGTGTCAGACCAACTTACATGAGGCCACCACCACCAGGCCCCCAGTTCTAGGATGGAGTCTATAATTCTGGCTTTCCGAAAGTGGTTTTCAGCAATGGAAGTCTCTCTTTTCCATGTTCTTGGGCACAAAATCTAAATCCCTCATTTGAAGAGCAATTTCCATTGCCTACTACGCCTAGCCACTGGCCAACATTTTCAGTATCCTATCCACTTGGATAATTCCATCCTAGTGATGGCTTTATAAATACAAAGGATATGAACGTGACTCAAGCTCTTGAGCAGGCTGAAAACACATGCACAGAGCAAGGCTTCCTCTCACAAACTATCAACTGGATGCCATAACGGTAGTAGCGCTGTCCTTGCTCCTGCTATTAAACTTGAAAACATTCCCAGGAGAGTAGACACGCTTCATCTTCTGTGACTTAGGTGACACAGATCCTAGGAATGAGACTGCTTCATCAGTCTGTTTAATGTAGGCTTTGGTACCTCAGAGAGAGGGGAAATGAGAGTGGACGGGGACAGTGCATTCCCTGTTGTAAAATACCTGAAGCCTTCTAAGGGGAACAACCCTGTGTTTATTGCAGCTTATGGTGAAGTGCCAGTGATCTTAGCTCAGCCTGGTCTGACTTGCCAGTGTTCTTATGAGATAGAGGTGCATAGTATAACCCTTTAAAGGGTAGAGATGATATAGATGAGTCAAGAGCTAGGCTTCTGAGGGAGCAGTATAATGAATTTATAGGAGCCAAAGATACCATGAAGTCAAGTGCATTTCTTTACCAACTTAAGTAAAGAAATGCATGGAAGGGTCTGGGAAGATGGCTCAATGGTTAAGAGCACTGACTGCTCTTGCAGAGGACCTGGGTTCGATTCCCAGCACCTACATGGCAGCTACGAACTGTCCTTAACTCCAGTTCCAGGGGAATCTGAAGCCCTTTTCTGACCTCCGCGGCATTGCACGACATGGGTGCACTCATATACGTGCAGGCAATACACCCATACACATAAAATAAAAATAACAAAATAATAAATAAAATTTAAAAAAAAGAAATGCATGAATAGGGGGCTGTTCCCCATATTCTGTCACTCCAGAGAAAGTGAGATATGAGATTCAGTTGGTTAAAAGCAGAATAATGTGAGGCCAGAAGTGTCTATAGATATGCGCCATTTCCAGCCTTTGAGGCAGGGCTGTCATCTAGCATGGCAGGGGCAGACCCGAGACTGCAGTTCAGAGCTCAGAAGAACCTCAGTGATCCAGGCTTGCCAGGGAGGCACTGTTTCTTGCCCACCCAACTGTCCCAAGACAGTAAAGTTGATAAAAAAAAAAAAAAACACCCTCCTGTTTGGTTCCAGAGTGACCAAGAAGCACTTGTGCTTTCTAGTTTTGATTTGGAGCCCAAAGTAGGCAGGGAACCAGAGGCTTTGCCATTTCTCTGAAAGAAAAGGTGATCTATATGTTGAAGAGAAATGCTAAGTTGGACACCTTGTGTCCTACAGATTTAGAAGATAACAAAGTGGAAGGGTATGCTGAAGGTGATGATGTATATGAGATAGGCTGTTTTCATGAAATCAGCAAGCAGGGCCGTCTGATTCTTTACAAGGGCAGGCTTTATCCAGAGGTTGGCAAGGTGATGAACTGTACGTCTCCCTGATACTGTCATGCAAAGGACCACCACTGTGGCTTCCAAACTGAAGGGGAAGGAGGAATCAGAAGCCACCTGTGGAGGAATCCAGAGGAAACCTGCCACAGCCTTGCAGGAGGGCTTGCAGTCCAGAGTTGATGCAGGAGTTCATTGTGACAGGAACTGTTCTGGTGGAGCTCTGGAGCTGTATGAAGAGGGTGATACTGAAGTGCAGGATGAATCTGACTACCTGGATGATGACGCCTCTACAAAGTCACTCACTGCTGAGTGCCACCTACAAAGGAAGTTTACTAGTGCATTTGTCATGACCAGAAAAAAACATCTTTCTAAGAAAGAAAACTCCAGCATGCAACAAACAAGCTAGGAAAGATGTAGCACAGGTAGGCACAATGGGGCATCCTTAGAAGACTAAGATGAAAGAATCACTTGAGTCAAGAGTTTGAGACCAGCTTGAGAAACAGATCCACCTCTTAAAATACAACAAACAGACCTCATTTCTAAGTGAAAATAAAATATTTTTTTAAAAGTTAATTTTTAACACTGAAGTTACAAAATAACACGGGTTTAATAATAATTCATGATTTGGCAAATGATTTCAAAAGCTTAACAAAATAACAAACAAGCAAAAAAAGAATTAACATAACATGGTGGTGAGAAGCTTAGCCCTAGCTAAAGAGGGCTGTGGACTTCTGATCCCTGCTCCTGCCTCCAGTTCTCAAATGCTGAGATTTCAGACATGCACCATTACACCCAGATTGATGCTGGGCTTTGAACTCAGTTCTTTGTGCATGTTATGTAACCACTCTACCAACTGAGACAGATACTCAACACCTGAGGTAGTCTATGAATTGATTAATAAATATTTGACAAACATCTACTATGATTCAGGTACCCTTTCAGGTACTAGAGATTCAAAAACAAAGTCCCCATCCTTTTGAACTTATATTTGAGAGGGGATGACAAAAACATACAAAGTATTTAATAATAGTGTTAGTCTACTTGCCTGTAAATGTTATGTTCCAAGAACCCGTGGATGGTTAAAATCACAATTACTACTGAATTCCACATATGCTGTGTTTTCTTGTGTACATACATGCACGTACAAATTTAATGCCTTTTCTGTCCTGATTTATCACACACTGTAGCTTTTGCAGTGTGAGATGAACCAACAGAACTGGTTAAAGTTCAGTACAAGTTTCTTTTTACCTCACAAATTCTTGGATAAATAATCATTTCTACAGTAAATCTCAGTATGCTGTATACTGTTTTGGTCTTTCCTTAGTATGTAAATAATTATACCCTTTAAATTTCAGGAAGTGCTTTCTAGATTTTCTTTGATATGTACAAACTATACTCTGAGACTACTTGAATACAACCACTGTAACATCGTGCCAGTCAACTGAAAGGGCGCCAGGTGGTGTATGCAAAACAGTTGCCCTGGACAAAAAGATCACTTTTATCCCCAGAAGGACAGAGCCATACTGTATATATGATGCATATTGGTTATCAACTTGATAGGATCTAGAATCACCCATGAAACAAGTCTTGGAGCACACCTGTGAGGGGTTGTTATCTAGATTAGGTTAACCTCTGGGCATGACCTGTGGAAAATTTTCTTCAGTATAGTAACTAAAATGGGAAGACCCACTCTAAATGTGGGGATATCTTCCTGTAGCAGCTCAGATATAAGAAAGTGTGAGGGGAGGTTTTGCATTTTGTTCATTTTCCTTCCCTTCTCACTGACCAGTTTATCTAGCCTGTTGCTACTGAAATGACCACTCAACTTCATTTTGTTCTAGCTGACTTTTGCTTGGCCCTATGTTTCTGCCAGCCACTCCCCCAACCCCTGGCCTTTGCTCATGCTAGCTGCATCCAGCCAGGCAGAACCACCTCAATAAAGCATGATGCAGCCATGGTTTAAGACTTTATAAATCCTACTATGCTTCTCCTTTGGGTGGAAAGTTCTTTCTGGCAATAGCCCCTCTCGACCACAAGCTATTACTAAAGGATTCTTAATGCAATCATCACTATGTAGTGTTCCTCTGTGCCTCGAGCTCAGTATTATGCTGCTGCTGCTGCTGCCACACTTTATTGACATTGGAACCCAGATTCTTCAACCTTCCAACCTGGACTGAAGACTAGCAGTTCTCTAGGAATGCTCTAAGCCATCAGCCCCACCCTGAAAATGCTGATGTCACTGGGTTCTCATACTCTCCATTGAATGTAAAGACAGCTGTTGAACTATCAGACCATATGATGGAAACCAATATAATAAATTCCCCCTTTAATACATGTATTCTATCAATCTATCCTTACAAAGAATTCAGGGCACATACCTCAAAGTAATGAATTACTTATTTCTGAAAACTTTAGTTTCCTATTTTCAGAATATGGTTGACCATGAAACCCCTGAAAATAAAACCTCAGAGTATAGGACTGTTGAGTAAAGGTTCAGTGAGTCTATGAAAGTGCAGAGTGACACAAGCATGTTTGTCACATGGCATGCAAGAGAATGAGCCACATATACATCTGAAGGAAGAATGTATAGGCCCAGTGATCAGTAAGAGCAAGGATCCTGGATGAAATGAGCATGGTAAGTTATAGAAGCTGAACTGACAGTCTGGCTCTTTACTCTTCTTCCACCACATGACACCTGTGAGTCTTTCCATCCCCAGACCTGAAGCTGGATTGCACACTAGTAATCTTTTTGGCAGGATGGAAGATATTAAAGAGATACTTGTGCCCCTCCCTTTCCTGAGATAATGGTCCCCATGAAATTGAGATTTCCCCATAAGACTCATGTTGAGAGGAGAAAGAGGATGCAGCCTGGTATCAACCAGAGGAAGAATTTGTCTGCCAAGAAAAGATTTCACACTGTTCTGACAACGTGTCAACTCAACTTGCAGGAGAGATTGGAGCAGAGGCTACGATGGGCAGGACCACAGCTTGACTTGATTGCTTAGTTATACATAGCTCTTACCCTGTATGTAAACTAAAACTTCATGTCAGGACCCTGAAGGTGGATTTAGACCTCTTTGTTTCTCTTCCTAATGCAGCTACATTGAATACATCTCTTTTCCTTTTCACTATTTATTGTGTCTTTAATTGACCTAGTGGGGATAAGCCAAGCCTAGGTTTTTAGGGATGCCAGGGTCCAGACTGACTCTTGCAACTTCAATAACAACTCTGTGCTGAGAGATGCATCCAGATTAATATCCTGTTGTCTGATAGATGTCAGTCTGTAAGCAGGGACTTGTCTCCTTCAGAGAGACAAGACTTCTATCAGAGAACCAATGTGTCTTCAAGCCCAAAGACAATCAGTGGCATATGGCTCCATTTCCAGGACTCACAGATACATGATCATCCACCTGTTCAAGGTGCCTACATGTACAAATACAGCCCAGGCATGTGATTAGTAAGGCGTGAGACTGTTTACAAAAAGCAAGTGTATAGTGGCTTCAGTGAGGGTGGAAAGGGGACAAAAAGCAACAGTCTCAACCCCTTCTACTTTCTGGAGACAAAGTTTCAATTGTCCTTCTCCCAAGAAGCCCTTCTCCAAGCCTGCACAATGGATAAGTCTGGTAGAAAGAGAAAAGGCAGGGAGGAGGTGCAGAGGATTCCTTTTGCTTTGTTGGCACTGGAAACCTAAAAAAGAATCTGCCACCTGTGATTCCAACCCTGATTGCAAAAACATTCTGTTATTTAGCTCTGGGGCTGTAGTTAGCAGGTTGTCAGCTTGGACTCACAGTGCTGTAGCAGCCAAAGAGATTAGACATTTTAATTTCCTGAGCAGGTGTGGATATGAGATTGATTTCAAATGCCTGTGAAAGGCCAAATGGAGATGGGAAGGGAAATCTAGAACTAATGTGACAGAAGGGAGGGAGCAGGCAGAGGAAGAGATGAAAAATAAGAGAGGAAAGAGGAATGCCAGAGAGTAAAGGGGAGAAGTGGAAGGGAAGTTGGGGCTGTTTAGAGGGCTCCAACATTAGAGGAGAACATGCCCTTCAGGCCTGTTGCATGTCATGGAGACTATAGTTAGAAATAATTTACTATGAGTTTAAAGATTTTGAGGAAAGGGACTGGTACGATAACTCAGTCAGTAAATTGCTTACCTGGAAAGCATGTGGACCTGAGTTCAGTCCCTTAGAACCCTTGTAAAAAGAGCCAGGCATCATTGTAATCCCAGTGATGGTGAGGTGGAAATAGGTGGAACCCTGCAGCCTTCTAGCCAGCCAGCCTAGCCTACTTGGAGAGTTCCAGGCCAGTGGGAGTTCTTGCCTCATTAAACAAAGTTGATTGCATTTGAGGAACAACAGTGACCTACAAAGATACACACACACACACACACACACACACACACACACACACACATGTACCTGCACACGTCACACATGCATACATACATATTCACACACAGAAATTGTAGCTGACACATGCCCCTTTTCTCACTACAGAAACTGGCAAGGATATGAGATGATATGCATGACCATTGCTGAGCTAAATCACTGTGTGTTGAACATGATGAGTGTAGGGAGGCCACAAGTTGGTACAGCTCCACAAACAGCTCGTGGCAGATAGAAGGCCACATTTCAAATGAAGGAGCAAATGTCTTTGAGCCAAGAATATGCTGGGTCAAACACCTGTTCCAAAACCTATGCTCTGTGACTGCCTTCCCAACACCCACCCCTCTCACATCCAGTAAGTCATTGAGTGCACTTATGCTAAGAAGATCCTGCCCTATTCTAAAGTCTCTCAGTGGTTGTGGGAAGGAGATGGAAAGAGAAGATGATGTAATGATAATCTCACATGAGCCTAAGGTCTGTGTTTGCACTAATTCACTCAACAAGCATTTATTTAGCATGCACTATGCACTAGTGCCAGATGTGTCCAATCAGTGAGCTGTAGACCATGTGTGACCCAGGATAGCTGCAAATACAGCCCAACACAAAACTGTAACCTAATTTAAAATGTTTTGTTTTATTGTCCATGAATTCCATACATGCATATGATATGTTTTGATCAAATCCATCCATTCCCTTCCATCTAATTTCTTCCCATCTATCCTACCACTTTCCACTCCCAAATTCTCTATTTTTAAAAGGACATAATTTTATTTTATGTTTATGTGTAGGCCTGTGTGTGTATATGAGTATCACATGCACACAGTGCCAATGGCGACCAAAAGAGGGCATCAGATCTCCTGTAACTGTAATTATAGATGTGAGCCATCACGTGGGTGCTGGGAACTGAACCTGGGTCCTCTAGAAGAGTAGCAAGTGCTCTTAGCTGCTGAGCAATCTCTCCAGGCCTGATTATAAGATTCTCAAGTGTGAACTTTGTAGATGACAACATCTATCACAGTGTCAAAGGGTTGGACACACATGCTGGGCAATATGCTAGGTGCATTCATATATCAGCACCAAGATAATCCCAATATAATCATTATCCACTTCTGATTGGAGAGATGATGACAGATGATGAAAATTTAAAGGCAGTGCACAAAATGATCGAGCACCCAGGTAAGCCTGGTTCCTGCCTCACAAGATCATATGATGACTAAATTAGATAATCTGTGTAGTTTAACAACACATGGCTCAGAGAAAGCACTGTGAATCTCAAAATTTAAAGCAAATTTCACATGTCCTCACTGCAAAAAATAATAAATATATGAGGTGATAGAGTGTTAATTAGAATTTTAATCATAATGCAATGAGTACATATAGCAAAATAATAATTTGTTAATTAAAATAATACTGAAAACTAAGTAATTAATGTGTGTGTATATGTGTGTGTGTGTGTGTGTGTGCTCTGTGTGTGTGTGTTTTCCGTGTGGTATATTGCATGTCTGCTGTGAATGCATGTAGAAGCCCGAGGAGGGCTTCACTGAGGTTTCATTTATCACTCTCCACCTTATTTCTTGACACAGCTTTTCTCACTGAACTGGAAGCTCTCCATTTGAGCTAGGCTGTCCAGTAAGCTCTCAAGATTGTCCTGTCACCATCTCCCCAACACTATAGTTACAGACACATGCCACTATGGTCAACTTTTACATGGATGCTTAAACCCACTGAGCCATCTCCCCAATCTTCCAAAGTTTTAAACAAGATGCTGCATTGCATAACTGCCTTTCTTCACAACTCCCAAGTCTAGTTAAGAGAGACTCTCAGTCCAGATGCATGCAAATAGCAGAGTGTATCTCCCATTTTGGTAACAATTTTTTTTGTTGGTCTTTTTGAGACAAGGTCTCCCTGTAGACCCAGCTGTCCTGGAACTCCCTATGTAGACCAGGCTGGCCATGAACTCACAGAGATCCGCCTGCCTCTGCCTCCTGAGTGCTGGGATTAAAGGTGTGTGCCACCACACCTGGCTAACAATGTTTTAATTATAGGAAAACTTCTTATTAATGACTTTTATTGAATTCATTACAGAAACTAATGTCAGAGAAAACTACCTGAGACTCTAGAGAGAAAGCAACCTGCAGAGAAAGAGAGGTCAGCAAGATACTAGCAAACACCAGGAGAAAGATTGATAGAAAACCTTCAGTTATTGAAGTCTAAGACTCTGACAGGATGCGCCTGATGCTCCTATCAGCCACAGTCAGATAGAAGCCCACATCCTCACCTTCTCTTCTTCCTGGACAGAACAGGGTCCTTACAGGGAAGACAGCATTTCAAGTGAGCATCCTGCGGGCCTGGCTGGGGAGACAGGAGCGGTCCACTGCCCACATGTTCATACCCATTTCCCTATCTTCTCTATAGAACAGAAATCTTAGTCCACAGGAAAGAAGAGAGTGAAACTATAACCAGAGGTGCCATAGAAAAATCTACATCAAAAAGGAAATAGGAAAAAATTCTTCTTATGAAAAAGGGGCAAAAATATAAGTAATACCCAAAATTTCCTCTGGACAAAAGGCAAGGAAAAACTTGCCAAACAGCACTTGGGAGGCAGAAGCAGGTGTATCTCTATGAGATCAAGGCCTGCATGGCCTACATAGTGAGTTCCAGGCCAGCTGAGGCTACAGGGACACCCTGTCTAAAAACAATAAACAAAACACACAAGCAGCTAAAAAAGAAATCCTTGCCAAAGCAACATCTCCCAAACTCAAGGAGTGGTGACTGAATATAATGAAGGCTGAGTCATAAGGTCAGTGTCATGCATGTACCACATGCACACTAAAGAATAAGGAAAGAAAGAGAGAATGAAAGAAAGAAAGAAAAGGAAGGAAGGAAGGGAGGGAGGGAGGGAGGGAGGAAGGAGGAAAGGAAGGAAGGAGGGAAGGGAGGGAGGGAGGGAGGAAGGAAGGAAGGAAGGAAGGAAGGAAGGAAGGAAGGAAGGAAGGAAGGAAGGAAGGAAGGAATTTTTAAAGCCAGGCATGGTGGTGGTACATGCTTTTAATTCCAGCACTTGGGGAAGCAGAGGCAGGTGGATGTGTGTGAGGTCAAGGCGAGCCCGGTCTGCATAGTAATTTCCAGGTCAGCTGGGGCTGCAGGGAGACCATATCTCAAAAAAAATAATTAAAGTTAAATTAGCTTTTTGAAAAGTTATATCATAATAAGATATAGCAAGATAAAATCATTTAATCCAATTCTATCAATACTTTCATTAGATAAAGTAGTCTAAGCATATGCGTAACAGAGACTGATAAAATTAATCAAAATACAATAAACATTCTTTGAATGTTTATAAAAATGGATTTAAAATGAAAGTATGGAAAAGATAGACGTCACCTGTTATAATTTGAATATCCCCCATAGGTTCATATTCAAACACCTGGTCTCCAGCTGGTGGTGATGTTTGGGAAAGCTACAGAGCCTTTGTGGAGGAAGTACCTCACTGGAGGAAGGTTTATAGCCTCACCCCACTTCCTCCTCTCTCTGCTTCCTGTGTGTGAGTGAAGTGTGAGTAGCAGGCCTCCTGCTCCTACCACCACGCCCTTCCCGCCTGTTGTCATGTCTTCCTCACCATGATAGACTCTCTGAATCCCTCTATAACTGTAAGCCAAAATAAACCCTTTCTCCCTGAGGTTGTTTTTGACAGGATATCTTATCACAGCACTAGAAAAAAACCTAAGATACCATGTAAACAGTAATGCAAAGAAATCCGAAGAAGGTGTATCAACATTTTAAAAGTGCACTTTGAAAAAAGGAATACTAGCAAAGATAAAGAGGAACATAGGAGCTGATAGGAAGGTCAAGTGTCAGAAAAGATGCATGAGCTGTAAACGTCTACATCTTCGATTAAGAAAAAACAGATCAAAAAGGATAAACAAACCCATAAATATGCATGGAAACTGATACTTACCGCTCATGAGTTTATGAAAACAGATATGAAACCAGCAAGAGCACAAATAACCTGAAGGGCACACACTCTAAACCCACTTGAACTAATCAACATTTACCAAACATCATAGCCTCCAAACAGCAGAACACACACTGTTTACACACCTGTAACACTCACAGAATTACATCATCACCTTGACCAAGAAAGGCAAAGCTTAACAGATGTTTGAAAAATCTCTGGATTGGGGTTAAAGGGGACACTAAGACAGATTATCCTTTTGGATAGCAGGTTTATTAGAAGAGTTACAAATCTCACATAAAGAGCATGGTAGGTGCTCTGAGGAGAGCTCAAACCATGAGGCAGACTGGAGGTCCCTCTTACAGTTTTCAGGAGAGAGGGAAGTTCCGTGTCACATGGATGATGAGTTGGCCACAGCACATACAGTCAGGCTGTCTGTGATCCTTGGATGGCAGGAGGAGGGAAGCAATGTGTGACCCTAGGGGTAGAAATGGGGAGGAGGACTTTATTAGTCAGTCAGTATTCATCACATAGGATGTACCACCTGTAGCCCTCTGATGACTTGGAATCTAGGGCCTGTAAACCACCTTTGAGAAAGAAAGAATTAGGGTACCTCACATTCTCCTAGAATCTGGATATCTAGGGAAACTCTAAGGGGGATACAGGTTCATAGATGGGCTCCTGGCGGGGAGGCTTTCCATATCCTTTACAGAAGCTGTAAGGGTAGAGGGAGAGGCTGCTGCAGGAAGCTTGAGGAGCATAGCCCCCAAACTACCAATGTCTAAGAATTTAAATTGTGCTAAGTATGTTCATAGAAAATAACAGAATTAAAACAAAATCAAGATATCTGGAATAGTCTCAAATATTTGAAATAAATAAGAGCTTTCTATACAGTTGAGTCAAAGAAGAAATCACAAGGAACATTAGAAAATACTTTGAAATGAATGAAAATAGAAACACACAGATCAAAATTTTGCAGTATTCCCCTCCAGCCTCCCCCATTGCTCCCTTTGTGGAGAACCTGGGAATGGGCCTGATCAGCAGCTGCAGCATTGACTCCAGAATTTCAATAGTTGCAACATGAAAGAGCCTGACAGTGACCAGGACAATAATATAGACTGGTTGGTGGCTTGGAGGAATAAGTGAGGTTAAAAAAAAAAAAAAAAACAAAAAAAAACAGCACTGCTATCAGAACCAAGAACCTGTAGCTAGAAAGATCATAGGCCATAGGGAAGGACCTATTGCTATTATTCTGCTAAATAGAAATAGTGTTAAACCAACTACTAATAAGTTATGACTTACTGGTATACCTATAGATTAGTGCATCACTCAACTCTCACTGGAGATGGTGATTAACACAGAGGCCCACAACTGGTCAAAGTGCAGAGAATAAATGATTTCAGAGTGCTTGGTCCTAAAGGGACACCTATATCATACTCTCTCCAACCAAAGCTCAGAGATGGTTGAGGAAGAGGGGAAGAAATATTGTAAGAGCCATAGGGGGTAGATGAATACAAGGAAACCATGTCTTCTGGACACAACAGGGCAGTTACACATATGAACTCGTATCACTTGTGACAGCATGAGCAAGACCTGTGCAAGCTCAAGCCAGACAGAAACCCACCATGGAAGGGGGAGGTGAGAAAAAAGTCCCAGTCCTAACTGAGGAGCTATTGGAAACTGATAGCTTCTGGGAGAGGGAGTCCATAATCTTTAAAGGTGTGACACCTGGTAGATTGACCAAGCTCCAAGGGATGGACTCACACCTAAGAGCATTTGGGGAGGACAAATTAAACTCGATGGGTCTTAATAAAATGGAAGACACGAGGGGCAGGAAGTAGAGACATAGGGACTGCTCTAAAAGGAGATAGGAAATGGGGTCTGAATATGATCAAAATACATTATATTAAATTCTCAAAGTGCCAAAAATATTTTTAGAAATGATTTCAATTTCAATTATCAGGAATAGAAGAAGATCTGAGTACAGGTTTTATAGACATTAAACACAATAAGCAGGGCTGGGGAGGCAGCTAGTCAGTAAAGTCCATTTCTTAGCACCCACTTGAGACTCTGAATATGGCAGTCTGTGTTTATAATCACAGCTGGCAAGCTCCAAACCAACGAGACACCCTCTCCCAAAAAATAAGGTGGATAACAGCGGTCACCACCAGCGGCAGCCACTCTTCCGTTCTCATGGGCACTGCTCCTTCATTCTCACTGGCGTCGAGGCTGTTCCTCTGTTTGCCCTTGGATGAGGCCGCTCTTCTGTCTGCCCTGGGCTGAGGCCACTCTTCTGATCGCCCGGTGCCACCTTCTGTCATTGCTGCTTCTGCCTGGTCTTGGACCCCAGGACTGGTGAGGAGAATGTGTCAGCAGAGCCACATTCAGACACAGGAGACCAGGTTCAGTGACACACATCTGCTTTATTGCAGGAAGGTACAAGCTTATATAGAGGTAGTGGTCCAATCACAGTGTAGCAGGTAGGATACTTTATTAGCATAACAGGTTTAGCATCCTATCACAGTACAGCAAGTAGGATACCTTATTAGCATAACAGACAGCATCCTATTAGAATAATAGACTTAACGTCCTATCACAGAATAGCAGGTAGGGTGCCTCATTAGCATAATGGGTTTCAGATTACAGAGCCTGGATTCCTGGAAACCACGTGACCCTGACTGTTGCAATATCTAAGTGTTGCAATTTTGAATTCCAAGGGTGTGATTAGAGAGTGGAGAGCTCTAGGCATCAGTCTCATGATCTGCCAATGGGAGCCAATACCACAAGGCATTTCTTGTGGCTCCAGCGGTCGGACAGTTGCCTTGGGCCTGCTGTATGGCTGTCAATAAGACTTTCACCCTAGGCTCAAGCCTGTCTCCCACCGATAACCATCCTGAAGACTGATACCCAAGGTTAACTTCTAGCCTCCACTTACACATGCACAAACATGCATGCATGCACGCACAAAAAAACTGGAAAATATGATAAGGAATCACTATAAACTCTATGCTCACAAATTTAACGTATAACTTGAACATTAAAATGATTTTTTTTTGTCTTTTTTGAGACTAGGTCTTTCTGTAGCCACAATTGGCCTGGATTCACTATGGAGACCAGGCTGGCCTTGAACTCATACAGATCTACCTGCTTCTACCTCCCAACTGCTGGGACTAAAGGCGTATACCACCACGCCTGGCTAAAATAACTATTAAAGAAATTAAATTTATGCTTCAAAAAAACATCACACAGAGGAAAATCAGGCCCTGATGATTTCACTGTTGAATTCTACCAAGCATTTAAGAATAAAAATAAGGGTCTGGAAAGATAGCTCAGCAGTTCAGACGACTGGCTGCTCTTTCGGACAACTGGTATTCAGTTCCCAGCATCCAGATATCTAGGGGATGTGGTACCATCTTCTGGCCTCTGTGGGCACCACAGGACACTGGTGCACTCAAATATATACAGGCAAAAACCAGGCATGGTGATGCTTACCTTTAATCTCAGCACTTGGGAGGCAGAAGCAGGCAGATTTCTGTGAATTCAAGGCCAGCCTGTTCTACATAGTGAGCTCCAGGCCAACTGGGGCTACAGGGAGACCCTGCCTCAAAAAGACCACCTCTAAAAACCATACAGGTAAAACATCCATACACATAAAATAAAAATAAATTTTAAAAATATACTCAATATTTTCAGAATTTAGAAGGTGGGAGTCATTTCTCAGGTTCAGAGTACCCATGAGACTAAATGAAACAATGACATCATAAGAAGTAAAGACTAAATAAGAAATAGATGCAGATCACCACAACTTCAGCTGTGCCTGTTTGCTAAACATTGTCACAATTGGGCTTGTTGACGGTTGTGCTCTTTTATTAAAGGAGGGCCAAGCAGGGTCATTGGACCCTCACTGGAGTATCCAGCCACTCTTCCCAGCCAACTGTATGTAATTTGGCCCTAATCACACATGGTCTCCTGGATCTGGGGAGGGCTAAAGTATGCAATCTGGGGAAGGCTAGGAAGAGAAGGCTTGACCCATGCTGGGTAAATGTTTTCCAGTGTGCATACCCTCGGGTCATTTATACACCTCAGCAACCCCTCAGTTATCTCAGTAGGTAAGCTCAATAAATTCATTGGTTCCCCAGTAAAACTTTAATCAAACATTAGTTTGACACTAGAACCTTAAAAGGGAATAAGCATTGCTTAGTATCCCCAGGAAAAGAATTCTCACAACAGAAAATGTATTTGTTAATGTCATTATGTCTCATAATTATTAAAAACAGAAAATGAGAATGTAAAAGATGTTAAAAGGATATGGGAATGGAGATATTTGTGATAAGGGTCTGTGTAGTTTTGTTATGATGTATAAAGGATGAGACAAAAAGAATATACACATAATCTTAAAATTTCTAAGGTTATAGTTTAGTTAACTAGTTTAAGGAACAAAATACATATCTAGTCAAGGTCTGTCTGAGAACATTTGCTTTTTTATCCAAGCCTTATCTCCATAGCACATGGTAATTAAAAGTACCAAACTGGTGGAACTAACCTTGTTGGATGTTTAACAGTTGTACTTTGAGGCCTATACTAATTGGTCAGAGGGACTTAAAGGACAGTTTTTGTCCCTTGCCCTCCAAGGTTGACTAAGTTCCAGGGGACTATGGAACATCTCTCAAAATGTCCTGTAACTGTGCTGAGTCACCTGTCCTATGAGATGGACTTGAACCAGTGTCCAGTCTACAAAGAGGAGGGTCAACTCAGAGGACACATTTCCTCCATGCTTCCAAGTGAAGCCAGGCATGGTCAAGTACGACCTTTGACTTATCTTCACATAAATGGAACCGGTAAAAGAAAGGATCCAGGGGCTCCTACCAAGCCCATGTGACCCCTGAGGAACAGATCTTCAAATGACCTTAAGTGTAAAAATAAATTGACTTATTTGGACCAACTGTATGGTCTTAAGCACACAAAAGGAAAGTATAACTGAAGAGTAAAGTGATCAGTATATTTCTTTAACAGTTCAAGGGATTACACTTCCCAGATATTAGGCTTAAATCCATATAAAAAGTAGACAATTATTTCTAGTGATGATTTTGTTCCTAATCAGAAAGTGCTGCTCAGATGTAAGACTTCAAATCTTGGTCTCCAATACTGTAGTGCCCACTTGTAGCTAAGGGAGACAACCCACTATTGTTCTCAAATGATGGATAAATTTCTTTTCTCCCCCTATCTAGAAGCCTTTGAGAGGGAACTGACACTGATTCTAGCCACTCCAACAGCTATCAAAATGCCTCAAAGCAAATCCTGAATCCATCACTCTCAAGTCCAGCCTTGGCAGACAAAAGAAAAATGAGGAGGAACCCAATAGAGGGATGCTTTTGGAAGCTCTCATCAAGAAATTCCAATGGATTCTCACATGAACATTGGAAATTTGCCCTGCTCTGACTTTTTTCTAGTTCCCTGTCTTGAACTTGTAATGCTAATTACTCTTGTCTTTACTTCTCCTTCACATCTCCTATTCACCAGTCAAGGATTTCTTTTCCCCTTTCAGATAAGAGTTATGCAATTTGGGAGTCTTTTAGATAGACCCACTGAAGGTGTACTCCAATTGCTTCACCCTGCGTCCCTGGTCAGCATGGAGGAAGGCAAAGCAGTCTGCATCCAGATTCCCTATCCACAGTTGGGTAACCTCTTCAGAGGATGGTGTGATAAGAATAGGAGGTAGGAATTGGCTAGATCGTGTCAAAAGACCCCAAAGAAAAGTAGCTAGTTTCTTGGCTAAAAGTCAAAATGTCCTTGGCCCTCTTAGCAACATACTCTGTTCCAAAGACCAAAAATATCAAAAGTATTTGGGAGCTCTTATCTAATCCTTAAAAGATTTTAGGGTTACCTCTTCAGAGAGGGGAATGTTAAAGTAGCAAAAAGCCCCATAAAAAGAAGAGTACATGAAGTCATCAGAAAAAAGTGATGGGGAGATATGGGAGGAGTTGGAAGGGGAGGGAATAGGCATGGATTTGATCAAAATACCTTATATGCATGTATGAAATTCTCAATAAATTATTTTTTAAAAAACCTGCAGAAATCCTCAGCAACATATAAGGGAATCTTAGTGGATTGCAACAATCCACTAAGAATATAATGAATGATTATCAAGTGTGAGTAGACTAGGAAAGTAAGACTGATAGATCACACAGTATGCAATCAATATAATTCACTCTTTTAATAGACAACAGAAATCCAATAATATGAACTTCTCAATAGACATACAAATAGCCTCTGACCACATTCAATATCCACTTGTCAAAAGCATGTTTGGCAAATTGGGAATAGAATTGAACTTCATCACCTTACTGAAAAGCATCTACAAAATAACTAATACTTAATCATGCACAGTGATAGGGGATTGAATACTTTCCTCTGAAAACAAAAATGATCAAGAATAAGCATTTTCACTATTTTGCATTTACCAATAATAATTTTTAAATACAGATCTTAGTCAAGGAAATAAAGCAAGAAAATGGAATGAACACATAAATTCAAGGGAAAAGAAATAAATGTGTTTCTATACATGAGGAACAAAACTATGGTGTCATTTGTGGGTATCTTCAAGGAATTACAAGAATAAGTAAGTTTACCAACATGCAACAATGTCAATGCAATGGTGTTTTGTGATTCTACATATAGTTGACAAACTAAATCTAGAATTTATGAATGAAACAAATGAAAATGAAAAGTAACTTAGCATAGTTAGGAGCTATTCATAAAAATGAACAATGCCAGTGTGTTCATCCCGACAATATAAACATACAGCAGCAAAGACAACAGTATTAGTAAAAGAAACAATAGAGTTCTGTTGTGTGGAAGTGATTCAAATGCCTACTCTGAGTTAACTTTGACAAAGAAAGACTAATGTCTTAAACAAATGGTGTTGGGAAGACTGGATGCCTGTACCAAGAAATTTAAAAAGAAAATGACTTTGACCAAATGTTATACTTCATTCAAATATATCTTAAACTGTGAGGATTGTGAATGCAAGAACATCCTGGGCTACATAGTGAGATCCTGTGTCAAAAAAGCAAAAGGAGGGCAGAGCATGCAGCACAGTCAGTAGAGTGCTTGCCTAGCCTTCACCAAAACCTGGTTTTTATCCTCACCCACATAAACCTGGTGAGGTGGTTTGTCTGTACTTCCAGCATTCAGGAGGTGGAGGCAGAAGGATCAGGAGTTTAAAGTCATCTCCATGACAAACAGAGCTGAGGCCAGTATGACTTACATGAGACTCTGTCTCCAAAAAGAAAATAAAGCTTTCTAAATAAACAATAGGAAGCTGTAAAGGTAAAATGAAAGACCATAAAATTAATTGAAATAAAAGAAAATGAAAAGCCAATATATGTTTTCTGTTGCATATAGCAAATGCAGTGTTATAAAGTAAGCTTAGGAGACATTGAATATTATCACTAATGGCACCCACTGACTTCTAGCATCTCTGATGGAATAGAGCTGCAACCTCTGGAGAACAGCCCTTCAAAGTGAGTTCTGGTGGGAAGGCACTGTAGTTTCAGTAGAAAACAGATAAATTCTATTAAGAAAAAAAAAACTTGAGGGCAAAGGGATAGAAGGGCTGCTTCAGTGGTGGAGCTTGTAGTGGTAGCACTCAGGGAAGAGCACGGTCCTTAGAAAACCTGCACTGGCATTCCGACTGTGAACAGACACAAAATCTTACTGAAAAAAAAAAAAAAAACAGAGAAAGATAGATATCCAGCTGGCAGAATGCATGGAGACTATGCAGCAGAGGGTGAGGACTGAGATCAAAAAAGAGAAGAGCCTTAGAAAGCATAATTAACACTGGCCACCATACCAACCAGATTTACAGTCTAACCAGACAGGGTGCTAGAGCCTTCAGCTTCACCCTCAAGGTCTCTTTCTACAAATTCTCTCCTACTATTAATTACTTCCTTGCAACCTCCAACCTCACCCCATCAGTTTCTTCCCCAGTCCACAAATGAGAAGCAATCTTCCTCCCTCATATTACCCATCAGTTTTTTTGCCATGCTGAGCTCTCTGCAACTGTAACTCAGTCTCTCCCCTGTGGATAGGCCAGCTGACCAGGCCAGTGATGGTAGATCAACACCAAACCTTTCCTGGAATTTCCCACAGATAGGACAATGCAGGGGATTTAGACTCAGATAGGAACCTTTCAAATGCCCCCAATCTCTATGAGGAAATGTTGACATTAGTCCATAGGCCCCAACCTAACAATGTTTAAAAATATGAATTGGGATCCCTTGACCCAAACTAGCCACATTCTCCAGCTTAGTTTCTTAGACCCTCCACAGATTGTCCCCAGCCCATCTTGCTCTTGCCCCACCCTCCTTCTGATCTGCATGCCACAGACCTGCCTACTACCCTGGTAAATCAGATCCCACCCACTGCACCTTAATTCCCTTGCACCCTGAGCAGCTCCACTCTCTCCCTGCACTCTGTCCTTCTAGCTTGGCAGCTCCTACTCTTCCACCTCAAATCACTAGACTAGCTTCCTAACCTAGACCCTCCCAGCCCACTACATCCTGATCCACTGCACCCACACCAGTTCCCTTCTCCAGCATAGTCTGTTAGACTCTCCACAGGCTGTCCCCACCCCTCCTTTGGCCCTGGCCTCCTGATCTGCCTGCCACAGATATACCTACTATTCTGGTAAGGCAGAAACTGCCCTTGGTGTCTTAATTCCCCTAAAAAAGTTCCTCTGTCTTTCTGCACTCTGTTCCCCTTATAGCTTGGGCCAAGGCCCACTCCTTCTCTTCCTGTTCCAGAGCTCTAGACTAGTCTCCTAACCTAGACCCTGCCCATTCCATTCTGCACCAAAACTAGATAGTCCCCTGACCCCCTTGCCTTGGTTCCCACCTGATCTGACTCCCACAGACCTGTCTACTACTCTTTAATGATCTGAAGCCAAACCAACTAACATTTCATACCTGAGCAAAAAAGCAACCAAGCTACATCAACAATATAAAGAGAACCAAACTTCAACTAAACAAAAGCAGAACAGAATTTCATATTAGAAACATAATCAACAAAAGACATCCAAATGCCCAAATGACAATGAAAAAACACAAATAATATGAAAACCCAAGAAACTGTGTCCCAACCAAAGTCCACCAGTCCTATAGAAGTGTGTACTATAATGAGAATCACCAGAGGAACACCACAATGCAGAATTTAAAAGAGAAACCATAAGCATGATCAAAGAACTTAAAGAACACACAAACAGTTCAAAGAACTAAAAGAGAATAGGCATAAATTCATGACTGAACTTGAAGAAAATGCAAAATCAATTCAGGACTTGAAAAGTGAATTCACAAAAGAGAAAGAAAAGTTGAAGAAAACACGAGCTGAAATGAAGATGAAATTGAAAAATTCAATAAGTCAATTTGAAACAATAAGAGAAAGACTCACAAGCAGAATGAATAGAATGGAAAGCAGAATATCAAGACTAAATGACAAAGTTGAAGAACTGGGCCACTCAGGGAAATACTATGATAATTTAAAAAAAAAACACAGGAATGTAAAATGCAGGAAATGTAGGAAACCTTGAAAAGACTAAATATATGCACCTTAGGCATACAGGAAGGAGAAGAATCTCAGTCCAATGGCATTGACAAGATCTTCAACAGGATTATAGAAGAAAACTTCCTCAAATTAAGGAAAGACATACCTATACAGATACAAGAAGCACATAGATCACCAATTAGACAGGACAAAAACAAAAACTCCCCATGGCATATCATAGCAAAAAACTCTAAATGTACCAAGTGAAGAGAGGGTACTGAAAGCTACTAGAGAAAAACAATGTTACATATAAAGGAAAACCCATCAAAATTACATATGACTTTTCAGTGAAAACTATGAAAGCCAGAGATCCTGGATCAAAGTAGTCCCAGTTCTAAATGATCATGGATATCATAGTCTATCGTAGTTGAAGGGGAACAAAAGTTTACCACGACATGAATTTAAAAGAGTTCATGCCCACCAAACCAGCACTACAGACAATACATGAAGCAATACAAATGACCAAAGATAGAAATGACTATACCTAAGAGTTTGCAAGAAGAAAACAAATGAAGGTGTAATCATGGAAACACAAAATAGGACCAAGAACACAAACAACTTAAAATAACAGTAACCAATACACATCTTTCAATAATAACTCTACATATCAATGACCTCAACTCCCCAGCCAAAAGATACAGGCTTGTGGAATAAACTAAGAAACAAAATCCATCTTTTTGATCTCTTCATGAAGCTCATCTCATTTTTAAGGATAGAAACCATCTTAGGGTAAAAGAATGGAAAAAATATATTCTAAGCAAATGGCACTAAGGAGAAAGCAAGTGCTGTAATTTTATATCTATCTATTCTATATCTGACAAAATAGACTTCAAATTAAAACTAATCAGAAGAGAAGAGATAAAGAAGGTCACTTCATTCTAATCAAAGGAACAATTAACCAAGAAGATATTACAGTCATGAACATATATGCACCAAAGTCTGGTGCACCCAATTTCATAAAAACCATACTACCAGACTATAAAACACAGATTAACTCCAACTCAGTAATAGTTGGTGACTTCAGTACCCCACTGTCTCCAAGAGACAGGTCAACTGGGCAAAGAATAAACAGAGAAACATCTGAGTTAAAAGACATCATACATGAAATGTACCTAACAGATATATACTGAATATTCTACCCAAGACCAAAGAATACACTTTCTATTCAGAAAGTTTATTTAAAATTGACCACAACCAGGGCACAAACGAAACCTAAACAAACACAGAAATATTGAAATAATTTAATTCATTCTATCAGACCACTGTGCAATAAAGTTGAAATCAAAAGCAAAATAAGCTCTTAAGAGGGAAGTTTAGAGCTCTAAGTGCCTAAATTTAAAATAAGAAAGAGCCCATATAAAATGATTTAATAGTATTATTGAAGACTCTGGAAAGGCAAGAAAAACCAATCCCCAAACTATTAGATGAAAAAACATAACAAAAATCAAAGAAGAAATTATGAAATAGAAAAAAAGAAAACAATACAAAGAATCAATGAATCTAAGAGTTGGCTCTTTGGAAATATAAACAAGATAGATGCTTAGCTCAGTTAACCAAAAGAAAGAAAGAGCAAATTCAGTGTTATAAAATCAGAGATGAAAGGGGAAACATCACAAGAGACACCAGGAAAATCCAGAACATTATGAGGGAATACTTTAAAAACCTATATTCTATTAAATTTAAAAATCTAAAAGAAATGGATGAATTTCTAAATTCACAGAAAACAGCAACTTAAACCAAGAAGGTATCAATAGCTTAAACAGACTCATAACAAATAAGGAAATCAAAGCAGAAATATAAAACCTCCCAACAACAACAAAGCCCAGTCCCAGATAGATTCACAACAGAATTCTAGCAAACATTCCAAGAAGATCTACAACCAATACTTCTTAAATTATTCAAAAACAGAAACAAAGGGAGAACACCCAAACACCTTCTAATAAAAAAAAACAGGTAAAGAAAAACAAAAAAGAAAACTATAGGCCCATATCCTTAATGAACATAGGCACAAAGATTCTAAATAAAATACTCACAAATGCAGACAGACACACTTCAAAAGGATCATCCACTATGATCAAGGAGACTTTATCCAAGATATGCAGGGATGATTCAATATACATAAGGTACTAAAGTAATAAATCATATAAATGAACTTAAAAACAAAATCACATGGTCATCTCAATTGATGCAGAAAAGGCTTTGACTAAATCCAAAATGTATTCATGTTAAAAGTCCTAGAGGGAATCAGACGGGAGGGAACATATGTCACATAATTAAAGATATATACAACAAAGCCACAGCCAACACCAATTCTAAGTGGAGAAAAACTGGAAGCATTTCTTCTCAAATCAGGAACCAGAAAAGATTGTCCATTTTCTCCACTCCTTTTCAATTCAGTGCCTGAAACTCTTGCTAGAGCAATAAGGGAAGAGACAGAAATTAAAAGAAGGACTAATTAGACATGAAGAAGTGTAATTATCACTATTTGCATGATATGATAGTATACATATGAGATCCCCAAAATTCTACCAGAAAACTGCTAGAAATGATGAATACTTTCAGCAAAGTGGCAGGTTACAAAATCAACTTTAAAAAGCCAGTAGTTTTTTTTAATATAACAATAACAAGCAATCAAAGAAATAATTCATGGAAACCCTCCCATTCACACAGTCTCAAAAAAAATAAACATTATGAGAAGGTAAAGGGATCACTCAGTGGCTAAGAGCACTGTCTGCCCTTACAGAGGACACAGGTTCAATTCCCAGCACCCACATGGTGGTTAACAACCATCTGTAACTCCCATTCCATAGGATCTGATAACCTCTTCTGACCTCTTCAGGCAATGCACAACTTGGGTGCACTTTCATACATGCAGGCAATACACTCATACACATAAAATAAAATAATAAATAAAATATTTAAAGAAAATCCAGTATCTAGGAATAAACCTAACCAAAGACTTAAAAGATATCTATAACAAAAAATTTGAATCTTTGAAGGAAAACACCAGGAGATGGAAGGACCTCCAAACTCATGGATTGGTAGAATTCATATTGTGAAAATAACCAGCATACCAAAAGCAATTTTAGATTCAATGCAATGCCAATCAAAATCCCCATGACATTCTTCATAGAGATAGAGAAAAATCTTAAAATTTATATGACACAAACAAAGCAATCTTGAGCAAAAAGAGCAATGCTGGGGGGTTCACCATTCCCAATTCCAAACTATATTATGGAGCTATAGTCAAAGAAACATCATGGTACTGGCACAAAACAGACAGGTAGATCAATGGAATATAATAGAAGACCCATGATTGCAAGTTCAGCCACCTGATATTTGATAAAATGCCAAGAACACACAATGGAGGAAAGACAGCATGTTCAACAAATAATGTTGGCAAACTGGATCTCCACCTGTAGAAAAATTAAATTGGATCCTTATCTTTCGCCCTGCACAATAGCCAACTCCAAATGAATCAAAGACCTCAATATGAAACCTGAAACTCAGAAACTTCTAGAAGAAAACACAGGCAGTACTCTACAAGATATAGGTATAGGAAAGGACTTTCTAAATTGGACATCAGTTGCTCAGGCATTAAGGTCAATAATCGACAAGTGGGACCTCATTAAACTAAAAAGCTTCTGCAAAGAAATAGAAGAAACTAAGGAAGTGAAGAGGAAACTTACTGAGTGGGAGAAAATCTTCACCTGGTATGCATCCAACAATGGAAATCATATCCAGAATATACAAAGAACTTGGAAGCCAAAGCAGCAAGAAAATAAATAACCCCATGAAAGGATAGGCTAAGGACTTGAAGAGAGAGTTCTCAAAATAAGAAATAAAAATGGCTAAGAAACACCTTAAGAAGTTCTCAATATCTTTAATAATTACAGAAATGAAAATCAAAGCCAGTTCAAGATTTCACCTTATCCCAATCAGACTGGCTAAGTTCAAGAGAACAAAAGACATCAAATGTGGAAGAGGGTGTTCAAAAAGGGAAACAGTCATTCACTGCTGGTAGGATTGCAAACTGGCACAACCACTAGGAAAAGCAGTTTGAAGAATGCTTTAAAAACTAAAAATGAATCTACCATATGATCCAGTTATACCACTCCTTGGAATACATCTAAGGGACTCATTCTACTGTAGAAATACTTGTACATCTATTTTTATTGTTTTTGTGTGTGTGTTTGTGTGTGTGTGTGTGTGTGTGTATTTCATACACTACATCCCCAAAAATCTGAATCATCGTTATACCCCCATAAATGGCACCCTCCCATAGCCTCCCCCACCCCACCTGAGCCCATATATGCTGCCATCCCTGTTACTGCCCACTGTGTTGTCAGTGCCCCCAACTGTTCCCCAGTGCAAGTCCATCTGCTGAGTCTAGTCAGCCTATCTAGAGTTCCTTGTTTTAGGAAGATCAGTTCTTCGTCTAGCAGCAATCACTTACCAACATTCCTTTAAATAAGATTGGGGTCTGTTGTTCATTTTCCCACTTCTGTGCTGGGTTACTGTCTGCCTGAGTTTACACAGGACTTGTGTATGCTGACACCTATGCCATAGAATCATATGAGCAGTTTCCCAGGAGCTTGAAGGGCTCTGTTTCCATATGGTCATGTCCATCCTCCCTGGCTCTTACAATCTCTCCAGCTCCCTCTTCCATGATAGTCCCTGAGTCTTGGGGGGATGAAGTTTAATAAAGGGGTCCTCCAAAGAAAAGTAGCCAGTGTCTTGGCTAAAACTCACAATGTCCTTGGGCCTGTTAGCAATCTACTCCATTCCAAAGGCCAAAAATGTCAAAAAATATTTGGGAGTTTTTATCTAATCCTTAAACGATTTTAGGATTACTGCTTCAGAAGGGGGAATGTTAGAGTAGCCAAAAGCCCCATAAAAAATCAATAAACCAAAGAAGAAGAAAGAGTACATGAGGTTATCAGAAAAAAAAAGTGATTGGGAGATATAGGAGGAGTTGGAGGGGAGGGAATGGGCATGGATTTGATTAAAACACCTTATATGCATGTATGAAATTCTCAATAAATTTATTTAAAAAAGCATAAAACAAGGGGGTCCTGTCCAAGGACCATTATTTAGCAGACTCTTGATCTCTACAGTTTATCCATTTGTGACTTTTTGTGTTTCTGGCCCTCTGCTGCATGAGAGAGCTTTATTATGGAGAACTTATCCCTTAGTGTCCTCTTCTTTATCTTTGTTCTATGTTCCATGAGCCTTAGATGTAGAGGTTGCATTGCAGATGTGTCCTTTAGGCCTGAGCAATTCATAGAAAATGTCTGTGTGTGACCAGTTGTGGTACTTGGTATTGGGCCCTGACTGCTTCAAAATGAGCTTCTTTGATGAGTGATGGCTATATTTGTCTGTAAATATAAGGATACATATTTTGCGCATAGTAAGAAATCATATTAGTCTAGCGATGTGAGAATTGTGGGGATTTCTCTAAGATCTATGAGCACTTTGGCCGTGTGTATTAGGTTATGTTACAGTACCACACTTGAGTTTCCTCCCTTTGAGTGGGCTTTAAATCAAATTAGGTAGCTGATGATTGCTCCCAAGACAAAAGTGCCACTCCAATGGAGTATAATGTGCTGGCCATTGATGTGGTTATTTGGTCTTGAAGCTGGTGCTGGATCATCCGTTGATGTTTACCCTTGGCACTTTCATAGCATTCTCCAAAGCTATGAGAGCTCACCTTCAGGGGAAGTGGCTTCCAGATCAGTTGCAGCTCTATTTCTCCAAATCCTGTGTCCGACACATATTCTGTCTTCAGCAGTAGGATCTTACCTTCAAGTTCTGGGAAGTCATCAAAGGGAGGTGGCAATGGTGCAAGTAATTTGGGGAGTCTCTTGGACCACCCTCACCAAAAACTCAAAGGAGGGTATCTCCTGTCAGGCACTATTTCTTATTATGTAGCCTTTAGCTGTACAGATGGACTCATGAGGAGATAATGTATGTATAATTTGTCAGTAGGTTGTTGGACTAATATGGTTTCCTCTGGTTTTTAAAAGTAGGTAGGTGGGGGCTGGAGAGATGGCTCAGTGGTTAAGAGCATTGACTGCTCTTGCAGAGGACCCAGCTTTGATTCCCAGCACCCACTTGGTGGCTACAAACCATTGTTAATTCCAGTTCCAGGGGAATCAGAAGCCCTCTTCTGACCTCCACGGTGTTGCACGATATGGGTGCACTCACATACATGCAGGGGAATACACTCATACACATAAGATAAAAATAATAAATAAATAGCCGTGCGTGGTAGGTAGCTCACGCCTTTAATCCCAGCACTTGGGAGGCAGAGGCAGGCGGATCTCTGTGAGTTCAAGGCCAGCCTGGTCTACATAATGAGCTGGGGTTACAGGGAGACCCTGTCGCAAAAAGACCAAAAATAAATAAATTAATAATAATAATAATAAATAAAATATTTTTAAAACTAGCTAGGCATTATTTATCTCTCTCGCTGTCTAACCCTTCCAAAATGGTTTCCCCATTTAAAACGCTCCCATTTTCCCCATTTCTCCCTTGATAATATCCTTCTCCGGTAGTCCATTCTCTCTTGAGCTCCTTTTCTTTTATCACCAAGTTTCCTTGTATAAGCCTCCCCCTCCCTCCCATTTAAATATACTCATTTTACACACTTATCCCTTAGTAATCCCTGTCTCCTACTGTTCTTCTCCCCCAGGTTCAGTCTTTCCCTCTACCTCCCTGGTTCTCTCCCATTTTCCTGGTTCTGGAGTTACATGAGGATATATGATCACATATAAGGATTTGGTGCTAAGATCCACAAATGTGGGAGAACATACGTGGATTATATTTTTGTGTCTATGTTACTTCACTTAGTATAAGTTTCTAGCTCCATGCATTTTCCTGCAAATTTCATGATTATGTCTTTCTTTACTGCTGAGTAGAATTCCATTGTGTAAATGGACCACATTCTCATTATCCACTGGTCAGTTGTGTGACACTTAGGTTGCTTCCATCTCATAGCTATTGTGAAAAGAGCAGCAACAAATATGGATGTACAAGTGTCTCTGCAATAGGATGAGTTCATTAGGTGTATGCCAAGGAGTGGTAAAACTGGGTCCATTTTAGTTTTTAAGTGTTCTCCACATTGCTTTCCATAGGGGTTGAATGAGTTGGCAATCCCACCAGCAGTGGATGAGCGTTCCACTTTCCCCACATCCTCACCAACATTTGGCATCATTTGTTCTCTTGATCTTGGCCAGCCTGGCTAGGGTAAGATGAAATCTTAAGGTGGTTTTACTTTGTATTTCCCTAATTTACTAATGACGCTGAACACCTTTAAAGATGCCTCCTAGCCATCTTTATTTCTTCTTTTGAGTTCCCTCTGTTTAGCTCCTTAGCCCATCTTTTAATTGGCTTGCTTCCTTTCTTGATTCTTTGTTTCCTGAGTTCTTTATATATTCTGGATGGTAAACCTCTGTCAGATGTGTCGCTGGTGAAAATTTTCTCCTACTTTGTGGGTTTTCTCTTCATTTCCTTGGTTGCTTCTTTTTATGTACAGAAGCCTTTTAGTTTAATGAGGTCCTATTTGTTGATTCTTGACCTTATTTCCTGAGCAATTGATGTTTAAGTTAGAAAATCCTTTCCTACACCTATATCTTGTAGGTTATTGTCAATGTTTTCTTCTAAAAGTTTCAGAGTTTCAGGCTTCACATTCAGGTCTTTAATACATTTAGAGTTGACTTTTGTGCATGGTGAAAGATAGGGAATTAGTTTCATTCTTCTACAGGTGGAGATCCAGTTTTGCCAGCACCATTTGCTGAAAATGCTGTCTTTCCTCCAGTGAATGTTCTTGGCCCCTTTGCCAAATATCAGGCGACTGAAATTGCTTTTACTCATATGTGGGTCTTTAATTTTGTTCATTTTATCTACAGGTCTATTTTTGTGCTAGTACCATGTTGTTTTATGACTACAGCTCTGTAATATAGTTTAAAATCTGGTATAGCAATCCCTTCAGCATTACTCTTAGTATTCAGGGTTGCTTTGGCTATCCGAGGGTTTTTTAGTGTTTCCTTGTGAATCTTAGGAAGTTTTTTTTCCAATTCTACGGAGAATGTCATGGTGATTTTGATTGTCATTGCAATGAATCTATAAATGCCTTTTGGTAGGATGATCATTTTCCCAATATTAAGTCTTTCAATCCATGAGTATGGAGGTCCTTCCATCATCTGATGTCTTCTTCAATCTATTTCTTTAAGGATTTAAAGTT
>NW_008348999.1:469105-469569 GCF_000622305.1 Nannospalax galili | reverse complement strand
ACGTGTTAATAATTTCTATAATTTTTCTGCTGAAATTTTTGGCATCGTCTCTTAGATATAATATATTGTCTGCAAAAAGGGATAATTTGATCTCTTCCAATTATTACCCTTTTAATTTCCATATCTTGTCTTACTGCTCTTGCAAGAGTTTCAAGCACTATGTTAGAAAGGAGTGGAGATAGTGGACAGCCTTGTCTTGTTCCTGATTTTAATGGGAATGCTTCCAGTTTTTCTCCATTTAGAATGATTTTGGTGTGGGTTTTTCATATATGGTTTTAATTACATTGAGGTATGTTCCCTCCAGTCCAATTCCCTCTAGGACTTTGAACACAAATGCATTTCAAATTTTGTCAAAGGCCTTCTCTGCATCTATTGAGATGATCATGTGGTTCTTGTCTTTGAGCCCATTTATATGATTTATATTTATTGACTTACATATATTGAACCATCCCTGCATCTCTGGG
>NW_008348999.1:468625-468868 GCF_000622305.1 Nannospalax galili | reverse complement strand
GCATGCGGTTTGTAAGTATTTTGTTGAGAATTTGTGCATCTATGTTCATTAAGGATATGGGTCTATAGTTTCCTTTTTTGGTTGTATCTTTACCTGGTTTTGATATTAGAGTGATGCTGGCTTCATAAAAGGAATTTGGAAGTTCTTCCTCCATTTCTATCTATTTGAATAAATTAGGTAGTATTGGATATTGATCTTCTTTAAATGTCTGATAGAATTCTGCTGTAAATCCATCTGGTCCTG
>NW_008348999.1:467357-468566 GCF_000622305.1 Nannospalax galili | reverse complement strand
GTCTGTTTAAGCTGTTGATCTCTTCTTGGTTTAGTTTTGGTGATTCCCATGCTTTTAGATACCTGTCCTTTTCTTTTAGGTTTTCAAATTTAGTAGCATATAGGTTTTTAAAATATTCCCTTATAACATTCTGGATCTTTTTGGTGTCTGTGGTGATGTTTCTCCTTTAATCTATGATTTTGTTGATTTGGAGATGCTCTTTTTCTCTTTTGATTAACTGGGCTAAGGGTCTGTCAGTCTTGTTTATCTTTTCTAAGAACCAGCTCTTGGAATCATTGATTCTTTGTATTATTTGTTTCTATTTCAGTAATTTCTGCTCTGATTTTTGTTATTTCTTCTTGTCTTCTGGGTTTGGGTTTCATTTGTTGTTGCTTTTCAAGTGTCTTGAGTTGCAATATTAAGTCATTTGTTTGTATTCTTTCTGACTTTTTAATGTAGGCACTTAGAGCTATAAACTTCTCTCTAAGGACTATTTTCAATGTGTCCCAGAGGTTTTGTTGTGTTGTATTTTCCTTTTCATTTAGTTCCAGGAATTCTTTTTATTTATTTCTTAGTTTCTCCTTTGGCCCAGTCATCATTCATGACTATGTTGTTTAATCTCCATGTGTTCATGTAGTTACTAGGGTTTCTTCTAGTGTTGATTTTAAACATTATTACATTGTGGTCTGATAGAATGCATGGAATTATTTCAATCTTTTTGTATTTGCTGATGCTTGTTTTGTGCCCCAGTGTGGTCAATTTTGGAGAAAGTTCCATGAGGCCCTGAATAGAAAGTCTATTCTTTGGAGCTTGGGTGGAATATTTGGTAGATATCTGCTAGGTCCTTTTGATGTATTGGTATTGTTTAATTCAGATGTCTCTCTGCTAATTCTCTGTCTTGTTGACCTATCTATTGGAGACAATGGGGTACTGAGGTCCCCTACTATTAATGAGTTGGGATTAATCTGGGTCTCAAAGTCCTGTAGTACTGGTTTTATGAAGTTGGGTGAACCAGCATTTGGTGAACATATGTTCATGATTATAATATCTACTTGGTCAATTGCTCCTTTGATCAGAATGGAGTGACCCTCTTTATCTCTTCTGATTAGTTTTTGTTTGAGGTCTATTTTGTCAAATATTAGAATTGCAATGCCTGATTTTTTCTTAGTACCATTTTCTTGGAATATTTTTTTTTCTATCCTTTCACCTCTAGCCTGTCCTTGAAAGTGA
>NW_008348999.1:441820-461895 GCF_000622305.1 Nannospalax galili | reverse complement strand
TCAGAAGTTTTCAGACTTTCTCCTTAGGTCTGGAATCTTCTAAGAATGATTTTGGCCTCAGGAACTTGGGTGTTGGACTGACCTGAGATCCTGGCCATGGCCATGCCACGCAGGGGTGTAAAGGCAAATGGGGTGGGAAGAGGCCCCAAGATTTCCCAGGGAGTGGATTGAGTAGCTGGGTTGTACCAGATGCAAAGGATCAGGGAGCGGAAAAGTAAGCATCGGAGCCCCAGAAAGAGGCTGTCAGCCCCAGAAAGAGGCTAGCGGGTGTTGCAGGATCAGGGAAGTAAAGGGACGTGAGGGTGGGGCCAGGCCCGAAGCAGTGCTCCTAGGCCCCAGGGAAGGCACTAAGGTGGTCTGGGTGAAAAAGATTAGGAAGCAGTACTGGTTCCCCAGGTGTCTGGGGACCCAAGACTAGGAATGGCACAGGGCCCAACCTAGGAGTAGAGAAAAGCAGGGGGAGATGGAAGGGTGAATGTGGCTTGGGGAGTCAAAGCACGGAGAGCTGCACTATAGACTTACCCCAAGAGGCCTGAGGATAGTAGTCGGATTTCGTTTCTTAATCTGTTCATCTAGTCTGCGTTTTGATTGGGGAGTTCAGTCCATTGATATTTAAAGTTATTAATGAAAGGTGTGTATTGACTCCTGTTGATTTCTGTTTGCATTCTTGGTGTAACTGTGCATTTCCACAGTTACACCTTCATTAAGTTTCTTTCTGTTACTCCTTGGGTGTAATCGTTCCTTTCTTCAGCTCTTTGTATTGCTTTAAGAACTCTCTGAGGGAGGGGTTTTGTGGACATGAATTCTTTCAGCATATTTATGTCATGGAAGATTTTCCTCTTCAACTATAATAGACATTTTGGTTGGGTATAGTAATCTGGGTTGGCATCTGCGTCCATTTAGAACTGGGAATACTTTGGTCCAGGCTCTTCTGGCTTTCGTAGTTTGCACTGATCATTCAGCTGTAATTCTGATGGGTTTTCCTTTATATGTGACTTGTTTTTCTTTTGCAGCTTTCAATATTCTCTCTTTTTTCTGTACATTTAGTGTTTTCACTATGATGTGCTGTGGAAAGTTTCTTTTCTGGTCCTATTTGGTGTTCTATATGCTTCTTATATTTGTTTGGACACATCTTTCTTTAATTTTGGGAAATTTTCTTCCACAATCCTGTTGAAGATCTTGTCCATACTATTATCCTGAGATTCTTCTCCCTCCTTTATGCCTATGATATGTAATTTTGGCCTTTTTATGGTGTCAAATTATTCCTGTATAGTCCATCCTTGTGTTTTCTTAAATTTATCATAATCTTTGCTTAGTGGTCTAATTTGTCCACTTTGTCTTCCAATCTTGATAACTCTTATTTTCCATTTCATTCATCCTATTGCTGAGGCTTTCTCTTATCATTTCTAATTGACTTATTGAGTGTTTCACTTCCTTCCTTATTTCAGCCTGAACATTCTTCAATATTTCTAACTCTTTTCTGAATTCACTCAGAAGTTTATCCCTATCTTCTTTCAGTTCTTTGATTTCTTTATGTGTTCTTTAAATTCATTGAATCTTTTGTCACGCTTATAAATGTTCTTTTGAATTCCATGTCCTGTGTTATCTCTAGGGGGTTCTCACTGTACTCCTCTAGAGGACTGTTGGTACTTGGTGGGGATATATTATTTGGGTTTTTCATGTTATTATTTTTTGCTGTGATTTTGACATGTGGATTTCTTTTGTAGTTTCTGGTTCTTGTGTGAGACTCAAGCCTTCCTTTCTTGTGTTTGTCTGCTTCTGTTTGCAAACAATGTGCCTTTGTGGTTTACTCATTGGGCATGAAAAGCTAGTTGGTCTAGGCTTCAGATTCTCTCTTTTGGTTTTATATTGCAGAAACCAGATGGCTTTAGTCCTGCTGCTCAGGAGTTCTGACAAAGGCCCAAGTCAGATGAGGATCAGATACTCTCAGGCTTTCTTCTAAGGTCTGGATCCCTCTAGTCAGCAGGCACAGTACAATTTGGGAGGTTTGCTAGGTAGAGGCAGGATTCAGGGCTTTCAGGTAGTCAAGGAAGGAGGTTGGTCTCAGGAATCCAGCTTGGGGTTGGGACAGCCAAGGGTGAAGGCTGGTCTCAGGTGTACAAAGGCCAGGTGGGTGAGGGGACAGACTTTGAAAGCTCCAGGTGACTAGACAGGATTTGTGTTGGTCTGGGTGCAAAGGATCAGGAAGCAGTAAGGACTCTGGGCCAAGAGGGTAGTCCAGAGGTCTGGGATTCCAAGAAAATAAATGGGCAGAGGGAAGGACATACAAGGAACAATGGGGTTAAAGGGGAAGAATGAACTCAAGAAAAGGGGGATAAATAATAGGAGATTGGTATTATTAAGGGGAAAATAGAGGGACTTTAACTGGGGAGGGAGGAGGGAGTTTAGTCAGGGAGAGGGTGTGGAGAGATGAATGAAGCTCAGATGGTATTCAAAAAAAAAAACATAGGAAATGTATTAACTCAACCACCCCAACCCCTGAAAAATACACATACAATACCTGAACATGGGTACATGTGTATACCTGAAGGCCATATAATAAGAAACATAGTATCAGACAAGAGACACCTCCTTTCAAGTTGTTGGCCAGGGTAGTCCAAGAGACTCCCAATTTCCACAGCCCTTGATTAATTACCTCACAGAACTTGAAGATAAGACCCTGTTTATGAAGACAGGATATACTTGGACACAAGACATGGAACAATGGAGCTGGAAATTACCTGGAAGCCTCCTTCCTGAAAACTAGCTTTCATAGTTATGGAGTAGCTATGCAAACTGCTAAGGGAGAAAGTAAGCCAAAGGTCCAACCTCAGCTTTAAAGCCTAATAGCCATAAAAATGACTGGCACAGCAAGCTATATCTGTTGAGTTGTGGCACTTTTATTTTAGGGGTAATCAAAAGCTTTCCAAATGGGCTTAAAGTCCACTCAACAGGCAGGAATTCATGGGTGGCACTGTAAACATAGCCAAGTACACATGATTGGAGAGTTCATAGATGCTAGAGAAAATCCTATCTCTGGCTATCTGTAGACAAATGAAATTTTTTACTATATGGTAAATGTGAATTCTTTTTTTTCTGATATTTTTTAACTTTTACAAAAACTTTATTGTGAATTTCATATAAGATGTTTTGATCAAACCCATGCCCACTCCCTCCCCTCCAACATTCCCTCCTCTGAAGAGGTAACCTTAAAATATTTTAAGGATTAGATACAAGCTCCTAAATACTTTTGACATTTTGACATTTTTTGCCTTTGGAACAGAGTGTGTTGCTAAGAGGCCCAAGGAAATTTTGACTTTTAGCCCAGAAACTGGTCACATTTCTTTCGGGTTTTTTTTTAACCCTAACTGCCTAGCCAATTCCTACCTCCTATTCTTATCACACCATCCTCTGAAGGGGTTACCCCAATCACCAACAGGGAATAGGGACACAGACCGCTTTGGCTTCTTCCATGCTGAACAGGGATGCAGGGTGAGGCAACTGGAGTACTCCTTCAGTGGGTCTATCTAAAAGATTCCCAAATTACATAACTCTTGTCTCTAAGGGGAAAAGAAAGTCCTTGAATCATGTATAGGAGATGTGAAGGAGAAGTAAAAGCAAGAGTAATTAGCATTACAAGTTCTAGACAGGGAACTAGAAAAAAAGAACAGGGCAAATTTCAAGTGTATATGAGAGTCCATTGGAGTTTCTTGACAAGGGCTTCCAAAAGCATTCCTCTATTGGGTTCTTCCTCATTTTTCTTTTGTCTTCCAAGGCTGGACTAGTAGGCTGGGAAGAGTGGCTGGATGAGGGGAGGGCCAGTGACCCTGCTTGGCACTCCTTTAATGAATGAGCACAACCGTCAACAAGCCCAATTGTGACTGTGTTTAGCGATCAGGCTCAGCCAAAGTCATGATGATGGTAGTTAGTTCATGCAGAAGGGACTGCTGTATAGCATCATCTTATTAAAAGGACCTGGAATTTAAAAGGATTTGGTGCTAGGAGCCACATATGAGGGAGAACATACGTCATTTGTTTTTCTGAGTCTGTGCTGCTTCACTTAGTATAACAGTTTCTAGATCCATCCATTTACCTGAAAATTTCATTATTTCATCTTTCTTTACTGCTGCATAGAACTCCATTGTGTAAATATGAATTCTTATTTTACAGACAAGTATACCATATGCCACTCATCAAAGAAGATTCTTTTTGCAATGCCTGGAGACTATTACAGATTTCTACAACTGGTTACACAGAAAATATATGTCTAAGAGGTTCCTAGCCGTAAGTGACACATCTACAGTAGTACCTCTACACCTAAGGCTCATGGAAGATAGTGGAACAGGGGTACAGAAACTACTAACACATCAGCAAAATTTCCTCATGCAACAGAGTGAGTTGCATACAGAAGCCACAACTGACCAAGGTATAGAGAAGAAGAGACTGCAGAGTGTGTGTCCCTGACTCGAACTCCTATATTAAACATCACCCACCCATGGGCTCAGGGATCATTGAGGAAGAGGGGACAGAAAGATTCTAAGAGCCAGAGTTGGTGCATGAACATAAGCAAATAGAGGCTTTCACGCTTCTGGGAACTTGCTTACATGAACTTGCAACAATTGTGACAGAATGCACAGGTCCCATGCTGACTCAATCAGGCAAAAGCCCATCATAGAACTGGTGAAATGGACAGCAGTCCCCAACCTTAGCTGAGGAACTCTTGGCAACTGATTACTGTGGAGTAAGGGAGAGTTGTTCTTTAAGGGAGTGACTCTAGGTAGGCTGATTAGACTCCAGTGGATGAACTTCCACTGAGGGACATCTGGGTACAAATTCTTGACCAGTTAGGCCTTAACATATATGACAGAATGCATGAAATCCTGTGGGTGGGTATGTGGGGATACAGATGATGAAGGGAGTCTAAATTTGATTAAGGTCTATTGTATGAAATGCACAGTAACTCAATAAAATATACATAAAAAGAATTTAAATTGCATTAAGTATGTTCATACATTATAACAGAATTAAAGAAGAAATGTAGTATTAACATTACATCTCTGCCCACAAAGCATCTCCCAGGTTCCTCAATGTGCATCATAAAGAAAAAAATAAAGTCAAATAGCACACAGGCTCTGCTCTTACTCTGTGGCACACAGCCCAGATGTCCACAGAAAGGGAGCTAGTCCTCATAGGTCAATACTGTTCACTGCTGCCTATGAGACTGATTTTCTTAAGAGGATTAGAAAGAATGACCATGTGCTAGTCCCCCAAACCTAGAGCTATTTTATCTATTAAAGAACATATGACTCTGATATTCTCATATCTACAAAAGCAGAGTATAATTCTGTCTCTGCACTTTGGCTATGACCATATGATTTGACTTAATCAGCGTTGATGGGCATGACTCCATTAAAGGCTTGAGAAACAACTGTGTGGTTATCTTGCTCTCTTGGCTTCTATGATCACCATGAAAAGAGCTTAGGCTTATCTTCACTAACCTGATAGTTTCCAAAAGAGGAAAATAAACTCACAAAGCAGATCTCAAACCAGAACAGTCAAGCTCCTGTCAATGAACAGACCCAGGAAAATAAAAACTTGGCTTGGTAGTAGTTGGCTACAAAATTTACTCGCAGTTCACCAATAATAATAGGTATTTAAGGCTTTCTCACAAAACATGATCAGATTGGAACATAGGACAATGTAGTTGAAAGGGAAATACATATATTAAGGGTTGGAAAGATGGCTCTGCACTTAAGAGTGCTTTTGAAGAGAACCTGGGCTCTGTTCCTAGCACCCACATGGTGGCTCATAATTGCCTATAACTTCAGCTCCATGGAATTCAATACCCAGCTTTGGCCTCTATTGGTGCCTGCATGAATCGTGGTGTATATAAATTCATACAGGCATACACATTCGCATAAATAAAAAACCAAAACTTTTTTTTAAAAAAAATATACTGAATGTCTGTCTTGATATTTGTTCATAAACTGTTGTGTAGCAATTTCCTGAGATAAAACCTTCCATCCTGGAGGGAATTGGAGTAAAAGCAGGATGTTCTAAAGGAAAGTAAACAAGCTGTTTTGAGAGGCAATGAAACATTCCATCCTGCAGGAAAGTTCCTTAAAACTCAAGAAACAGGGGGATGGAGAGATGGCTCAGCAGTTAAGAACACTGACCATTCTTACAGAAGACCTGGGGTCAAATCCCAGCACCCACATGACAGCTAACAACTGTCCGTTAACTCCAGTTCCAGGGGACCCAACAGCCTCTTCTGACCTCCGCTGGCATTGCACGACATGGGTGCACTTAACCTACATGCAGGCAATACATGCATATACATAAAAATAAAAAATAAAATATTTTTTAAAAATCTCAGGAAACAAACAACTCAAGAGCTTTAGGATGTTCTTGAAATTGACCAGGTTCTCTAGATCCTAAGGACTGCTGAGAGACATGCTCACACCAGCCAAGCCACGTGGAAGAAGCAGATCAACAGAGCTGCCTCAAAGAAAAGACCAGCCCAGCTTCCTGGTAGAAGTTCAAACTGGCTGAGCTTCCTGGAGAGGACACTCTCCAACCTGCAGAGCTGCCTGCAGGCTGTGCAGTGTGCTCCAGGCTTCCTGCTTTCATGAGCTGTCACCCTTACTGGGGCAGGAGTTGGTGATGATACCACCATCTGTGAATGATTTCTGCTCCTGTAGGTAACCCCTCACTCATACTCCTGTAAGTAACCCCAACAAACTCATTGGTTCACCAATTTGATTTTTGATGGCATCTTTACTTTGGTTTGCTGGTTCTTGTCTTGTGTGAGTAAACATTTGTTCACATCTCCTCACAAATAGTGTCACACAGCACAAACAAAATCCTTCTGCTTTTGCCACTTTGTCCGTTAAATCAGACATCCTTATATAATTATGCATTCGATATAATGCAAGAACTTGGAAAAGAGTGAGATCTTGCATAACTATGTTGGTGGGATAAGAAATGAACAAGAGGGGCTGGAAAGATAGCTCAGTGGTTAAGAGCACTAGTTGCTCTTGCAGGGGACCCAGGTTGGATTCCCAGCACCCTACATGGCAGCTAACAACCATGTGTATCCAGGAGATCCAATGCCCTCTTCTGACCTCCATGGACATTGTAAAACATGGGTACTCTTACATACATGCAGGCAATACACTCATATACATAAAATAAATATTTTTTAGAAACAAACAAAAAAAGAAATGAACAAGAAAGGCCTTTAGATGCTATTAATTCTATTAATAAATAAGAAGCAGAAGGGAACTGGGAGTTTATTGACTTAACCTCAAATTGAATTTTGGATGAACTCCCAAGTGGAATGTCAGAACAAATCATTACTAATGCAGGGTCAAGTGAAATCATATATCAATCATCTTAGAAACTACGACATTGAAACAAGTATAGATCAAGAGTAATGGGACTCCCGCAGAACTGGAAATACTGATGTGGGATAGATACTGCCCAGTTAGAGAACAACCTGATCTGTTCATTCGTTGTATATATGAGAAAGGAGAGAGAGAGAGAGAGAGAGAGAGAGAGAGAGAGAGAGAGAGATTGTGTGGTATATATCTCTGTGTGTGGTATATGCACACGTGTATGTTCACACATGTGGATGCTAGATGAGGATGTCCAGTATCTTGGTCTATCACTCTCTGCCTTATACCCTTGAGACAGGGTCTCTCACTGTACTGGGAGCTAGACTGACAACCAGCAAGCCCCACTAATCCTCCTATCTCTGCCCACCACAATGTTGGGGTTACAGGCACAGGTGACCATGCCTGAATTTTTAAAGATTTATTTGTTTATTTGTTTAATTTATTTTATGTGTATGTATGTGTATCTGTGTGAGTACACAGAGGCCAGAAGAAGGTGCTGGATCCCTTGGAGATAGAGTTACAGGCCATAGTGAGGAACCCAATGTGAGTGCTAGGAATGGAACTTGGATCTTCTGCAAGAGCAGCAAGCACTCTTAACCAATAAGTCATTTCTTCAGACCTTCCCTCCATCCTAGCATTTAATGTAAGTGTTGAAGATTTAAATTCAAGCCATGTCCCCAGTCTAACATTTTTCATTATAGTATTGACATTTTAACATGCTGAAAACACTAGTTTCCTTAATGAAATACCCTTCCAAATGTGATCTGTTCAACATTTCCTTGGAATGTTATTACATGTGGCATGGGAAGACTTGAGTTCTATATCCAAAGTGATTTTAAAACTTTTGAGCTAAGAAAAATTCATCTTTGATATATTCACACATCCTGTGTGTCTACAGAAGAGTAAGATAAAGACATTAAACATAGCATGCAATATTATATACCCTCAGTGAAGATGAAAACATTTCTTCTAAACTATATCTAATGGTGATTTGTTTGAAGAACATATTTAGATGAAAGTTCTAGGATAGGACAGTCAATAAAATTTAAGGTTTAAAAAAAGTATTTTCTCAACTGCCATAAAACAATATTCCTAGAAAGACATAAATTTGACTTGATACCACTCTCATGGAAAGGAACAATAATCTATATTATTGCTACTTACAGATAAATCACAATGAATCTGATGGAAGTTAGTCAGAGTCTTCAAGAACTTGAGGTATAATGTGTATAATTTATTAGACATCTCTCAAGTTCCAGATAGATTACAAGAAACTTGACATATATCCTGTCCTGCGTTCTTACTATGGCCATCCTAAGGAAGAAATTAATAGACCTGTCGCATATAAAAGGAAATTCAGACATAAAATTATGAAACTCAGATTCATGAAAATTTCCTGAGGTTATATTTAGTAACTGGCAGAGGGCAGGCAGTAGTAGTTTTATTAATGATTCTCTAACTCATCGGTGCCAGGCTTGTGCTTTGAAATCCACCCAAGTATACTTGTGCAAAAGCTTCTTTCAGAGTTCCCCATTAAAGGCTGAGAATGTAACTCAGTTGGTAAAGTGCTTGCCTAGCATGCAGGAGCCCCTAGATTCTATTCCCAACACCTCATAAAACTGAGTATGATAGTATACACCTATAATCCTAGCACTTGGGAGGTAGAGGCAAGAGGATCAGAAGATCAAGGTCATCCTCAGCTACATACTGCATTCAAGGCCAGCTTGGGCCTGTCTTAAGTAAAGAAAAAGTTCTCATTAGCTGACTGTGATGTTCCAATACAGACACATACACACACACACACACACACACACACACACACACACATACACACACACAAGCACCAAATTATGTCTAGCAGAGGTTAAATGTGAGAACCTGAAAGAGATTGACTCACTTAACTATATCAGAACAAATCATGATGATAGTAATTTGAATACAAAATGTCCAGCACCCAATGATGTATAACATATGTCTTCCATCCAATCAAAATATCAGAAATGTGAAGAAATAAAAACATTGTTATAACTGATCTGGACTGTTAACTGGATGAGATTTAAAACCAACATGAAGAAAATCTTGAGGCATATGTATGAGGGATTTTCTTGAACAGGATAATTGCAGTAGGAAGACTCACTAGAAGTGGGTGGCACCATCTTTTGGGCTGGGATCCTGGCCTGAATAAACAGGATAAAGTGAGCTGAGCATCAGCATTCTTCTCTCACTGCTTTCTGACTTCAGATACAATATGACCAGCTGCCTCCCAGTCCTGGTGCCATACCTTCCCCACCATATCATGAACTGTGTCCCCTCAAACCATAAGTCAAAATAAACCTTTCCTCCCCTAAGCTGCTTCTTGTCAGTATTTTGTCACCATTATGAGAAAAGTAACCAATGCAAACTTGTAACTATTAATGAGGACAAAAATCATTTTAACAGAATGTGCAAGAATGATATAGATGATTCAACTAGAGAAAAAGAACAGCAGAAGAGCTGTGTAACTGTGCTCTGTAGCTAAGAAGGGAAAAAAAATGCTATCACACCTAAGAATACCTGATGTCAAACTCTGGACACACACACACATGCACACACACACACTTATCATAGTCCACACTCTGAGTATGTGTGGTTTTTTGTATGACAATTATATCTCAGGAAAGCTGGAATAACAGACATCATGAAGCACACAACAGCCAAACATACAAAATGAGAGCAGGAAAGGGGCAGGCCAGTGAAATAAAATATATATTTTCCCCAGACTTTGAAAATGGAAAACATTTATCTAAAAGACATGCAGTCACATAGGATCTTTGAGGAGAGTAGTAATTTTATATGTGATATGAGAAAGAAATGGAAATGAAAAGAAATCAGAGCCCAGAGAAGTGAAGGGAAAGCTGGTGTGAAAATCCCACTGATAATTGTCTCCTCTGTGGCCTGGCCCTGGAGCAATGTGCTGGAGCATTTAGTTGATATAGAAAAGACTATAATCAGTAGGAGGTCTGTATCTTAGAGGAAATTTTTTGCAATCCAAATGGGTGATTAGAGGGGCCTCAAACTAAGAGAAAAATAATCCTGGGACAAAGGTAAAGCTACTTTCTGAAATATACTTGTTGAGATCCAAAATGAAATTTGATCCAGTGGACCATGTATCAATGGTGTTTAATCATCAGTTTCTTTCTCCTCCTTACCTCATGTTATTCTTGCCTCCCCCAGATTATTCTTTGTTAGAAAATGTGCAAACATTCTTAGGCTGACTCTAGTTAGCAGCTGGCCACAGTGTGTGATACAAGACTCTGTCAAGCCTCTTAGTTGGTAATGTGTTTGCCTTGCAAGGCTGAGAACCTGAGTTCAATTCCCAGAATCCACATTTTTTTTTTCAAAATGAAGCTAAGCATGATAGTGCACACTTGTTATCCCATTACTAACAAATCAAGAAGAAAAGCAAAGCTGTGTAAGGTTCCAGAGTATGTGTTATCTGACAGGAACTTATTTTAGAATGTGGCAGAGATAGGTAGTACAGCCTGAGCATCAGGACATGGCAACAGTGGGGAAAAATGCACACCAATAGTACTAGACATACTATTTAAAAATCATAGAAGACGGGGCTAGAGAGACAGCTCAGTAGTTAAGAACACTAGCTGCTCTTGCAGAGGACAGGGTTTGGTTCCCAACACCCACATAGTGGCTAACAACTATCTGTAACTCCAGTTCCAGGGGAATCTGATGCCCTCTTCTGCTCTCCATGGCTGTTGTGTGACATGGGTACACTTAAATACATGCAGGCACTCATACACATAAAACAAATATGATAATTTTTTTTATTTATAGAAGGCATGTAATTGTAGCATAACACTAAAAAATCATGTTGGGGACTGAGAGAAGTCCATTTGTGCAGTGGACAGTAATTAATACAGAGACTCGCAACTGATCAAAATGCAGAAAATACATGCCTGTGGAAATGCTCAGCCATAAATGGAACATCTGTATTACACCCCTCCACCCCAGGTTCAGAGATCATCTCAGAAAACAGGTTGGAAGGATTGTAAAGCCAGAGGTCAGGGAGGACTGGGGTGAAACAGTGTCTTCTGGACACGACAGGATCACTGCACTCCTGAATTCAAAGCAGCTGGCAGTTGTCTGCAAAAGACCTGACAAGATCAAGCCTGTCAACATTCTAGCATGGAAGCCAGAGGAACATAGGAGCCCATCCCCTTAGCTATTGACTGTTGTCTTCTAAGGGAGAGAGAGTCAGAATATTTAGGCTTAGGTGGGTGGTCCTTAGCAGATGATCCATGCACCAGTGGATGGGCCCACAAGCATGTGTGTATGGGCAGCACAAATTGGACTTGGTGGATTTTTTCTAAAAATAGGACACAAAGTTGGGAGGGGAACATGGTGGGGGAGGGATCCAGAAGGAGTTGATTGAAATACGTTTATATGCATTATATGGAATTCTTTAAGAATAAACACAAATATTATATTAAAAATATCAGCATCAAACAACTCTTCAGAGTAATGATTAAGACAGCCTGAAAATGATGCTTTTAGGGACTGGAGAGATGGCTCAGTGGTTAAGAGCACTGACTCTTCTTGCAGAAGACCTGGGTTTGAATCCCTGTACCCACATGGCAGCTAACAGCTTACTATAAAGTCAGTTCTACTGGATCCTACAACCTCTTCTGTCCTCTACAGGCACTGTATAACACAGGTGCACTTGTATACATCCAGGCAGTACACTCATACACATAAAAAATAAATAAATCAAAAAAAGAGAAAATGATGTTTTTAAGAGTGAAGGAAAATCTTTATACACGATGACTAAAATGTATTACAACAGAAAATGTCCAAATTGTTTGCAAGTTTCACAAGAAGCAGATGTAGAGCCCTGGTCAGCAAGTAAAAATAGAACAATGCTTGTGGGAATGAAATGAGCAATGAATGTAACTGGATTTATAGACTGTGCACCAGCCACTGCACCTGTCACTCAGAAGGCCTCTTTTATTATAGTACAATCATAATTTTTAAAGTAATGATAAAATTAGAAAAGGGAATTCATACTCTTTTGGGCTCTATTTTCCTTGATGAAACTGCACAGTACCACTCAAGACATATTTTCAAGGTTTAGCCTATTTTCACTGTGACCTCATGGACTATAATTGGGCTCAGTTGCCAAGGTTTGTACAGAGTAGAATGATATTGTCTTCCTGCCTTAAAATGGTTGGATGGCTTTTATTTCCAGCTTTATTTAATCCAGATTCCTCTGCCCGGCTTTGCACACAGAAGGCCAATCAACTTCAGAGTGTGGTGTGGCCTCTTCCTTAGGCTGAATTTGACCAGTGCTGTCTTGAAGTAGAGCAGCTATGACGGGATGAGAACTTTACCAGATCAAGGCTATTAACATTCTCTGATGGAGGGAAGAGAAAGTTCACAGTCTTCATATTATCCTCAGAATCACACCCCCCCCCCATGTAAAAAGAAAATAATACAGTGGAACTTCCTGGTGCTGCAGCTACTGGAGGGTTACTCATGTCCCTGTTAGTAGCCCCAGCAAACATATCAGTTCATCAGGATAGATTTACTTAAAATCCTTCTTTGGCTTTCAGTAGTTGGTCTATCTGAAGTGAATACAAGTTTGTTCATGTCTCCCCAGGAAAAGTCACACCCAGGCTGATAATATTTCTCAATAAATTGCAAATAAACATAAACTTTTACTATTATCCCCCAAGCAATAAAGCATAACAAAAATTTACACCATATCCTACACTCATTTTTGTCCCTATAATAAAAGACCCCCAGGGGGGGTTGCCCTCCATTGGTGTAGTGGCTCTGATCTCAGCAGACCACCTAAGTGCTGAGTTTTGGCCTCCATCTGGCCTTCCTCTGGGAGAGGGGAGAGCCCCCCGGATCCTGCCTCCATGTGGTGGTGAGCTTCCTCTAATTGTGCCATACTCATCCCCCTACCTGGGATTTTGTGAGGCCCCTCTCGGCCCCAGGGCAGATCTGGTTTTGGTAGGCTAAGGCTGAGATCTTAGTAGACAGCCTGAGAGGGTGGGTTTCAACCTACATCAGTGTAGGGCCTCTGATCTCAGCAGAACATTAGTGAGTGCTGAGTTTTGGCCTCCCTCTGGCCTCCTGCTGGCATAGGGGCTGAGAACACAGGGAACTTCTTGAAAGCTCCTGGATCCTGACTGCACTTGGTGAAGGAAGCCTGAGTGTACCTGACTGGAACCTGAATTGGGCTTCTGTGGGTATGCCTGAGTAGCTGATTTGAAGCCATCAGTTTCCTCCAAATTAAACCTGAGAGAACCTGAACTCTGTACCAACCAGCTTTACATAACCAATAAAGAAAGGATCTAGGCATCTCAATAATACAAAGAGAAGCATACTTTGCCTTAATTCTCATAACAAAATTATAAACAACAAAAGAAATTCACATGCCAAAATCACATTGAAAGAATAATAAAAATGGAAAGCCAAAACACTATGTCCCCACCAAACTCCACCAATCCAGTAGAAGAGTTCTACAAGGAGAACACCCTAGAGATAACCCAGGACACTGAAATTAAAAGAACAACCATAAACTTGATCAAGGTATTCACCAAATTTAAAGAACATACGAACAAACAAATCAAAGAGCTAAAAGAAGATAGGGATAAACTTCTGAATGAATTCACAAAAGAGATAGAAAAATTGAAGAAAACTCGGGCTTAGAAACGAAGAAAGAAGGGTGAAACTCAATAAGCCAACTTGCAATAACAGGGAAAAGCCTCACAGCTAGAATGAATGAAACAGAAAACAGAATATCAGCACTGGATGATGAAGTTAAGAATTGGACTACTCAAGCAAAGATTATGGAAATTTTTAAAAAACACAGGAATGGAATATGCAAGGAATGTGGGACACCATGAAAAGACCCAGTCTATGGATTATAGGAATAGAGGAAGGAGAAGAATTTCAGGTTAATGGTGTGGACAAGATCTTAAACAGAATTGTAGAAGAGAATTTCCCAAAATTAAGGAAAGATATCCCCATTCAAATATAGCAAGCATATAGAACACCAAATGGGCAGGATCAGAAAAGAAACTCCCCACAACATATCATAGTAAAAACATTAAATGTACAGAACAAAGAGAGAATCCTGAAAGCAGCAAAAGAAAAACAAGTCACATACAAAGGAAAGGCCATCAGAATTACAGCTGACTTATCAATGCAAACTATGAAAGCCAGAAGAGCCAGGACCAAGGTATTTCTAGTTCTATGTGACAACAAATGCCAGTCCAGAATACTATACCCAGCAAAAAATGTCTATTATAGTTGAGGGGGAAAGAAAAATCTTCCATGACACAAATAGCCTGAAAGAATACATGTCCACAAAACCAGCCCTTCAAAGAATACTTGAAACAATACATAGAGCAGAGAGAAAAACAACTATACCTTGGGGCAACAAAGAGAAAATAAATAAATGTATAATTGAGGAAACACAGAATTAGACTGAGAACACAAACAGCAATCAAAATGATGGCAACCAATATATATCTTTCAATAATAACCTTAAATATCAATGGATAGAACTCCCCAGTCAAAAGACACAGGCTAAGTGAATGGATTAAGAAACAAAATCCATCTGTTTGCTCTCTGTAAGAAACCCATCCTACCTTCAAGGACAGGCACTACTGTACATAAGACGATAGAAAAGAATACTCCAAGCAAATGGTACTAAGAAACAAGCAGGGGCTACAATTCTAAAATCTGACAAAATAGACTTCAAAGTAAAACTAATCAGATGAGATAAGAAGGGTCACTTCATTCTGATCAAATGAAGTTAACCAAGAAGATTTTACAATCCTTAACATGTATGCACCAAACTCTGGTGCACCCAAATTCATAAAAACAACACTACAGGACTTTAAGACACAGATTATCCCCAACTTAGTAATAGTATGGGACTTCAATACCCCTCTGTCTCCATTAGATAGGTTAACAGGGCAGAGAGTTAACAGGGAGACATCTGAATTAGACAATGCCATATATCAAATGGACCTAGACATCTTTCAAATATTCCATCATCTCACCAAAGAATACACTTTCTACTGAGCACCCCATGGAACTTTTTAAAAAATTGATCACATACTAGGCCACAAAACAAACCTCAACAAATACAAAAATATTGAAATAATCCCATGCATTCTATCAGACCAGAAAGCAATGAAACTCAAAATCAACACTGGATGAATCCCTAGTCACTACATGAACTTGTGGCAATTGAACAACACACTCCTAAACAATGAGTGGGTCAAAGGAGAAATTAAGAAAGAAATAAAAGAATTCCTGGGATTAAAAAAAAAGGACAATACAACACAATACAACCTCTGGGACACATTAAAAGCAGTCCTAAGATGGAAGTTCATAGCTCTAAGTGCCTGCATTAAAAAATTAGAAAGAGACCAAATAAATGACCTAACACTGCAACTCAAGGTACTGGAAAGGTAAGAAAAATTGAAACCCAAACCCAGCAAAAGAGAAGAAATAACAAAAATCAGAGCAGGAATTAGTGAAATAGAAACAAAGAAAACAATGCAAAGAATCAATCAATCTGAGAGCTGATTTTTCAAAAAGCTAAACAAGATAGACAGACCCTTAGCCCAGTTAATCAAAAGAAAGAAAGCAAATCCAAATCAACAAAATCAGAGATGAAAGGGGAAACATCACAACAGACACCCAAAATATTCAGAACATTATTAGGGAGTACTTTACAAACCTATATTCTATTAAATTTGAAAACTTAAAAGAAATGGATGGATATCTAAAATCATGGAAACCAGCAAGGCTAAATCAAGAAGAGATCAACAGTTTAAGTAGACCCATAACATATAAGGAAATTGAAACAGTAATATAAAGCCTCCCAATTAAAAAAAGTCCAGGCCCAGATGGATATACAGCAGAATTCTACAGACATTTAAAGAAGGCCTCCAACCAATACTACTTAAATTATCCAAAATGATAGAAACAGAGGGAAAACTCCAAAGTTCCTTCTATGAAGCCAGCATCACTCTAATACCCAAACGGGTAAAGACACAAACAAAAAAGAAATCTATACACGCATAAGGAGGAAGAGCTTCCAAATTCCTTCTATGAAGCCAGCATCACCTAATACCAAAGCCAGGTAAAGATACAACCAAAAAAGAAAACTATAGACCCATATCCTTAATGAACATAGATGCAAAAATTCTCAACAAAATACTTGCAATCCGCATACAGACACACATCGAAAAGATCATTCACCATGATCAAGTAGGCTTTATCCCAGAGATGCAGGGATGGTTCAATATATGCAAGTCAATAAACGCCATTAATCATATAAATTGACTCAAAGACAAAAACCACATTGACACCTCAATAGATGCTGAAAAGGCTTTCGACAAAATTTAGCATGCATTTATTTTCAAAATCCTAGAGGGAATTGGACTGGAGGGAACATACCTCAACACAATTAAAGCTATATACAACAAACCCACCACCAACATCATTCTAAATGGAAAAAAAAAAAAAATAACAAAGCATTCCCATTAAAATCAGGAACCAGACAAGGATGTTCACTATCTCCACTCTTTTTTAACATAGTACTTGAAACCCTCACTAGAGCAATAAGACAGGAGAAGGAAATTAAAGGAGTACTGATTGGAAAAGAAGAAGTCAATCTCTTTTTGCAGATGATATGATACTATACCTAAGAGATCCCAAAAGTTCCACCAGAAAAATGATATAACTGATCAACACTTTCAGTATAGAGGCAGGTTATAAAATCAATCTGCAAATATCAGTAGCCTTTCTATATAAGAATAACAAGGAATTAGAGAAAGAATACAGGGAAACACTCCCATTCACAGTTGCTGCAAAAAAAAAAAAAAAAATACCTTGGAAGAAATCTGACCAATGATACCAAAGATCTCTACAACGAAATTTTTAAATCATTAAAGAGATTGAGGAAGACACCAAGAGATGGAAGGACCACCCATGTTCATGGACTGGAAGAATTAATATTGTGAAAATGACCATCTGACCAAAGGCAATATATAGATTCAATGCAATCTCAATCAAAATCCATGACATACTTCACAGAATTAGAAAAAAATCCTTAAATTCATATGGAAGCACAAAAGACCCCAAAGAGCCAAAGCAACCCTGAGCACAAAGAGCAATGCTGGGGGGAGTACTATACCAGATATCAAAGTATACTACAGAGCTATAATCATAAAAACAGCACGGTACTGGCACAAAAATAGAAACATAGATTAATGGAACATCATTGAAGATCCAAACCTGAGCACACACAATTTCAGCAACCGGATATTTGACAAAGGTGCCAAGAACACACAATGGATCAAAGACAGCATCTTCAACAAATGGTGCTGACAAAACTGGAACTCTAGCTATAGAAGAATGAAACTAGATCCTTATCTTTCACCTTGCACAAAAGTCAGCTCCAAATGGATCAAAGACCTCAATGTGAAACTGGAATCCCTGAAAAAAATAAGTTACAAGATATAAGTGTAGGAAAAGATTTTCCTAATTGGATAGAAGTTGCTCAGGAATTAAGGTCAGTAATCAACAAGTGGGGCCTTATTAAACTAAAACGCTTTGTGCAGCAAAAGAAACAATCAAGAAAGTGAAGAGAAAACCCAGAGAATGGGAAAAAAATCACCAGTGACACAGCTGACAGAGATTTAACATATATATAAAGAACTCAAAAAACATAGAATTGAGAAACCAAATGACCCACTTAAAAGATGGGCCAAAGATGTAAACAGAGAGTTCTCAAAGGAAGAAATATGGCTAAGAAACATCCCCCAAAGTATTCAACACCATTAGTAATTACAGAAATGCAGATTAAAACCACCCTCACATATCACCTTTTCCCAATCAGACTGGCTAGGATCAAGAGAACAAATGATACCAAATGCTGGTAAGGATGTGGAGAAAGGGGAACACTCATTCACTGATGGTGGGATTGCAAACTTGTGCAACCTCTATAAAAAACAGTGTGGAGAATTCTTAAAAAACTAAAAATGAACCTACTATATGTCCTGGTTGTAGCACTCCTTGGTATATACCCAAGGGACTCATCCTATCATAGAGACACTTGTACAACCATGTTTGTTGCTCCTCTTTTCACAATAGCTAAGAGCAACCTAAGTGACCCTAAACTGACTAGTGGTTAATAAAAATGTGGTATATTTGCACAATGGATTTCTATTCTGCAGTCAAGAAAGACAAAATAATGAAATTTGCAGGTAAATGGATAGATCTAGAAACTGTTATACTGAGTGAAGTAACACAGACTCAGAAAAATAAATGGTGTATGTCACTGTCATTGTCTCCCTCACATGTGGATCCTAACACCAAATCCTTTTAAATTCCAGGTCCTTTTAATAAGATGATGCTATACAGCAGTCCCTTTTGCATGAAATAACTACCATCAGCACAACTTTAGCTGAGCCTGATTGCTAAACATCATCACAATTGGGCTTGTTGACAGTTGTGCTCATTCATTAAAAGAGGGCCGAGCAGGGTCTTTGGACCCTCACTGGAGTATCCAGCCAACTCTTCCCAGCTAACTGTATGTAATTTGGCCCTAATCACACATGGCCTCTTGGATTTGGGAAGGGCTCAAGTATACAATCTGGGGAAGGCTAGGAAGAGAAGGTATGACCCGCATTCTGTAAAAGCTTTCCAGTGTGTATGCCCTCAGGTCATATATACACCTCAGCAACCCCTCAGTTATCTTGGTAATTAAGCTCAATAAATTCATTGGTTCCCCAGTAAAACTTTAATCAAACATTGGCTTGACACTAGAACCTCAAAAGGGAGTAAGCATTGCTTAGCTTCCCTGGGAAAAGTAGTCTCACAACAGATGGAAAATTTATTTGTTAATGCTATTATGTCTCATAATTATTTTAAAAAAAGAAAATATGAAAGTAAAAGATGTTCAAAAGATATGGGAATGGCGATATTTTCCAAAATAGAAAAAAATGAGAAAGACTAATGAAATGTTGAAGGTCTTTGTAGGCTTGAGAAAAAATAATATACACATAATCTTAAAATGTCTTGGTCATAGTTTAGTCAACTAGTTTAAGGAACAAAATATATATCTAGTCAAGGTTTATCTGAGACTATGGTTTTTCACCCAAGTCTTACCTACATAGCAATGATAATTTAAAATACCAAACTGGTGTAACTATCCTTATTGGATGTTTAACAGCCATAGTTTGAAGCCTCTACCAATGTGGTCAGAGGAACATAAAGGACAGTTTTTGCCCCTGCCCTCTGTGGTCAATTAAGTTCCAGGGGACTATGGAACATCTCTCAAAATGTCCTGTAACTGTGGTGAGTCACCTGCCCTCTTGTTTAGGGAGGACATGGAGACCTCACAGGATGGACTTGAAACAGTGTCCAGTCTACAAAGAGGAGGGTCAACTCAGACGAAACATCTCATTCATGCTTCTAAGTGAAGCCAGGCCTGGTCGAACAGGACTTTTGACTTCTCTTCACATAGATGGAACTGGTAAAAGAAAGGAGCCAGGATCTCCTCCGAAGCCCATGTTACCCCTGAGGAACAGATCCTCAAATGACCTTAAGTGTAAACATAAATTGATTTATTTGTTCCAACTGTATGGTCTT
>NW_008348999.1:419321-441443 GCF_000622305.1 Nannospalax galili | reverse complement strand
TTCCAATGGACTCTCATATGAACATTTGAAAATTTCCCTGTTCTGACTTTTTTCTAGTTCCCTGTCTCGAACTTGTAATGCTAGTTACTCTTGCCTTTACTTCTCCTTCACATCTCCTATTCACCAGTCAACGACTTTCTTTTCCCCCTACAGATAGGAGTTATGCAATTTGGGAGTCTTTTAGATAGACCCACTGAAGGGGTACTCCAATTGCTTCACCCTGCATCCCTGGTCAGCATAGAAGAAGCCAGAGCAGTCTGTGTCCCAATTTCCTATTGGCAATTTGGGTAACCCCTTCGGAGGATGGTGTGATAAGAATAGGAGGTAGGAATTCACTAGGCAGTTGGGGTAAAAAGGCCCCAAAGAAAAGCCCAATGTCTTTGGGCTTCTTAGCAAAATACTCCGTTCCAAAGCCAAAAATGTCGAAAATATTTGGGAGCTTTTATCTAATCCTTAAAAGATTTTAGGGTTTAGCTCTTCAGAGAGGGGAATGTTAGAGCAGCAAAAAGCCCCATTAGAAAAAAATAAATCATAGAAGAAAGAGTACATGAAATTATCAGAAAAAAGTGATGGGGAGATGTGGGAGGAGTTGGAGGGGAGGGACTGGGCATGGATTTGATCAAAACACCTTTTGTGCATTATGAAATTCTCAATAAAGTACTTATTTAAACAAAATATATAAAAGACCCTAACTAAAAGCAACTTAGGGGAGAAAGGGAATCATTTTGACTTGCAATTCCAGATTAGAGTGTGTCCTTGAGGAAAGTCAACACAGGAACTCCACTGCATCAAGAGCAGGAAGAGACCAATGTACCCATGCTGCCTGCCTGCTTAGTGCTCAGCTCCCTTTATCCTCTTACACAGTTCAGGGTCATCCACATTTTGTCTTTCTACCTTAACTAACAATCAAGAAAATTCCTCACAGACATTCCCATAGGCTAACCTGACCTAGATAATCCCAAACTAAGACTCTTTTCCCAGGTGATTCTAGGTTATAGCAAGTTGAAAATTAACCACCACACATAGCTATAGCATTGTATTAGGTTATTTAAAGTTTGTGGGAAGATGTTCATAGGTTAGATGCAAATCACACATGATTTTACATGAGGGAGTGGAGCACATAAGATTTTTGGAATCTGCAGGGATCTCAGAACCTTTGTGAATACCCAGAGATGAACGTGTAGCCATTCATTCATAAATAGTTATTGGCTAGATTGTTTGGTTCACAGAAATGCCAAGATAGATACAGACATGGGCACTGGTCTTAGGACATCTTTAGTTAATGGAGAAGACTAAGTGTGTTCAGTGGTTGTAAACACATTCAGGTAGATTTGGAGACAAAGATGGCACTGGTGGACTCTCCCTGGAGAGAGACTGGAAAAATTACATACCAGCATACCATTCAAGAGATGCTACGTCATAGGGCTGGAGATATGTCTCAGTGGTTAAGAGAACTGGCTGCTCTTGCAGAGGACCCAGATTTGGTTCCCATCACCCACATGATGGCTAACAACCATCCATAATTCCAGTTTTAGGGGATCCAATACCCTTTTCTGGCCTCCTCAGGCACTTTACAACACAGGTGCACTTACATATATGCAGGCAAAACATTCATACACATAAAAAAATAAGTATTTTAATTTTTTTAAAAAGAGATGCCGTGTCTGATCATCTTCTACATCAGACACAGAACAAGGCTGGGAGCACAGACAGGAGAGAGATACTATGATATAACTCCAGCTCCAGGGGACCCAGTACCCAGTGCCCTCTTCTGGTCTCTGTGGGCACCTACACTCATATGTACATATCCACACAGAGACAGACACATACACAAAACCAGAGCTGGGAAATGACTCAGTTGGTAAAGTCCTTCCTCTGCATGCATGAGAATTTGAGTACAATCCCAAGCATGCACATAAAAAGCCAGGTGCAATGGCAAACACTTGTAATCCCAGCACTGGGTAGGGGGAAGAGTCAGTGTTGTGGAAAATCTTGTGACTGATTTTGCCTTTTGCCTTAAATACCTATCATACTGGAATGCAGTGCTTCCTGTTTCTTATCAGAGAGAAAACTATGTAAGTCATATGGTTTCCAGGAATCCGAAATGTAGACAAACTGAAACTTATCATGCTAACGGGGCATCTGACCCACTAGATTGTAATAGGTTACTAGTCTGCCATGCTAATAAGGGATCCCATATGCTGTGTTATGATTCGACTATTACCCCTATATAAGCCTGTACTTTCCTGCAATAAAGCAGATCTGTGTCACTGAACCTGGTCTCCTGTGTCTGAATGTGGCGACGATGGTGCAGACTCCTCACCAGCCCTGGGGTCTGGACCAGATTACTGATCAGAGGAACTGAGAGAGCAGGAGAGTGACCATAGCCGGAGGAGAGCAGCCACAGCAGGCGACCACAGCTGGCGCTCAAACGTGGGGCTGGGACCCCTCCCCACAGAGCTGTAACACTCTGAGCTGTCACACCTTGGGCTCCCGATGCCCCCTTTCTTGGTGTTCTTCCCGTGGTTGCGCACCGCTTTTGTTTTGTTCTGCTTTTTCTTCTGGCTTGATATCTTCAGTTGGGCATGCCACTCCTGTCTTTGCCGATCATCTCCTTGAATGGTTTGTGAGTCCCTTTGGGTACATCTTGCAGGGTGAGTGACCTCCGGTATGGAGAACAGTCATCCAGCTGCTGCCGGCCCCTGCACCGCTGCACTGGTTCCTCTCCTCAGGAGTAGGCATATTAGGGTAACAGAAAAGGATGTAACTAAGGTTTTAGATGAAGTACTAGCTCTTGCCCCCTGGTTTATGCATTCTTGTTGCTGGGATCCTGAACAATGGGCTTGCATTCTATTCTTGGCCCAGTGTAGAGAAGTCAGAGAGGGATGCCCACGGTTTGGGCTGTTCTACCCCATTGTGACAGACATTCTGGCCTTCCTTTGGCCTCCCAAAGCCCCTGAACAGGGCATTTTCCTATTAAAGGAGATAGATGAGCAAATACAACAATAGGACACTGGGGACAGCCTGTCCCAGGCATTTCCAGTTAAAACAAAACTAATGGATTCTTGTTCTGATGATACCATGACTGTTAATGATGATATAAAAAATGAGGAATTGGAGTTTGAGAGCTCCCCGATGATAAACAGGAAGTCAAGATCTGCCCCTGCTCCTCCATTATAGGTCAGGGCTATCCTCTGCCATCTTACACTGGTTTCAAAGAAGCAGACTCCCAGCCTCTCCTCCAGATGCCCAAGGCCAAGGAAAGGCAGAGATTCCTGAGGCGGCTGTGCTCAGGCATGGCAGTGGCACTAGGCTGGGGTGGGAGGCTGGGCGGAGATGGGTGGGCTCAGGCGTGTGCAGCAACCCTGGGGTGGCAAGCTCCTACCTGTGAGTGCGATGTGCCCTAGGCCATGATGAGGCTGTGTGGCCCTGGCCATGCGAGCTGCCGCCCAGCGCCCAAGAGGCGCTCTGGTCTTGTCAGTTATTAGATACAATCAGTCATTTGGCCAGCACCCCCTATGATTGGCAGAATATCTCACTTGCCTGTTTACAGGGAGGAGATTTCCTTTTATGGAAAGCTGCTTACCAAGATGAATGTGAACAACAGGCAGAGCGCAATAGAAATGCCAACGTCCAAAACATTGGAATTGATGCTCTAGTAGGATGCGGCAATTTTGAGACACCCCCAAGCTCAGGCACAGGGACCTCCCCGCTACTTTGAATAAGTATGGCTTTGCCCACTTTGTGCTTTTCAAAGCATGCCAACTTGCAGTGATACCAGATTACCCAAATTGATACAAAAACCAGGCAAGTCTCTCTCTGATTGTGTTGAGAGATGCCAACAAAGTATAAATAGAAAGATCAGTCATCAGGGAGCTGCCAATGCCTTGCTCAAGGATCTTGTATATGAAGGCTATTCTACAGAGTGTTGCCTTGCCATAGGACCCATTAGACACAAGGATGTCTCTGAATAGATTCTGGCCTGCCGAGATGGGGACTGCTCGGGCCCATGCCATGGCCCTTTCTGACGCACTGCCTGCTCATCAGCCATAGGCCAAGATGGACAAAGGCAAATGTTGGGCCTAAGGGGTATAGGGCCGTTGGTCACATGCCTGTCCTAATAAGATTATGAAAGAGGCTAAAAGGAGCCAGGTTCCCCCTTTAAAATGCCCGAGATGCCGCAAAGGCTTTCATTGGACAAGAGAATGCAGCTCTAAGGTGGCTGCAGATGGTAAACCCATAGAAAAGGTGCCTTTAAACGGGCAATGGGGTACTGCTCAGCCCTGCCCAAAGAGAGGAAGTAAGGGAATACAGCCCCCACATCCGTTGGATGATACCTATTGATTTGCATAAGCCTAGGATGCAACTTTCCCTAGATGGCCATAAGTTTAAAGGCCTAATTGATACAGGGCACGATATTACTGTAATCAGACAAGAGGAAGCATTGTCTCATTGGCAGTGGAAACCTGGACCCCCATACAAGGAACTGGAGGTTTACAAAACACCCAACAGGTCCAACGTCCAGTAATCTGGACTGATCTGAGCGGCAACACAGGAGCTATTAGACCACTCTTAGCCACGGGGCTTCCCCATAATTTGTGGGGGTGAGATATCCTTCGCAAAACGGAAGCTATTTTAACTACAGATGACAAAGCCTTTTATGATGACTACATTGTAGACCAGCAGTTAGGTAATGCCCCCCACCCTCACCCCTAATTCTAACGGCCACTGCTCCGCTGCCCAAGCCGCCCCCCATCAAACTAATGGGGGACACTAAAGCTCCCATGTGTGTGGAGCAGTGGCCTTTTCCTTTACATAAATTAACTCACTTGATCTCTTTGGTCCAGGAACAATTATCGTTGGGTCATATCGAGCCCTCCCTTAATCTCCATAATTCTCCCATTTTTGTAATACAAAAAAAAATAAGGAAAATGGAGACTTTTACATGATATAATGGCTATTAATGAGCATATGAAGCCTTTAGGAACCCTTCAACTGGGACTGCCTCAACCTACTGCTATTCCCAAAGAATGCACCATTATTATCATAGATATTAAGGACTGTTTCTTCTCTATTCCTCTTCATGATGATGATAAGCCCTATTTTTCCTCTCTATACCTGCCACTAACCATAAACATCCAGTTCAATGGTATCAATGGGAGGTTTTGACTCAGGGCATGAAAAACAGTCCTACTATCTGCCAATATTATGTGACCCATGCCTGCAGACCTTTGCTGACTGATGTTTATATATTAAATTATATAGATGACATTCTTTTTGCCCATAAGGATCCTAAGATCTTACAAGGAGCTTTTCAAAAACTCAAAACAAACCTCAAGGCATTAGGTCTTACTATTGCAGCAGATAAAATACAGTTACATGCCCCTTATACCTTTTTGGGCCACTCTATTCAAGATGTCATCTGGCCCATAGCTCCAGTTCTTACCTTACCAGATGAGGTTATCCTTTCAGAGGCGCAGACCCTCTGTGGCAACATCAGTTGGATACAGGGCTTCTTACCCATGTCCACAGAAGAGCTTACACCACTCTTTGACCTCTTGTGGGCTACTGATATGGTCTCCATTACCAGCAAGTTCTCTCTGGAAGCACAACATGTTGTCACAATGATCAATTCTCACCTGTCCCAAGCATTTGTAAATAGGATACAGCCAAAGTTGCCCATCCAAGCTCTGGTTATTCCTACTAAAAACACCACTTTGGAAGTGCTCTGGAAGACCCAGGGCCCCCTGATATGGGTCCACTCTTTATGGAGTCAACTTCACAAGGTCACCCAGGCTATTGAGGCATGGGCTATGCTAGCCCTTAAACTTGTCACACCTCCTGCCTTCTGTATGGCTGCCAACCTGAATCATTGGTTCTTCCCCTTCCACTTCACATGCTCCAGTCATTGTTCCTTGACAACCCTGGCTTCCAAACTCTTCTACTAGTCTATCAGGGGAAATATGACAATCATTATCCTAAATATAAACTCCTTCAAGGAATAAGACAGCTTCCCCGTCCCTATTTCCTAGGCATTCCCAAAGTGTAACCCTCTTCCTAAGGCTCCTCTAATCTTTACTGATTGTAGTAAATGCAAATTTTGTTATGTAATTTACCAGGAAGGACAACTTTCCTCACATAAGGTTTTCCCTTTCCAGGGATCCGTACAGCTCGGAGAGCTCTCAGCCATGTTACAGGTCTTTCAGGATCTTCCTACAACTCCCTATAATATTTTTTCTGACAGTGCTTATGTAGTTCAGACTCTACAACATCTGGCCTTTGCAGCTTTCCAGCCCCTCCAGAGTCCCCTTGATTTGTTGCTCTCCTCATTACAACTATTACTCGAGCAGCACTCTGCCCCTTGGTATATTCAACACTTGCGCTCTCATACCAATCTTCTGGGGCTTCTGGCAAAGGGCAATGCCACCATTGACAAATTGGTCATGAGCGCCACTCTAGATTCCACCCTAATTCTACAAGCTAGAGACTTACACACCTGCTTCCACCTTCCTCCCCAAGCTATACACAGGCTTCTACCCACTCTACCAATTCAGGGCTGTAAACATTTGGTTGGTGCCTGCTCTTCTTTGCTGCTCTTCTACCTCTGGGACCATTACAACCCATCAGAACTCTCCCTAGAGGCCTTGGCTTCAACAAGATATGGCAAATGGACATAACTCAATTTCCTCCTTTTGGCAAGCTCAAGTATATCCATCATATTATTGATACCTACACTAGTGCCCATTTTGCATTAGCTTCTTATGGTGAGATGACCTCTCATGCCATAAAAGCGGTAAAATATGGAATGGTCCTTATGGGAATTCCTTGGCAAATAAAAACAGATAACAGCCCTTGCTATGTTTCTGCTACCTTTGGCCATTTCTGTTATGACTGGAATATAAAACATGTAACTGGCATTCCATACAATCCTCAGGGTCAGGGAATTATTGAACATTCCCACCAAACACTCATTAAACAAATACAGAAAATAGGGGAAGACAATGATAAAGGCCCCTGCTATAAAGAACCCAATTTTGATATACAACAAGCTCTATTTGTATTAAATTTCCTAAAATTTGACTCCAATGGCCTCCCACCAGCAATAAAGTATTTGGGGGCATTCTCTCAGCCCACTCCTGTCCCCATGGTGAGATGGAAAGACCCTCTTACAAGTGAATGGAAAAGTCCACACCTATTATTAACACAAGGGTGAGGCTATGCTTGTGTCTTTCCAGATAATGTTCCAGCCCCCATTTGGATCCCAGCCCAGAACATCAGAATTGCCTGTGATGGAAAACCTCCCTCCAAAACCACTGACCCAGGAGATGGCAGCCCTGACCCTGGAGGAAGCAGCTCACCTCTCATTCACCGAGAGACTGACCTAGCATCGCAGACCATGAAAGCGACAGGCTCCAATGGAACACCCAATAACCTGGGACAACCTTAAGTATCTCACTTTACAAGCAGAGACTATAGCCAATCAAAACCCACAAACCAGAGGGAACCCCCTGTCTATGTTCCTTATTATGTGTGCCATCATTACTGCTAACTCCTGATTTTTGGATAATTTGTTAAAATTCGTATTTCTCTGGTTCAGTTAGCTGTTGCCCCACCTCCAGATCTTGCCAGGCATGTCTCTGCAAACAAGAACCTGCTGTTCCTTGCCCTTACCAACCTATAATAATAGATATATGAAAAATAGGCTTGAGCATAGATATAAAGTCTTACAGAACAACCATGCAACAGACCTGAGACAACAGCCCGACTGCCAGAGCCACGGGAAATGCCTTGCGATATATACTCCTGTTGGCAGACTGTGAGACTGATGCCTAGAACTTGCCACTCCTTAATCCCCATCATTACCCCAGATGGGATGACCCCGCTCCATCGGCTTTTGTTGAATTCTTAGCCCCTTAAGAGGCCTTTGCATGAGCCAAAGCTTGATACACTGTCTCTCCCTCTGCCGGACCATACAAAGGGACTCACCCTTCGAGGACTGGTAGTCAGTGATGGGTAAGATCCCAAAAGATGGGACAACCTAAGACAGGCACAGTCCATAATGCTTGGTGACCCTTGAGGTGGGGACAACAATGCCGAGGCAAAGAACCTCGACTCCCACTGGCTGGCATGGAGTTGGCCCAGCCTGTTCTTGAGAGAACTCGCCATCTTGAAGGATGGGGCCCACAATAAGGGATCGATCCCTTTCCTCCCAAGCCATTCTACCTTGCCTTCATGCAGAACAGAAAAATCTGCCACATACAGCCCCGGACTGATATCAGTATGCTATATATTCTGAACTGTGCCTCACTCTTAAAAATGAAAAAATAAGGGGCGAAGTTGTGGAAAATCTTGTGACTTATTTTGCCTTTTGCCTTATATACCTATCATGCTGGAATGCAGTTCTTTCTGTTTCTTATCAGAGAGAAAACTATGTAAGTCATATGGTTTCCAGGAATCCGAAACTTAGACAAACTGAAACTTATCATGCTAATAGGGCATCTGGCCCACTAGATTGTAATAGGATAGTAGTCTTCCATGCTAATAAGGGATCCCATATGCTGTGTTATGATTGGACTATTACCCCTATATAAGCCCATACTTTCCTGCAATAAAGCAGATCTGTGTCACTGAACCTGGTCTCCTGCATCTGAATGTGGCAACACTGGCGCAGACTCCTCACCAGCCCTGGGGTCCAGACCAGACGACTGATCAGAGGAATTGAGAGAGAAGGAGAGCAACCGTAGCCAGAGGTGAGCAGCCACAGCAGGCAACCACAAGTCAGGAGGATTGCAAGGCTCACTGACCAGCTACTCTAGCTGAATTGATGAACTCTGTGTTCAGTGAGAGACATCGTCTCAAGAAATAAGGTGGAGAGTGATTGAGAAAGACACTTGATATGGATCTCCAGCCTGCACAGATGTGTGTACACACATGCCACACATGCACACACATGACCACATGCATGCATGAAGTATGAAAATCACCTGTCAGAAGAAGAAAATTATGACAGTTTTCTGAGGAAAGGAATATGGCCAGAGGGAGAACAAGAAAATGATAGACTAAAACTGTTGTTACATAACCATCCACAAAGGCTGGAATGGGATGGGGCCACAAGACCATGTCCCACATGCTAGTCTAGTTCACAGTGACTTCTCTCCACCCAGACTTTTTGTATGTGAAGATAAAAGGGTTTCTTCTGAGGACAGTTAATGAGACACTAGAGCCTGAGCAGCTTTAGGGGAGGAAGGCTCTGTCTCTCATCAAATGAGCACAGTACACCGTAATATCCTCAGTGTGTACATGGGCATTTTGTTCTTTTGAATTTAATGACTTCATTCTAAAGCTTTGTTCATATACCTGTCTGAAAAATTGAGAAAGTAATATAAATCGAATTAAGCTGGTATTTTTTTAGTAACTCGTTTGTGCCAAAGTACTATTCCTGGGAATAGACTCTGTGCTATACACCAGGTACCCTTGTTAAATGTGGCATTTACTCTTTGAGAAGTTGACCAAGGAGGAGAGAAACTAGGTCAGAACAAATAAAGTGCAATACAACAACTGCAATTTGATCACTGAAGCAAGAAAATTTTATTAATAGATTCAAGCAATGAAGAGCAATTAGGGCATGACCACCAGGTGAACTGTAGAAGGGTTCCCAGAGAGAAAAACCTGAACCTGACAAAATTTTGTTTTGTGTCATGTTGTTTTCTGACAAGGTCTTGCTATGCAACCCAGGCTGTCCTCAAGCTCACAATCCTCCTGCCTCCACCTCTTGAGTACTGGCCCCCAGTGACCTCATAGGTTTATAAAGGACTAGGGAGTGAGGTTAATTTTTTATTAGTTTAGTCAAGCAGTTCTTGTCTTTCTGTGTCTTATGTCAGTCAACGTGATGGCCTCCAGTTCTATCCATGAATGACAAATTTTCTCTCTTTTTGACTACTGTATAGTATTCCATTCCGTATATGCACTATATTATGTTTATCATTCATACTTTGACAAACACTAATGTTATTTCTCTTGATTATTGTGAAAAATGCTGCAATAAACATGGAAGTGCAGGTGACCCTTTGACACACTGATCTCATTTCCTCTGAGTATATACCTAGCATTTGGATTGTACACAGATACACACAAACACACACACACACACACACACATACACACACACACACATACAGACACACACAAGAGAGAAAGAGAGAGGGAGAGGGAGAGAGAGAAAGATCTGAAGGGCAGTAACACTGAACGAACTTTCTTAGGATAACAACATCCATGTTATGAAAAGAATCTCAAGCAGGTGGTACAATTAGCCAAGTCCCCTCTCATCCTCAGCTGTCTGCAGCTCTGCTCCTCTCAGGCATGTTACCCAGGCCCTTTTCCAGGTGGAACCATTATTTCCTGAATCACCAACAGTAAAAGACCTGTCTGATTCTCTCATTATTTAAATACTTGCAGTCGATTGCCAACGTCACTTTAGAACCTTTCCTTTGGATGAAGTGACATCTGCTTTTCACTGTGCTTAACATCTGGTTATTCTAGCAAAGCATGTAATTACCTTTAATGGACAAGAAGTGTCTGGTGAATTGCAGCCAACTGTAAATATGGGGCTGTGAAGCCTAGGGGCTGTTGGCAGGATTCCAAAGCAAGGGGAAGATGTGCTTTTGAAAAATTCGTGGACACCGCTGAGTGTTCCGGCTCCATCAAGTAAAAACACCTAGGAAGCCTCTATGCTGGCAAGCACACCATCATAGGCCCAGGACCAGGAAGCTCTGCATTGACATGCACACCATGATAGGACCTGGGACCAGAAAGCTGCACTGCAATGTGACAGAAAAGGAGTGAGAGCTAGGGCCAGAGGAGTGCCTGCAGGGCCACTCCAGTGAGTCTGATAAGGTGGCTTTTGGTGAGGTTAGGAGACAGAGCAGGAATTCAGTGAATCAAAGGTGTTTAGTCAAACAAAGGAAGGGAGAGAAACATTTCAAAGGCCCTGGGGCTATGGGCAGCTCCATACACAGGAGAAAAATGTGCTTTCATGATGCAAATAATCCAGAAGGTCAACCAGGTGGTTCACTGAAAGTATGAGGCCTGACGAAATGTTCTGAAGGATACCCCAAAAGCCCACACAACATGGGAGTGTTGGAGAATGCTGTTCTGAGGAAAGGGGTGGTCCTCTTCATCTGATCAGCTGTGCCCACTTTCAAGAGGCCATCAGGAGCAGGCCTGTGGACTGCTGACATTCCCTCAGAGGAGAAGGGGTGGGGAGGGTCACTGGACCCTCCCCTGAGATTGCAGCCACTCCTCCCAATCATTCCTGTGCAATTCTGCTCTAATTGGAGGAGGCTTCAGCATCTGGAGAGGTGCCACAGTATATAGGCTGGAAGAAGGCTAAGGGAAGTAAGCTCCATCTGGCCAGCTGTGTGGAAACCATTATCCATGCTGGGTGAAGACTTTTCAGGGTAGCTGTTTGGGGGGCCACCCATGTCCTGTAAGGACGCCTTGACCCATGCTCCTAAAGTAAGCCCAATAAAACTCATTGGTTTACCAGGGTGAACTTCCTTAGACTGGGACCTCATGAGAAGGGGGTAAAAGTTGTTTACCTTTCCACTGAGGGGGAGTTCTCACAACAGCAAAACAAAAGGAGAGCCATGTGATGAAATTGACTTCTTCACATATCCAAGCCAGAGTACCTATTGAGTAAAGAGACTACTGCAAGAGACACAGAAGACTCCAGAAAAATCTGTGGAAGTGTGAAGGTGAAAAGAGCCAGATAGCGCAAAGAGGCAGCTACAGGACTGATGAAGCTGTGTCGCCCAAGAAAAGATCCTCACTTTCCTTATTAACCAATGGGTATTTTCATATTAGGCTAACTAAATTGCATCAATGTCAATTTGGTTGTGTTCCATAAAAAACAAAAGATACCTTAAGCCATACAGGGCTGGGCCACAGAAACATTTTGATACCTGCACAAGAACAAAAATAGATGATTCAGGGTCTGAGTGTTGTAGGACACTGGTATAGAAACAGTCAGGATGCCCAGGCTCTAGGCTAGGAAGTAGAGCTTATTTCATACCACCAGACTCATTGGGTTCATACTCAAATACTGAGGCCTGCACACAGAAAGGAGTTACCTTACATATCCTTGATGCATTCCATTTCTTTGTCTTCCCTATATGGAAATGTGTGTTACCTCTGTTCTGATTGGATTCTCTAGTCCACAGGGTCACCACAGGGCTGCAGACATGTGCACAGGGACTGTGGGCACCTGCTGCCACTGATGTATGCCCTGCTCCCTCCCTATGTCTGGGGAGCAGCAGTGAGCGGTGTCATCTTGGCACCAGAGCCACACCTCAGTGCTTCCTGATTGTGACTTTAGTATTGCCCTTGGGCCTCCAGCAGGGGCCCGGGTGCTCAGAGGGGCAACTACCCACAGACCCTCCTACATGGGGAGATGGTTCAGGTGGTAAATTGCTTATCATACAAGCATGAGGACCTGTGTTCAGTCCCAAGCACCCACCTAAGACAGATGAACATGGTGGCATGTAATTGTCATCCCAGCCCTGGGGACATGGAGATAGGCTAATCTCTGAGTCTCATTGGTCATCCAGCTAGCCTACTTGATGTAATCCGGGAAGGTGAGAGACCCTGTCTCAGAAATAAGATGGACAGTGTCTGAGGAGCTACACTTAAAGTTGACATCTGGTCCCTACACACATGCTCACACATGTGCATGTGTATCTCTGAACACATGCATGCACACACAGAAATACACTAAAAAATATCCTTGAGGCTGGAGCAAAGGCTCAGTGATTAAGAACACATACTGCTCTTGTAGAGGACCCAGGTTTGGTTCCCAGCACCCACATGGCAGTGTACAACCACTTATAACTCCAGTTCCAGGGATCCAGCACACTTTTCTGGCACATGCATGCATATGGTGTAGGCAAAACACTTATGCACATGAAATAAAAGCAAATCTCAGCTGATTATTTTTTCAGAAATAGCCAAACTGATTGTAAGATGTGTGTGGAAAGTAAAGGAACTCAAGTACAGCAAATCAAGAGAAGAATCAAAAAGGACTTTGGACTTCCCAATTCCAAAATGAACTACAGCAATCAGGACAGAGAGGTGCTCACATGAGAAGATGTATAAAGGCAAACAGAATACAACTAAGTCGAAAAGTAAACTCTTAACATTAGTGTCATCCAATACTAACAGAAGTGTCAAGCTATGTCAACAGGAAAGGAATAGTGTTTTCAATAAAAGATGCAGGGACAATCAGATTACTGTGCACAAAAGAGAAACTGAACTGTTTTCCCATGACATAAATGAAAATTGACCCAACCAAGCATGGTGGCACACACGTTTAATCCCAGCATTCAGGAGGCAAAGGCAGGTGAATCTCTGTGTGGCTGACATCAGCCAAGTCTACATATCATGTTCCAGGCCAGCTGGAGTTACTATGGTGACCCTGTCTCAAAAAACAATTGGCCCAAAACAAGACTGGGGAGATGACTCAGTGGGCAAATAATTTGTGCACAGTCACGAGGATATGAGTTCACATCCCCAGGTGAACCCTTATAAAAACCCAGCACAGTATCACACATCTGTAATCCAGCAACCCTGCAGCAAGATGGAAGGCAGAAACAGGAGACTCCCCAGAATCATCCAGGCCAGCCAGCTTGATTATGTAGTGGTATATAATAGGAGATCCTGTCTCAAACAAGGTGGAAGGTGAGGATCTACACCCAAGGTTATCATCTGACCTCCAAGGTACACCAGCACATACACACACACACACACACACACACATTTTAAAAAATTGACCCAAAATAAATATATCAGGGATCAAAATGAAAGAGCTAAAATTGCAAAAAAGATCTTCACAACCTTGAATTAGGCCAAGCTTTCTTAACATATGCTAAGGTAAATTTGACCTCATCCTCATGTGCTATAATATAAAAACCTTGGGATATAAATGAGACACTATCAATAAACTAAAAAGATAGGCCAGCAAGATGGCTCTGTGGGTAAAGGCTTCTACCACCAAAGCTGATAATGTAAATTCAATCCCCAGGATCCACATGAAGGAGAAAGAGAACAGACTCCACCAAATTATCACCTGACTTCCCTATGTACACTACAGCATGTGCACTCCCCACACACATACAGAGTCATACCCACGCATACACAGAAAAATAAAATGCAATAAAATTTAAATTTTTTAGAGAAAACAAAAAGATAATCCAAATAACAGGATAAAATGTTTATAAATACTATGTGTAATAAGGGACTTACATCTAGAATTAATAAAGAACTCTTAGAAATCAACAGTAAGAATGGACATAATTTTAAAAATAGACAAATGGACTGAATACATACTTGTCCAAAGAAGATATACAACAAGCGCATGAATAGTTTCTCAATATCATTTGTTATCTAGGAAAATCAAATCAAGCTTCAGTGAGGTGCCACTTAGAACCAACTAGGACAGCTGTTCTGACAATATAAACACACACACATACACACACAACAAAATGTGTTGGCAAGGATGTGGGAAAAATAGAGCCCTCAGACACTGCTGATAGAGTGTGAAATTATGTGGTTGCTTTGGAAAACATTTTGACAGTTTCTCAAAAAGTCCCACATGTAATTACTGTTGGACTCAGAAATTCTACTCCTATGTACATTCCCAATAAATAGGTCTCATACAAAAACTCATGCACAAGTGTTCATAGCAGCATTCCTCACAGTAGCCAAATGGTGGTAAAAACTGCTGGATGGTAGGTAAAATGTGGCATGTGGGTATGATGAAATACTGTTCAACAACGGAAAGTAAGGTAGAGTCAAGCCTAGTAGCATATACCTGTAATCTCAGTTCTTGGGAGGCTGAGCAAGGTCACAAGTTCAAAACCAGCCCAGGGTGCATAGTAAGACCTTGTCTCAAAAACAAAACAAAAACTCAAAGGATGGGGAGATGGCCTAGTGAGTAGAGTGCTTTCCCTGCTGCAAGAATGAAGACTTGAGTTCAAAGCACAGAACCCACATTATAACCTGGGCATGTTGGCAAGGGACTCTGATTCCAGTACTGAAAAGTCTGAAACGGGAGAAATCTTGGGGCTAGCAAGTTCCAGGCTAGTGAGAGACACTGTGTCAAAAAAGCAAAAGCAAGATAGTATCCTGAAGAACAACATCCAAGGTTGACTTCTAGCCTCTACTTACACTCAACTCATATGTGCACACATATGAGTTAAAGAAATATCTCAGTAGTTGCTAAACTGTCCAGTTACTAATGATGGGAAGACTTTTTCTGACACTATTTTTCAATATAAAGAAGTTCTTAAAATTCCAACACAGAAACAACTACTGTTAATAATAAGTGAATATGATTCTAGAGACTTCATGACTATTCACACATATAAACAGAAAGATACACAGGATAAGAACACTTCAAAACTTTAATCATCTATATGTTACTTTATTTTACTTTTTTGCATTTAAGAAAAGAGAGTAAATAAAACAAAATGGATTGCTCAGTGATAGAATTTGTAACTATACTACCAGTGAACTTGTCTCATCCCAATGGATAGTTCCAAGCCCATGGTCACACAGGTGGCCCTGGTAAAATTGGTATGTCTTAAAACAAGACAAAGGAACATGAATGTGGAAAAGGGGATTGAAAGGAGGAGGAGGGATTGATAGGATTAAGAGGGAGATAAGAGAGGACAGGAGTCCTCCAATTGGTCAGAAGTATCCCAGATAACCTCCAAACAGTACAGGCTATTGCCACTGTTCTTGGTTACCCACCAGAACTTGATGATAAGACCATATTGCTAAAGACACGGCACACAGTGGGCTTAAAACAGAGAAATCTTGTTGATAGTGACCAGGAAGCTTCCTTCCTGCTGCCTAGCTTTCACAGAACCATAAAATGCTATTGGGAAAAAAATCAACAGTATTAACAGTCTATGAACCATGTGAGCTACAATCATGACCATCATAACAAGATTTGCACATGGGTACAATAATGGCACAAATGTTATCAGACTAACCAACAACTTCTGGTTAGATTTAAACCTTGCTTCACAGGAGGAAACACCATGTCTAGTACTGTAATCTGACCAAGAACCCATGACTGAGGAGCTCACAGGTCCCAGGAGTGAACCTAGTATGATTCTGCTAAATGAACATTGTATCAAACTGCCCTCTAAATTCTAGTCTCTCTACCCATATATTACTGTAGCTCTCAGGCCTCATCAGGGAAGTTTCTTGTGCAATAGACAGTGGTTAAGACAGAAACTAACAACTGGTAAAGTGCAGAGTATAGGTGTCAGTGGAGTGCTTAGCCACTAATGGAACATCTATACCACAGCCCCTTCAGGAACCACTGAGAAAAGGAGGCAGAAAGATTTTAAGAGCCAGAGGTCAGGAAGAACTGGAGCAAAACAGTGTCTTCTAGACATGACAGGAAAGCTGTGCTCATGATCTCACATTACCTGTGGTTGCCTGCACAAGACCCACACAAGATCAAAACAATCAATATTCTAACATGGAGGAAGAAGGGTTCACAAGTCTCCACCCCTAACTGAAACACTATGGACAACTTATGGCTTCTGGGGGGCTGGGAGAATGGGTTTTCTTCAAGGGTATGGCTCCTGGTAGTTCAACCACCTTCTAGTGCATGCACCATACCCAGAAGTGTGTGGGAACACAAATTGTACTCTGTGAGTTACTTTTTTTAAAGGCATAAAGTTGGAAGGTATGAGGTAGGGAGGCAGAGTGAAACTTGGAGAAGCTAGGGAGAGGAATGACAGGGGTAGGTATTATTAAAATACATTGTATGAAATCCTCAAAGAATTAGTAGAAATATATTTTAAAATAAAGTCGGAGTGAGAGGAGTTAGAAGGCATTATATACAGGATCAAATTGCCAATGAGCCAAGTTAATTAATTTTTTTAAAAGTCACCAAGGTAATGCTGTATCTGCCTTTGGTAGATTCTACGAACATGTAAGTCCTCCTGCCTCATCCTCCCAGGTGCTCTGATTACAGGTGTACACCACCAAGCAAGGCCTTTGGCACTTTTTTATTTTTGTATTTGTCCCCAGCAAGCAACAAGTTCAAAGGTCAGAATCAAAGAACATAACTGATATGAAAAGTACATTGTGACTGTCAAATGTGTGAGGATAAAAATGCCCTTGAAAATAATGTCAGATTTTCAATTTGTGGGGAAATAAATGTGCTATGCATGAATTGCTAATAATAATAAAGTATTCTGATAGGAAAAGTCTGAAATTAATAAACTTCCTTGACTGTGAGCATTTATGAATTTTTAGTGTGAGCATTTATCTTGATGGTCAGGAATTTCTCCAAGAAACAATCTGAGATCCAGTCAGTACAAGCCACAGAAACTAAAGCAAGTCAGCATTTGTGAAGACATGTGGGAGGCCATGCTGCCTGGCAGCCCTCCCTGCCCCCCAGGGCAAGCAGCCTCCGGAGAACTTGCTGATCAGTCCTCCCTGCCCCCTAAGATAAGCAACCTTTCCTATGATTCAAGATAAGCCTGAGCAACCACCAATTTCCTTATCCTGCAACCAAGACTCAGGGTGCCAGTTCCCCTCATCCTAAGGGACATTCATTAACCCGTTGAGACAACACCTTCCCTTCCCCTTCCCCAGCTAATTTCCCGCTTCAGCCTGTATAAGAATCCCTGTGGAAAAATAAACTTTTGCAGCTTGATCAGAGTTCTTTGTCTTGCTGTCATTCTTCATGTCTCTTGTCCCATCATTCCAGGTCCCTGGGAGTTCAAGTCTCCGACTCCCGCCCTGCAGGCCGGGGCAACTGGCACCCAGAAAGTGGGGCTTGAAGCCCCCAGGATCCCCTGGAATGTCACTGATTGTATGGAATCGCTGATTGTATGGGTGGGCCCACCTGGATGGCACTGAGCCACCGCGGCCTGAGAAAGGTTAAGCACCGGCTTGCATAAGAATCACCGCAGCCTTACCCAGCTGTGATACAGATTTGAGGGAGATTTCTTCATGGCAACGATATGGTAGGAATTAATCATGGGACAAGAATTTAGTAAGGAAGATTTATTCATAAAAGGTCTTAAAGATTCTCTCAAGACACGGGGAGGTAGGGTTAAAAAGAAAGATTTAAAAAGATTTCTTGAATATATTGGGTAACTTTGCCCTTGGTTCCCCCAAGAAGGAACTATAGATGAGAAACGGTGGGTGTGTGTTGGCAACTGCCTCCAAGATTACTATAATACCTTTGGGCCTGAAAAGTTCCCAGTCTCTGCCTTTTCATACTGGAATTTAATTAATGATATTCTCAAGGTTTATAATCACTCCCCTGACTTAAAAAGTCTTTTAAAAGAAGGAGAAAAAGTTCTTAAAGAACACTCCCACTCTCCATCTAAGTGTCCCTCCATTACAATTGATCTCGAGGATAATGGGGACTCACGGGAGGCCCCTACCTCAGAGGACCCCCAAAAACTAGTCACTGCCCAAAGTAACCTCTGCAAAAAAGAGACAGAAATTTCAGATTTAAAAACAGCCCTCTTTAAGCACATCTACCTCTCCTTAAAAGATTTTCAACTAACACCGGAGGAGGAGGCCACCTTAAAAGATGAGACAACCAAATACCATAATTCTGACCAGTCTCCAGTAGGAGCTTCTGCCCTGCTTGCCCAGCCCCCGCCATTTTTTCCTCCTTCATATTCCTCTGCCATATGCGCTCCCGCTTTAACAGAGGAACAATGACCTTCTGTTACAAAATGCCCAAAGGGAGGCCCTTACTAAACTTTCAAACCTCCACAGGACACTAGCAGAATGAAAAGAGCAACTCCACTTAATGAGAGGGTTACAAGAAGTTACAAAAGATCTGCCTCTTATGCTATGGGGATCACTATAGGAGCTGCCCTCAGAGGCGTAGGTATTGGCCAGCCTCCAAAAACTTGTTTTAATTGTAACAAACCTGGCCATTTTTTCAGAGAGTGTACTGCTTCTCGTGTGCCTGCTTCTGAGCGCCGTCCTCCCTCTTCTTTGTGCCCGCGCTGCTTCAGAGGCAAACACTGGGCCTCTGAATGCAAGTCTAAAATAAATATACAAGGACAACCTTTACCCCCTAAACAGTCAGGAAACTTCCAGTGGGGCCAGCCCCAGGACTCTACTCAGAGAACAGGCCCAGGGCTATTCGGTTTGTCCCCTCCATCTGCTCAGATTCCCCCTACAGCAACCCACAACCCCCATCCTACACCTGCAAATCCGTCTCAGACCTCTGGTGTGCCACAGCAGGCAGTGCAGGATTGGACCTCTGTGCCTCCACCTACTCAGTACTAACACCTGAGACAGGCCCTCAGATCCTAGCTACAGGAGTCCATGGCCCTTTGCTTTCTCAGATGTTTGGCTTAATATTGGGAAGAGCGAGCTCGACACTTAGGGGACTTCACGTGGCCCCCGGGGTTATAGATAGCATCATTACAGGCGAGCTTAAAATACTTGCCTCCACCCAGGCTGGCATACAGACCATTGCCCCTGGAGATCACCTGGCACAGCTCATCCTGCTCCCCCTTAAACATGTTAATAATAATTTCTTTAAAAAGGATTTAAAGGATGGCCCTCCTGGGTCCTCTGATGCATATTGGATCCAACAAATTTCCCATGATCGCCCCGCCCTTAAGCTGTTTCTAAATGGCAAGCCCTTCTTAGGAATCTTGGATTCTGGGGCTGATGCCACAGTAATCTAAAAGGACTGGCCTTCAGCCTGGCCCTTAACAGCCTCCTACACCCACTTACAGGGAATTGGCCAGTCCTCCAACCCTCAGGTCAGCTCCCAAACACTAACCTGGACTGATGAGGAAGGCAACTCTGGCACTGTAACTCCCTTTGTAATCCCGGGATTGCCTGTTAACCTCTGGGGACGTGATATTCTTACACAAATGAATGTTATTATGTGTAGTCCTAATGAAATTATTGCCAAACAAATGCTTAATCAGGGATTCCTCCAGGAAGAGGTGGGCCTGCACCAGCGCCCTCACCCCGTGTCTGTCCACAATAATCTTTCAGTCAAATCATAATGAGTTTTGTGTGTCTATAATACTCGTTCCTCGCATGACTTATTACTCTAATGAAGATTTTCTTGACAGATGGGATCAGCCTTCAGTCTCTACATTATCTCAGAGATGCAGGGAAACTATTACCACTATCACAATTTCCATTCTCCTTGGTCTCAGTGCAGTAAGCGCCGGGACAGGCATCACCTCTTATGTTCTTCCTAATTCCAGATACTCAGAGCTCCGTGCCACCATTGACAAGGACATCTGAGACCTCCAAAAGGGAATAACTGATCTTGCTAATTCCCTTGATTCCCTCTCTGAAGTAGTACTCCAAAATAGATGGGGACTTGATTTACTTTTCCTACAACAAGGAGTGCTATGTGCTGCCCTCAAAGAGGAATGCTGTTTTTATATTAGTAAAACAGGAGAGGTTAAAGAAGGCATGAAAAAAGTCCTAGAGGTGCTTGAAAAACAAAAAAAGGAACAAGAACAACAAAACAGCTGGTTCTCATTCTCTGCCTCTTCCTGGGCCCCTTACCTCCTCCCCCTTCTTGGACCAATAATTTTTCTCCTCCTGGTGTTGTCTCTAGGGCCCTATCTTTTCAACAAAGTTGTCGCTCTGATCAAAAAGCAAGTAGATGCCCTATTAGCAAAGCCTATACAAGTACACTATCATCGCCTGGACCTGCAAGATGGAGCCCATGACAAAATGATACGTTATGGCAACACTTTCAGTCACACCCCCTGAGAGCTGAGTTGGACAGTCAATGACGGGTACGAGAGTGACTCCCCCCAAAAAACCACCTAAGACAGGAAGGCTGCCTGAGCTGCTGCCTAATCCCATGACGGGTGTGTAAACTGGGGATGATCATTCCAACATAAGACAGGCGCAACTCCCTAGGGGTTATAATATTCATGGCTCCTACTTATTAATTCTCATGGCTTTTACTTAAAACAGAAAAGGGGGAGATGTGGGAGACCATGCTGCCTGGCAGCCCTCCCTGCCCCCCAGGGCAAGCAGCCTCCGGAGAACTTGCTGATCAGTCCTCCCTGCCCCCTAAGATAAGCAACCTTTCTGATGATTCAAGATAAGCCTGAGCAACCACCAATTTCCTTATCCTGCAACCAAGACTCACGGCGCCAGTTCCCCTCATCCCAAGGAACATTCATTAACCCGTTGAGACAACACCTTCCCTTCCCCTTCCCCAGCTAATTTCCCGCTTCAGCCCGTATAAGAATCCTCATGGAAAAATAAACTTTTGCAGCTTGATCAGAGTTCTTTGTCTTGCTGTCATTCTTCATGTCTCTTGTCCCATCATTCCAGGTCCCTGGGAGTTCGAGTCTCCATCTCCCGCCCTGTAGGTCGGGGCAAAGACAAAATGTAAATAGATGGCTGCAGAGATAAGACCTTATAAGCATGAGGACCTGAGTCTGGATCCCCAGCACCTGAGCAGAAGGTTGAGCATGGCTGCTCATGACTAACTTCAGAGCTGTGTCAGGTAAAGACAGGAGGGTCACTGTGACTTGCTGGCTGCCAGCCAAGTTCCATGTTCAGCAGAAGACCTTGTCTCAAGGGAATAAGGTGCAGCGTTGTCACTGCAGGGAGGGATCCCACAGCCATGGGACCTGAATGGATTACCACAGAATTGTTAATTAACCAGGGGATCCAGTGCTCTAATGTGCATGAATGCTGTTAGTCCCAGCAGCTTTGCTTATATTCTCATACTCCTGAGAGTCACAGTCACATGTCTACAAAACTGAACAATAATAAAATGGCTTCTCATACTCATGAGAACCACAGTCAAATATTTACAGAACATTGAATAATAATCATATGGCTAGAATATAACAATTCAGCAAAATAAGATGAGCACAGCAACATTCTCTCCATGCTATGTCTACTTAGGAGATCAATGTGTTTTGTGAGAAATAAAAGGAGGGAACTGGCATTCCGGAGATCTCTCCCCAGCAAACATCCTTGCATAAACTTTCTCATGAGACACAAGACTTGACTCTCCAAACATACTCAAAGTTCAGTTTATTTCACCAAGCATATTTTTAAATTATA
>NW_008348999.1:415004-419287 GCF_000622305.1 Nannospalax galili | reverse complement strand
ATATATGTATATTCAATGTGTACACAGGGTGCTCATATATGATGCACATTTCACCAAGCATATTTTTAAAGCGATAAGAACACTATTTCACAGTCCCTATTTCAGTGGAGAGTGATAGAGCAGGAGACTCAGCATCCTCCTTTGCCCTCTGAGTGGGCACATGTGTGTACATGCACATATACAACATGCATACTACACATGGGGAAAAAATAGGGGAAAAAGAGAAAACAAAGGCATGAGTTCTATTTGGGGTGGACTCTAACTTTGCTTTCAACACATTTGGATGCAAAATTCTCTCCCTGATGAGCTTTCTGCCAGGAACTTCCTCATGGGCTTATTCTTCCTATTTGGGTCACTAGGATAGTCCCTATTCTTCCTCCTCAACTTAGCTGTTGCCCACTTTCTTTGAGGATGATTTCCTCTCCTCATTTTTCACATACCCTAACCCAGCTAAAGGAGAAAATAATACCTAGTCTTATGACTTTCCCTAAACATAAAAAGTCCCTCAATGACTGTATTTATCTTTGCTTCCTCTGTATATGTCAGTGTGTCTGTATAAATGTGTATGACTGTTCATATCAGGCAGTATGTGTGAACATATGTGTCCATACTGAAGCCAGAAGTCCACCTCAGGTATCATTCTTCACAAAGTGGCCACCTTGTTTGTTTTGGAGACAGGGCTTCTCACTGACCTGAAACTCACCAAGCAAGCTACAGATTAGCCAGAGAATCCCAGGGAACTACCTGGTGCCAGGATTACAAACATGCAGCATACCAGGCTTTTAAAGGTTCTAGAGATCAAACTGACCATGCTTGCAAGGCAAGCATTTTGCCAGCTGAGTCATCTCCCCAACTCCTGTCTCCAGCTCTTGACAGTGAGCTTTGTGAGAACAGAAAGAGTATTTTAAATGACTCTATGTATTTTTACTCTTGCAATGGAACCTGTCGTAGATCAGAGGTGTCACAGAACTTGTGCTAAAGACAATGGCCCTCATTCTCTGACCTTTGCAATGGATTCTTGCTGGAAGAATGGTGTGTACACCTGCCTCAGGCAGGACCACTGTCCTTCAGTTCTGAAGTTTGCATCTCCAGTCACTACTGCATGCTCCAAATCCTGTCTCGAGCCTCATATAGTAGGCACCTAGGAAAGTTTAGGGCATGACTGTTTCATGGAACTCCCAGCTCAGAGAATGGGCACTCTAGCAGGTCCCAGGAAGAGCTCATTCCTGAGTTTGGTACTAGGGACTTAAAGACTTTTACTCTCTGCCTGTTATACAGGCTGACGAATCACAAGCCTCTCTACATTGACTGTGAAAATGTGGGAACCTTTCTGTCTCAGAGAAGCATGGAGCAACAATGACAAAGATGCCAGCCCTAAACATCTTGCAGTCCTAGAGCTCTTCCATCTTTGTCTGGTCACTATCCTTCTTTCTCTCTCATTGCTTTTCTTTTGGTTCATCTGTCAGCACATCCAGTTTTCTCTCATCACCACCCCCAATTCTGCTGCCCTCCATTTCAGTTCCAAAGTGCTCCCCTCTCCACTTAACTCTTCTACACTTCTCTTTACATTAGCCCACCGCAGAGAACTGTCCCCAAGTCCAGCTGGAAACCAGAAGGCTCTAGGAGCCCTTCCCTATGGTTGATCTGGAAGCTTTCTTTCTATACCCCTGCCCAAAGGCACTCTCTGCAGATTGACCTGCAGAAGAGACTTAAGCTGAGGTTCATTAAATGTTTAAAATATGTTGGGGGTGTTCAGTGGGTAAGAGTGCTTGCTACATAGGCATGAAGGCCTGAGTTCAAATTTCCAGCACCCATGTAGAAAAATAATTTGGGCATGGCTATGTGCTTGCATGTAACCTTAACACTGTGGGGTGTGGAGATAGAATTGTTGGGGTTTGCTGGCCGCCAGCCTAGCTCCATGTTCACTGAGAGATCTTCTGTCAAGGGAATAAAGCAGAGAGTGACAGCAGGGCACTGACATCCACCTCTAGCCTCCCCCCACCCCCATGGTTATACACACTCAAATACAGAGCTGCACACGCAACAGACATACCAAAAAGAAAAACACACGGTATTGCTTTCAAGTATGACTACAGGTATTCAGTAAGATATATTTGTGCATCTATCTTTATGGGTAGAACAAGAAATTTAAAATAAGCCTTCCCTGTACTGTGTTAATTCTGTCTCTTCTAATCAACTCCAAGCAAATTTCATGGGAAAAAATTTCTCCTGCTCAAAAATGTTCATTGCAGCTTTATTTATTGTGCAGAAAAGTACTATAAGCAGGGTAAGCCCTGAACAGCCACCAATAATCTGTGAATAGTTTGTGATAGCACAAAAACCATCTGTGTTATGTTAGGCATAAAGGTAGTTTGCATATGCTGGAGAAATGGCCCTGAAGTTAAGAGTCTTGCTGTTTTTGCACAGGACCATAGTTTGGTTCCCAGCACTCATGTTGGACAGCTCACAACCACCCACAGCTCCAACTCCAGGGGATACAATACCTTCTTCTGGCCTTTGCAGACACCCACAAGTGTACATACCCACATACATACACACACATTTTAAAGATGATAGTATGTCAAATTTTTATTAATTGGATTTAAATTTTGAGGGGCACAGAACCCTCTTCACACCCATCATGGGCTTCTTCTAGCTAGCACGTGATACTATTGATGCTGTTGAACTACATCTGCAATGGTATGTTTTGAGACGCTCCCCTCTCGATAGAGGGGCTCATTTTCTGAGGCAGAGGAAAGAGGCTTGATTCACAATGCACAAGGACCCCTTTTCTCGCTGTTTCCTGGACAGTTGGGAACAAGAGCATAGTTCACTGCCTGTACATGACTGATGTCCACATAGCCCTGCTGAGCTTTGAGTTTGAACCAGTTTCTTAAGGTAGTATTGGGTCTCATATGGATTTAGCTCTATGACTGTCCGTCCTTCCTTTAATGAATCCAGTCACTTCTCAGACATTTTCCAAGGGCTGTCCTGCTCTCCAGGTTGTGATGAGAGGGCCAAAGCCCAAACACAACATCTTTCAACTATGTGGGATGCTCCTGGAGCCTGGAATGAACAAATACCTTCACAGGTTGGCATCCAAACCTACTCAGGGATCCACACTTTACTTTCTTTTGACAGTGTGTCCTGACTCTTTTCCCATTGCTGTGTGAAGGGGGTGTAATGGGCTTTTTCACAACTACACAGAATCCTAATACACAGATATGTTTCTTTTCATTTTACTTATTTTTAACCAATGAGTACTGAGGTCTTTCCCATACTTTTTCCCAGTACAAACTAGGCTATAATGCCTGTCTTGACACATAGTAGGCATACTTTAAATTCTAGTACATTATACTAGATTATCTTCTTGATTTTTTTTGAATATTTGAGACAGGGTCTCAACTAGCTCAGACTGGCCTCAGAATTACTATATAGCTGAGGATGACCATGAACTTCTGATCTTCCTGCCTCTACCTCCTGAGTGCTAGGACTACAGGTATGCACAACCACACCTAGTTTATATGGTGCTGGGGATAGAGCATCATGCATGAAGCTATGGGAAAGCCTTCATCCATGAGTGAAGGCTTTCCGGTACAGCCTTAGGGAATGAGCACCCACACTCCTGTTAAGAAACCCCTCATCCATTCTTCTGTAAGTAAGCCCAGTAATGTTCATTGGTTTCCCAGAATGAACTTTGACAGAATCATACCTCGGTTTATCTTTGGGACCAAGGGAGAACTGGATGGAAGCTGTTACATCTGTTACATCTCCCCTGGGTAAGGAGTTTTAGCAACAGAGGACAAGCTTAGTCATCTAGAAATCTGTATGCTTTCAGACATCATCAGCACAGACCTCACTGATGAAGAAATTTATTTCATTCATGTCCAAAATGCTGAAATTCACATTAGCCATTTTTCTGTGTTATGATAAGAAATAACTTGATTAGATTTAAAAACAAAAATAAAACCTCCTTTTTAAATTCCAGGTCCTTTTAATAAGATGATGCTATACAGCAGTTCCTTCTGCATGACTTCAGTTGAGCCTGATCACTAAATGTAGTCAAAATTGGGCTTGTTGATAGTTGCGCTCATTAATTAAAGGAGTACCAAGTAGGATCACTGGACCTTCACCTGAGTATCCAGCCACTCTTCCCAGCCAACTAGTCCAGCCTTGGAAGACAAAAGAAAAATGAAGAAGAACCCAATAGAAGGATGCTTTTGGAAGCCCTTATCAAGAAACTCCAATGGACTCTCATATGAACATTTGAAAATTGCCCTGTT
>NW_008348999.1:410232-414860 GCF_000622305.1 Nannospalax galili | reverse complement strand
GGGTACTCCAATTGCCTCACCCTGCATCCCTATTCAGCATGGAAGAAGCCAGAGCAGTCTGCGTCCCTATTCCCTATTGGCAGTTTGGGTAACCCCTTCAGAGGATGGTGTGATAAGGATAGGAGGTAGGAATTCACTAGGCAATTAGGGTAAAAAGACCCCAAAGAAATTTAGCCAGTTTCTGGCTAAAAGTTGAAATGTCCTTGGGCTTCTTAGCAACATACTCTGTTCCAAAGGCCAAAAACTTCAAAAGTATTTGTTAGCATGTATCTAATCCTTAAAAGATTTTAGGGTTACCTCTTTAGAGGGGAGAATGCTGGAGGGGAGGGAGTGGGCATGGATTTGATCAAAACACCTTATATGCATGTATGAAACTCTCAACAAAGGTTTTATAAAAGTTAAAAAAAAAATCCAGATATGAGGTGGTGGACTCTTGACACCCAAAATATGAGGAGATGGAGACAAGCAGATCCCTGGAGCTCCCTGGCAAGTCAGCCTAGTCTACTTGGCAAGTTCTATTCTATGCCAGTGAAAGATCTTGTCTCAAAGCACAGTGGATAGTATCTGAGGAACTGTTATGGGAATCACCACATTCAAAACAGGCACCAGAGACTGAGTGGAGAATCAGAAAACTTCATTTGTGCCAGCAGGGACTTGGGAGTAATCTCCAAAACCTGAGCCCCCAACCCTTAGTTTCTTACAGTATTTATAGGCAATCCAGTATCATTTCAGATCCATTATGTCATATGTGGATTAAAATTTCTTAGCCTATGTGACTGCAGACCATGAGAGGAGATCCCAAGCAGGAAGCAAGTTCACAGAAAAGAAGTGGTAAGTGGATGCAGTCTTTCCTCTAGGCAGCTGTTTCTCAAGATTATTCTCTTGCAATTTTGTTTCCCAACAAGCTCTGAGTTTTTCCACCTCAGAACAACAGCTGAAGTTGTCCTCTGGCTTCCACATATAACATGCACGCACGCACGCATGCACACGCACACACACACACACACACACACAGAGAGAGAGAGAGAGAGAGAGAGAGAGAGAGAGAGCAAGTGTTGTATCACATATAATAAATGTTTTTGAGACAGAGTATTTTTTTGAGACAGAGTATCTTTATGGAGCACAGGCTCACCTTGAACCTCACATCTCTTACCTCCCATGTACTGGTTTATCAGCATGTACCTATACCTAACCCATAAATCTGTATTTCGCATGTGGTTTGCAACTTAAATTATTCCTGACATCTAGTGTTTGCCTTTGCTTATAGTATCCCTTAATACAAGTATTTTTTACATAACCAGTTATATTCATTTGTTTTATGGAATTTTTTTATTTCCAACTAGTTTAATGAAGACTTCATGGGAGCAGGAATTTTTCCTTGTTTATGGTCACAGTACATCCTTGCAATGTAGTGCCTCATCTGATGTATAGAAGATACCTAATGAAGTATTGAATTAATAAGTACAGTGTGGCTGAGCCAGTGAGATGGCACAGTGGGTAAAGGCCCCTGCTTCTAATCTTGATGACTCCAAGTTCAAAACCTAGGTCCTACATAATAGAAGGTGATAACTGACTCCAGAAAGTTGTCCCCTGAACTCCACACACACAAGCACTCATGCATGCAAGCATGCAATAAAAGAAAGAAAGAAAGAAAGAAAGAAAGAAAGAAAGAAAGAAAGAAAGAAAGAAAGAAAGAAAGAAAGAAAGGTAATTTAAAATACTGTGGGGAATGCAGTCTACTGATACTACATATATGATGTGAAAGGCATTTTTTAAATATTTTATTACTTTTATTTTATGTGTATGAGTGTATTGCCTGCATGTATGAGTGTACCCGTGTTGTGCAATGCCATGGAGGTCAGAAGAGGTCTTTAGATTCCCCTGGAACTGGAGTTAAGGACAGTTCGCAGCCACCATGTGGGTGCTGGGAATCGAACCCAGGTCCTCTGCAAGAGCAGTCAGTGCTCTTAACTGTTGAGTCTTCTCTCCAGCCCCCTGAAAGATTTTTTTTTTAAAGAGGTAAGCTTAAAGTAATTGGGAGACAGGGGTTTGTTTGTCTTCCACTGTAGTTTTTAAACAAAACGTCCTTTTCCTCTTTGCATTTCACAAACAGCCTGCTTACCATCTCCCTTTTCTGTGCTAAAAGTTTGGGATGAGACCACAGGCTACTCTGGGGCTTAGCAGAATTCACTGCAAGAGCAAGTTCCCAAGAAGTACTCCCATCCAGGTCCCTCCATGAGCTTCAGGGACCCTTCTTAGATCACACTTCTTGATGAGGCTGTCTCCTGGCTTCCCCAGCAATTCACAGATAAGTCTTCCCAGCCCCCTGCTCTTAGCATCCCTCTAGTACTTGTAGCATCAGAACCCCATGCTACAGAAAAGTGCAGGCAGGAGAGAAAAAGATGTACTGGGTAGGCATGCTTGTGTCAAGCACCAAGAGAGGAGGGCAGAAAGTGGACATGGGATCACACCCTGCCTCTGCTTCCAGTGGTTTTATTTCAAGGGGTGTGTTCATGTTTGTGTATGTGCACATGTGCATGTAGAATCCATAAGGTAATTTTGGCTGTCATTCCTCAAGGGTGTGTGTGTGTGTGTGTGTGTGTGTGTGTGTGTGTAGAGATCAAACTTTTTTTCTTTTTTTCTTTCTTTCTTTTTTTCTTTCTTCTTTCTTTCAAGACAGATCTCTAACTTCTTTCTTTCAAGACAGATCTCTAACTGGCTTGTTGAAACAAGGTTTCTCAGTGGCCTGGATATTTCTCAGTGGCCAGTATACATTGTCCAGCAAACCCTAGGGATCCTCCTGTCTCTGCCTCCTCAGCACTGTAATTACTAGTACACACCACCATGCCCAACTTTTTTATGTGGTTTTGAGGGATCAAACTCATGTCCTCACACTTATGGTCTTTGCACAGCAAGCACTTTACTGACCAAGCTGTCTCCCTAGCCCCTCATTACATGGCAATAATTTCTACCACAGCATTGCAATAATTACATACCAGAAAGTGTCTGAAAGTCTAAGGTAATCAATTAGTTGTTACTGCAATAGCAGCATTTTCTAGGGAAGCTAATCTCTGTTTTTCTGTGCCAGGCCTCTCTTGACAAGATGTGCTCATATTTTAAAATAGCCCCCACTGTGTTTCCACAGCAAGTAAAGTGACTGACTAGATGATAACCAAACATGTTGTCACAAGTTAACATCGGATTTCCTCACCTTGTCTGAAGCAGGCATTTTCACTTCTGCTGTCCAAGAATTTGCTAGGCAGAGGAGGCACTGCAAGGGAAGGCTTCAGGTAGCAAAGCATAAGTAGGAACAAATAGCGTGGGCCCATGGAAAGAAAGTTATCAATGATTAAAATATAGCCAATGAATTTCTGGAAGATAAAAGAAGATGAATGGCAGCTTATGATGCTTTATCAGAGCGACAGAACCACTACTTAGAATTTCAGGGGAAAGAGTCAGCAGGGCTGGAAAGCAGAAATGAAACAAACCAGGAAGACAAATGAAGGGCAGGAAGCACTGAAGTGTGCATATAAACCTACATGAACAGCTGAGAGGGGCTGATGGTTCCAGTGCAGCTGTTGGAGCCACACGTTAAAAGTCCATCTGATTCCAGCAACAGGGCCAGAGCAAGGTGTATGAGAGGCCATGAATGGTGACTTCACCCTCCCCTTGAACTAGCAGCAGGTGAGTTCACCAAGAAATAGACTTCACTAACATCAAGGGACAGGAAAGAACTCGAAAATTTCGGATTTATCCTTAACTAATTAAATACACATTAAACTTCATTTTTAAAAGAACACTATGGAGGAAGGGGGGGGAAGAAACATAAGAAAAGTTGTTGGGAAAAAATGTCAAAAATCTTTAGTTCGAATGCCTTGAAAATACTTAGAAATTTTATTTCCTGGATGCTTTAGTTAAAAAGTGTAAGAGAAAAGAGACATTGTGTTTCAACAGGGTGCTAAAAAAAAAAAAAAAGGAGATCATAAGATAGTGGTGGGGATATTAATGAGATACTAGAAGACTAGCTAGAGGAAAGAAGCTAGAGAGAAATGTCAAGGGTCAAATTGGAAAGAGGCATCCTAAACTGAGCAGAAAAGGTGAAAAATAACCTCATGTCAACTATATTTATAGAACTCCAGAACATCAAGAATAATTTAAAATTAAAAAACTTTGTTTGAAAGGAAATAAGTGTTCCTTAACAACTCTTGGGAATTGAAGCTATGCACGATGGCACAAACCCAGCCCTCAAGAAGCAGAGATAGGCAGAGCTCTGTGAATTTGAGGCTAGCCTGACCTACACAGCAAGTTCCAGGCCAGTAGTGGCCATACAATGAGATCCATCTAAACAAAATGAGAACAACAACAAAAAAACCTCTTAGGAACCGTGCTGGTCTCATGCTCACCCTAGCAACCATAGCAGAGGACAGAGGCATAGTATAATCAAAGTCTAAGGGAAAGGGCCTGGAGAGGTGGCTGAGCACACTTGGTTCTCTTCCAAGGGACCCTGGTTCTGTTCCTAGCACCAACATCCAGGGTCTCACAATCACTTGTAACTCTAGCTTCAGGGGGAACCAATTCTCTCTTCTGGCTTCCTGGGGTACCTGCACCCATTTGGCATATCCACACAT
>NW_008348999.1:396064-410220 GCF_000622305.1 Nannospalax galili | reverse complement strand
AAATAAATAAATAAATAAATAAATAAATAAATAAATAATAGTCTTTTTAAAAAATCTAAGGGAAGTGATTTAGATCCTAGAACTGATACCAAGCCATAGGCAAATTAATGTCAAATAGAAAGGCAAAATGAAGATGCTTTCAGACATGAAGAGTTGCAAAAAATGCCCTATTCCAACAAAAGGAGAAACACTCAAAGCAAAGGAAAACAGTATAAAATTATTAGTAGGGTGCAGCCAGGGAAACCCCTCAGAACTGTTTCCAGTAGCCTGAGGAGTCCTCTTAACCTTCAGAGACCTTCACTCAGCTACATCTGGATCCTTGACTTTATCATAGAAAAGAATTCTAGCCCTGGCCAGCATGAAGTAGAGTTTGGAGTTTATTAAAAGGCATTTTAACACAGATATTAAGCTCTCAGGAAGTAAGAAACATCTAAGAGTTTGTGTACAGGCTTCTCAAAGGAGAGTTGTTCCCCACTGTCCTAGTGGTGAGTGTACACAGGATTTAGAAATGTTGGGGATTTCATTGTTCAGTGGTCTTCTAAAAGACCCTCCCCTCCTCTCTCCCTATTCTCTTTTCTGATAATTTAGATTATAGAGTAGCTTTAGAGGTGCATTAGATGGGATTACAATCAAATAATAAAACCAGGGTTTGGATAAGCTGACTTAGAACATGGTCTTTTACTATAGACAAAGAATCTGCCTGGAAAGGTGTTGGGGACTCCTGCTGTTTTGGGTTATAGTCTTTCCATGTCCAGATAGCCGCATGCCGGCTCAGTGCGAGTGGAAGGACTCCTTTTCTCAGCAGGGTGCCCCCCCTACTCTCTTCCTGACTCATCTTTGAAGTAGCCGTCACAGATACATGGCCTCTGGCATAGGAACTGCCAGGTTTTCCTGTGTGATAATCAGGCAATGTCTGGCAGCCTGGCAGAAGCCCACCACCACATGTAAATGGGGCATCCTAAAAGCACCTATCAACTAAGGCTTTTGCCACTGCCCCCACAGTATAAATATCCTGGTTTCCCCTTAATAAATCGGAGTTGCATCAGAAGCTGTGTCTGAAGCTGTATCATTGAATCCTGCATCTCCCGGGAGGGGGCTGTCTCTTCCATAAACAATGACTCACGGAGATTCTGCTTTCACCCTTCCCGCACCTCCCCACGTGATCCGGCAGCCGGTGGATCTCGTACCTCGAGGGAGTGCCCAGTAATTTGGAACAGAACCCGCCTGGGCAGCTGACAGCAGTCCTCTAGAGCCGCCAGCCCCGGTAGCCGCAGAAAGCCTCAGCAACGCGGAGAAACAGGGACCTGCCCCAGCGGCAGAGAGCCAGGGACCTGAACAGCAGATGGGGTGCGTGACCCGCCACACCCCAGCGGTGCACGGGAGACCGGTGCCACGCCCAGCAGCTGGTGCTCCCAGATCCCTGCGAGCCCATAGAAAGGGAGAAAGGCCTTAAGCAAATGTTGTGTTAAAATCAACTTTAATACCAGATGTTTGAGTCATGTTTTTGTGGGTGAGGTATGAGACTCCTTTTTTCAAAGATCCCCCTGATGATTCTCATGCTAGCCCTGGTGATTCTCCTGCTAGCCAGCACAGGACTGGCACAGAGGCCCCTGCAATGACAGGGCCTCAGAATTCATCTGGGCACATGGAAGGAGAGCTGGCCCTTTTCTTCTTCAGCAGTGGTTTCAGAAATCTCTCAATACATCAGTGTGGGATCTTTCCTTTTCTTCCAATACTTGGGAGCAAACACAAGAATAACTTAATAATTACTATTATGATTGACAAAGTTTGGAGGCAGTTAAACATCACCAAGCTCTTGAATTCCCACTATGATAAGAAATAAGCAGCAATTAATCAAAGTGGGGGGGGCTGTGGGGGGGCTTCAACATAATTTCCCTGGAGGCTACAACTTACTACAAAGTATGTTTTACCTAACCCACTCAGGACATACTTCATATACTTAGGACAGCCAATGGTCAGGTTCAATAAGATTCAGGGGACCCAGGGCACAGGATCTCTCCATTTCTCCTCCCCTTTCCCAGAACCCCTATTCATTCCTCAAAGCCTAATATATTGCTGTCTGGTTTGAATTTCCATTCAATTTCCTCCACATTGAAACATTCCTCCATGAAGAGAAGAGGAGGCTCATGAGACTCAGGTTGTAAGTAAACTTAGAAGCATTAGGAGAAGCTCCTGAAATTTACAAGATTCATGAGGCCCATCCCCAAGGTTATAGAAACAGTGAACAACTACCAGTAAGAGGACACTTTGATGGGGGTATGCAGTTTTCATGAGTCCTCACCCAAGCTAAGGTGAGCTTTTTGGTGAAGGAGCTGCCTTTGAATCATCTATGCTGCTATAACTGACCCTAATGAACTCAATAGTTTACTAAGCTAGACTTGGACAGAATCCTTTCTTTGGTCTACCACCAGAGCTCTATCTAGGATGAATAAACACTTATTGATATCTCCCTAGGAAAAGTCACACACCACCCATCTAACACATGCTCAGATAATAAAACTTCAATAAAAGATATAGATCTCACTTTGATCTCAGCAGACTGACAGAGTGCCCAGTTCTGGCCTCCCTCTGGCCTCTCTCTGACAGAGGGGCTGAGAATGCAGGGGACTGTCTGAGAACCCCAGGATCCTGCCTCCATGTGGTGGTGAACTTCCCCTAATTGTGCCATACCCATCCCCCTACCTGGGATTTTGTGAGGACCCTCCAAAAGCCCCAGGGCAGATCTGGCTTGGGTAGGCTAAGGCTGAGATACTTGCAGAAAACCTGAGAGGGTGGACTGCCTGTGAGGGCCCAGATCCTATCCCCATGTGGTGAAGGAAGCCTGAGTGTACCTGACTGGAACCTGAACTGGGCTTCTGTGGGGACTCCTGAATAGCTGATCTGAAGCTATCAGTTCCCTACAAATTAAACCTGAGAGAACCTGAGCCCTGTACCAACCAGCTTTACATAACCAATGAAGAAAGGATGTAGGCACCCAGATAATACAAACAGAAGCATACTTCAACTTAATTCTCATATCAGAATCATAAACAGCAAAAGAAATTCACATGTTAAGATAACAACGAAAGAATAATAAAATGGAAAGCCAAAACACTACCTGCACCAAACCCGACCAATGCTGTAGAAGAGGTCTACAAAGAGAACTGCCTAGAGATAACCCAGGATACTGAATTTAAAAGAACCATCATAAATACGATCAAGGAACTCAACAAATTTAAAGAACACAAAAACAAATCAAAGAGCTAAAAGAAGATAGGGATAAACTTCTGAATGAATTCACAAAAGAGAAACATTGAAGAAAACTCAGGCAGACATGAAGAAGGAAGTGCAAAACTCAATAAGCCAACTTGAAATGACAGGTTCACTATTAAAATGAATGAAATGGAAAGCAAAATATCCACACTGGAGGATAAAGTTGATGAACTGGACCACTCAAGAAAAGATTATGGAAAATTTAAAAAAAAAAAAAACATAAGAATGGACTATGCAAGAGATGTGGGACACCAAGACCAAATCTATGTATCATAGGAATAGATGAAGGAGAAGAATTTCAGGTTAATATTATTGACCAGGTATTAAACAGGATTGTAGCAGGGAATTTCCTGAAATTAAGGAAAGACATCCATAGACAGGATCAGAAAAGAAACTCCCCATGACATATTATAGTAAACATTAAATGTACAGAACAAAGAAAGAATACTGAAAGCAGCAAAAGAAAAACAAGTCACATACAAAGGAAAGCCCATCAGAATTACAGCTGAGTTATTAATGCAAACTATGAAAGCCAGAAGAGCCTGGACCAAGGTAATTCCAGTTCTTCATGACAATAGATGCCAGTCCAGAATACTTTACCCAGCAAAATGTCTATTATACTTGAGGGGGAAAGAAAAATCTTCTGTGAAATGAATAGCCTGAAACAATACATGTCCACCAAATCAGCCCTTCAAAGAATACTTGAAGGAATACAGAGAGCAGAGAGAGAAACAACTATACTCCAAGGGCAATGAAAGAAAATAAATAAAGATATAATCTAGGAAACACAAAATGTGACAGAGAACACAAACAGCAATCAAAATGACTGCAACCAATAAACATCTTTCAATAATAACCTTAAATATAAATGGATGGAACTCCCCAGTCAAAAGACACAGGCTAAGTGAATGGATTAAGAAACAAAATCCATCTCTTTGCTGTCTCCAAGAAACCCATCTCACTTTAAAGGATAGGCACTACCTTAAGGGAAAAGGATATAAAGACTATTCCAAGCAAATGTCACTAAGAAACAAGCAGGTTTGAAAGCAGGTGCTGCAATTCTAAACTCTGACAAAATGACATCAAACTAAAACTAATCAGAAGAGATAAGGAAGGCCACTTCATTCTGATCAAAGGAATAGTTAACCAAGAAGATACTACAACCCTTAACATAAATGCACCAAACTCTGGTGCACCCAAATTCATAAAAACAACACTACAGGACTTTAAGACACAGATTAACTGCAACTCAGTAACAGTAGGGGACTTCAATACCCCACTGTATCCATTAGACCGATCAATTATACAAAGAATGAACAGAGAGATGACTGAATTAAATACCATACATCAAATGGATCTAACAGACAATTTTCAATTATTCCTCCCAAGCACCAAAGAATACACTTTCTATTCAGCACCCCGTGGAACTTTTTCAAAAATTGACCACATACTGGGCCACAAAACAAACCTCCACAAATACAATTGAAATAATTCCACTCATTTTATCAGACCACAATGCAATAAAGCTCAAAATCAACACTGGACAAAGCCCTAGTCACTACATGAACTTGTGGTGATTGAACAACACACTCCTAAACAATTAGTGGTCAAAGGAGAAATTAAGAAAAATAAAAGGACTTCTGGAATTCAACGAAAAGGACAATACAACAGAAAACAACCTCTGGAGCACTTTAAAAGCAGTCCTAAGAGGGAAGGTTTATAGCTCTAAGTACCTACATTAAAATATTAGAAAGAGCCCAAATAAAGAAGCTAACACTGCAACTCAAGGCACTGGAAAGGCAAGAACAAATGAAACACAAACCCAGGAGAAGAGATAACAAAAGTCAGAGCAGAAACTAATGAAATAGAAACAAAGAAAACAATGCAAAGAATCAATGAATCTAAGTGCTGGTTCTTTGAAAAGCCAAACAAGATAGACAGACTCTTACCCAGCTAACCAAAAGAAAGAAACAGCAAATGCAAATCAACAAAATCAGAGATGAAAGGGGAAACATCACAACAAACACCAAAAAGATTCAGAACATTATAAAGGAATAGTTTAAAAACCTATACACTACTAAATTTGAAAATCTGAAAGAAATAGATGGATATCTAAAATCAAGGGAACCATCAAAGTTAAACCAATAAGAAATCAACAGTTTAAATAGACCCATAACATACAAAGAAATCGAAACAGTAATACAAAGCCTCCCAACTAAAAAGAAGCCTAGGCCCAAATGGATTTACACCAGAATTCTACCAGACATTTAAAGAAGACCTCCATCCAATACTACTTAAATTATCCAAAATGCCAGAAACAGAGGGAGAACTCCCAAATTCCTTCTATGAAGCCAGCATCACTCTAATACCCAAACCAGGTAAAGACACAAACAAAAAAGAAAACTGTAGACCCATATTCTTAATGAACATAGATGCAAAAATTCTCAACAAAATATTTGCAAAAAACATACAGACACATATCAAAAAGATTATTCACCATGATAAAGTAGGCTTTATCCCAGAGATGCAGGGATGGTTCAATATACACAAGTCAATAAACATCATTAATCATATAAATGGACTCAAAGGCAAAAAACACAATGTCATGTCAATAGATACATAAAAGGCTTTTGGAAAAATTCAGCATACATTTATTTTCAAAGCCCTAGAGGGAATTGGACAGGAGGAAACAGACCTCAGCATAATTAAAGCTATATATAACCAACCCACAGCCAATATCATTTTAAATGGAGAAAAGCGAAGCATTCTCATTAAAACCAGGAACCAGACAAGGATGTCCACTATCTCCACTACTTTTCAAAATAGTACTTGAAACCCTGGCTAGAATACTAAGTCAGGAAAAGGAAATTAAAGGGGTGTTAATTGGAAAAGAAGAGGTCAAACTATCACGTTTTGCAGATAATATGATACTGTTGCAGGTTCTCTCGCGGGTCCAGCCCACAAGAGACTGCAGGGAATGAGGGTTCTGGCCGAGGTGGGGGTGAGCAGTGTGGAGTCAACACACAGACACCAGGTGTCGGGTGGAAGCAGGCACTAGGTGAGATTCTGCAGACTCATTTATTGCTGGAAAGGACAGGCCTTATATATCTCTCCTCCTGTCCCCAGTGTCCCATAAGCTGGTGTGTCACTCCCTGATATATCCCCTCATCTAGACCGCTTACATCATCAGTCTCTAGGCCTGGGGGCAGATTATAGGTTGGCTGTTTTGCAGAAGCATGGACTGTGCTCTCAAGGCAGAAGCTGTGCTCTCTAGTGCAGCCTGTGCTTAGGTCTGGCACTTCACCTCCTACATATCCATCCCTTTTTATTATAGAAAGGTCAATGGGAGCTGAGGTTCTTTGCCTCAACATAGTTGACCCCAAGTCAGAGGGCACCCATATTGATGGACTGTGCCTGTCTTAGGTCATCCTGACCATCAGGATCTTACCTGTCATTGACTGCCAGCCCTCGAAGGGTGTGACCTCTGGCATGACCATGTGAGGGAGGAGGAGTGCAAGAAGTTATACAACTGCTTCTTAGATATCAGCAAGCCAGACCTGCTGGACCTCGGTGAGGGGGGGAGGGTTGAAGTCTGGATCCTCGAGCATCTTGAGAACCTGATACACGGAGTAATTTGCTTGGTTTTGTCTGCAGAATCATAGAACAAAGAATTTTATGAGCAAGAAAAGAACTAAGACTATGACACCCAAGAATAAATAAGTAATGATCCATGAAGGGTCAAACAAAGCTTTTAAATTCGACCAAAGTTTTTCAAGGAACCCAGAGTTTATATCTAATATCTGAGCCTGTGTACAATTTAGGGAGATGATCTGGTCAGTGAGCAAGGTGGAGTAGTTGAGAAACTTTTGGCTCCAGTGGCCATGGATGTACTGTGACAGCTCCATGCTGGACCTAGTGAGGTTATCTACTTTGTAAGGTGTGAGACACAGGGCTTTGAACCGTGGGTCACAGGCTATTAGTGTCATTTGTTTGACAATCACCATCTCCTCCCCAAGGAGGCCTACCTATTGTTGGATGACAGAAATGGTCTGGAAGAGGTGTTGATTAATAAGAAATTGAGTGTGTAAGGCCACAGAGGTTTTGGATACAACTTCATTGACTGTTTCCACAGTAGTGGAAGATTGAGTGATAGCAACAGCAGCAGTGGCAGAAATCCCTAAGGAAAGGATAATGGTGGTGACAATTCCCAGGGTAATACCAAAATCTCTCTTGATCCAGGGAAAGGGTTGGAGAGCCATTTGTTCCATGAGGGTGATAACATGGAAGTGAGAAGCATTGGGAATGGGAACCCAGATTGCTGTGGATTCATGCACAAAGAGAACAAGAGAGGCAGGGAAAATCCAGCATGCTGAGAGAATGCAGTTAAGGAGGGAGCAGTTAATGGTATCCCCCAGGTCATCCTAGAAATTAGTAAGGAGTAGAGCAAATAGTGGTCGAACACAAACAGGCGAGGAGATCAAATGGGAGATGTTAACAGAGACTTCATTAGGTGTTGTGGGTTCTCCTCAGGCCAGCTGTGAAGACTCTGACCTGGATTGGGTCCCCTGCAATTAGAGGGGGCAAGAGGCGCAGAGTCATGACACAGATTCTAGGAGTTGGGTAAAAGCAAGCACTAGGCGAGGTACTGCAGGCTCATTTAATGTAGGAGGGGGCAGGCCTTATATTTCCCTTTTCTCCACCCCCAAGTCCCTTTAGTCAGCATATCGTTTTCTGATTGGTCCATGCCACGCAGTCTGTCAGCAGTCACTGGGCTCGCAAGCAGGGTACAGGGGCATGGGCTCCTTTTGGTGGGCTATTTGCAGACCAAGAAATGAAGTGAATTCTCACTGAATCCCAGGGCTCTGGGTCCACGCCATCTTTGGAGGCCTCCTGCTACAATTAGGTGTCCAAGTTGGGTCTGCAACACCCAAGGAACCCATCTCTGAGTTATCACCCATATATGTACTATTAAAGATGGCTCCACCTAATACAAAGAAGAGAGGATGCAAATACAGGCAAGCCCTGTGGGTCACGGGGGAGCAACATTTAAGGGCCTTGAAGGCCAAGTCACTAACTTGTTGGTAGTAAGCATGAAGGCCAATAGTGGACTGGGAAATGGGTCAATATATTGTCCATGTCCTGTGAGCATATCCATAGTAACATTAAGGCCATTTTGAAGGTTGAAATGTGCCTGATTTTCAGCCTGATCGTTGTAAGCTGAATGCCAGCTCAGGAAGACTGAGGGCTCCAATACTGCCTTCAATAAGTCATACCAATCATAATAGGTCCCTAACTGGCATTGCCCGTTGGCGGAGAACTTGCTCAAAATATGGGGAATCAGGACCTGATTTGTTGGCGGCTTTGCAGATGAGTGCAAGGTCTGTGAGAGTGGTGGGTATCCATGGCTGTTGCACAGCGTTTGGGCCGACATTAACTGGAAAGGTGGACAATGGCCAGCAAGGGGCAGCAAGGGGTGGGTGGGCCATGGGGGGGTATAATGAGTGGGAGGTGCCTCAGATCAGGCAGAACATAGTTCCTTCCAGGGGTACTGGGGTGGTGGTGTCTCCGATTGTTGTGGCTTTGAAAGCGGGGTCTGAGGTAGATGCAAGGGGGCCCCTTGCTCATCTGGATTGACCTCAGGACTGGTTCCCATATCAAGGTCAGTGGGGGTTGAAGTAATGGCAAGGTCTACACTGGACTGATACTGACAATGCTTATTGTGGGCTGAAATGACTTCTTCAGGGGAGGAGGACTTAAGGCTGGCAATGATGGCTAAAAGGATCAGGACAAATGAGGGAGGGGAATGACTCCTGACACTACTTCCTTTTTTCTGGCCAAGAAGAGGACCCACATCCATAGGTCAGGATCCCACATATTCTAGGGAGAGACCCAAGGGTCCAAGTTAGTGGCTTCATCCCAGAAAATTTCAGTATCTTTTGGGTTAACTTTCAGTCCCCGAGTTCTAAGGAGCGATTTGAGCACTGCTGTTTGTGGCTCCTTGCACTGTGGTGGTAGGTTGCCCATCGTGGGAAGGTCCTGTGAAGGGAAACTCGCCACAAAAGTAAAAGGTAAGGGTGACTACCAAGAGGGCACAAATGAAGCAAACAAGGACCATGAGCCACTTGGACATAAACTTCCCCGACATGAAGAGGTGTATCGGATCCAAATGTCTTGTGCTTAGTGAGAGACTTCCAAGGGCCATGACACCCTCAGCCATATGCTCACACGGTGCCTTCAGGACAGGCAACAGGATGACCTGAAGCCTGGGCTCTGAGTTTGGGGTGGATCAGCCCTTATCTGAACTCACCGGGATGAGCCAAGGAATGAATGGTGTCGATGTAGGCTTCAGGACCACATGGCAGAGTGTGCCTTCCTGATTTAACAACAAATATGGCAAACAGGGTAGAGAGGACAGAGGAGGGGGCCACTCACTCACCCTCGAGCAGCTGAAGGGACAGACAAAATCTGGGGCCTATTCATGAAATGAACTGAAGTTTGGGGGCGGGCATCGCCAATGCCAGGGGGCCGAGATCATTGTTCAGGTGCCAGCTGTTGCAGGTTCTCTCATGGGTCTAGCCTACGCAGGTCTACAGGGAATGAGGGTTCTGGCCGAGGTGGGGGGTGAGCGGTGTGGAGTCAAAACACAGACATCAGGAGTTGGGGGGAAGCAGGCAGTAGGCAAGGTGTTGCAGACTCATTTATTGCTGGGAAGGGCAGGCCTTATATATCTCTTCCCTGCCCCCAGTGTTCCATAAGCTGGTGTGTCACTCCCTGATAGATCCCCTCATCCAGGCCGCTCACTTCATCTGTCTCTAGGTCCGGGGGCAGATTATAGGTTGGCTCTTTTGCAGAAGTGCAGGCTGTGCGCTCAAGGCAGAAGATGTGCTCTCTAGTGTGGCCTGTGGGTGCTTACGTCTGGGACTTCACCTCCTCCATGATAATATACCTAAGAGATTCCAAAAGTTCCACCAGAAAAGTGCTAGAACTGATCAACACTTTCAGTACAGTGGCAGGTTATAAAATCAATCTACAAAAACCAGTAGCCTTTCTATATACCAATAACAAGCGGTTGGAGAAAGAATACAGGGAAATTCACCCATTCACAATTGCTGCAAAAAAAAATTGTCTTGGAATAAATCTGACCAAAGACACCAAAGATCTCTACAATGAAATTTTAAATCATTAAAGAGATTGAGGAAGACCCCAGGAGATGGAAGGACCTCTCATGTTCATGGATTGGAAGAATATTGTGAAAATGACCATCCTGCCAAAAGCAATATATAGATTCAATGCAATTCCAATCAAAATCCCCATGACATTTTTCACAGAATTGGAAAAAACTATCCTAAGATTCATATGGAAGCACAAAAGACCCCAGATAGCCAAAGCAACACTGAGCACAAAGAGCAACACTGGAGGGATTACTATACCAGATATCAAAGTATACTACAGAGCTATAGTCATATAAACAACATGGTACTGGTACAAAAATAGACACATAAATCAATGGAACATCATTGAAGATCTGAACCTGAGTACATGCAATTTCAGCCACCTGATATTTTACAAAGTTGCCAAGAACACACAATAAAAGAAAGACAGCATCTTCAACAAATGGTGCTGGCAAAACCAGATCTCCACCTGTAGAAGAATGAAACTAGACCCTAATCTTTTTCCTTGCACAAAAGTCAACTCCAAATGGATCAAAGACCTCAATGTGAAACTGGAAAGCCTGAAACTATTAGAAGAAAATATTGGCAGTAATTTACAAGATATAGGTGTAGGAAAGTATTTTCAAAATCAGACAGCAGTCTCTCATGAATTAACATGAGCAATTAACAAGTGGGTCCTCATTAAACTAAAAAGCTGTACAGCAAAAGAAACAATCAAAAAAGTGAAGCGAAAACACACAAAATGGGGAAAAAATCTTCACCAGTGACACGTCTGACAGTGATTTAACATCCAGAATATATAAAGAACTCAAAAAACAAAGAATCAGGAAACCAAATAACCCAATTAAAAGATGGGCTAAAGATCTAAACAGAGAGTTCTCAAAAGAAGAAATAAAGATGGCTAAGAAACATTTCAAAAATTGTTCATCATTGTTAGTAATTAGGGAAATTACAACCACCCTAAGGTATCACCTTACTCTAATCACACTGTCTAGGATCAAGAGAACAAATGATACCAAATGCTGGTGAGGATGGGGAGAAAGGAGAACACTCTTTCACTGCTGGTGGGATTGCAAACTCATGCAACCTCTATTGAAAATAGTGTGGAGAACTCTTGAAAAACTAAAAATGAACCGACCATATGACCTGGTTATACTACTCCCTGGCATATACCCAAAGGACTCATCCTATTATAGAGACACTTGTGCAAACATGTTTGTTGCTCTTCTTTTCACAATAGCTAAGAGATGGAAGCAACCTAAGTGCCCCTCAACTGACAACTGTTTAACAAAAATGTTGTATATTTACTCACTAGAGTTCTATTCAGCACTAAAGAAAGATGAAATAATGAAATTTTCAGGTAAATGGATGGAACTAGGAACTGTTATACTAAGTGAAGTAACAGACTCAGAAATACAAACAACATATGTTCTCCCTCATAAATGGCTCTTAGCACCAAAACCTTTTAAATTCCAGGTCCTTTTATGTAAGATAATGCTATACAGAAGTCCCTTCTGCTACCATCATCATGACTTCAGCTGAGCTTGATCACTAAACATCCTCACAATTGGGCTTGTTGACAGTTGTACTCATTCATTGCAGGAGGGCCAAGCAGGGTCATTGGACCTCACAGCATTATCCAGCGACTCTTCCCAGCCAACTGAGTGTAATTTGACCCTAATAACACATGGCCTCCTGGATTTGGGAAGGGCTAAAGTATACAATCTGGGAAAGGCTAGGAAGAGAAGGTGTGACCCATACTGGGTAAAGGCTTTCCAGTGAGCATACCATCAGGTCATACATACACCCCAGCAACCCCTCAGTTATCTCTGTAAGTAATCTTAATAAATTCATTGTTTCCCCAGTAAAACTTTAATCAAACGTTGGCTGGACACTAGAACCTTGAAAGGGAATAAGCATTGCTTAGCATCCCCAGGAAAAGAAGTCTCATAACAGATGGAAAATTTGTTAATGCTATTGTGTCTCATAATTATTTTTTAAAAAAAGAAAAGAAAAGAAGATTGTAAAAGATGTTAAAAGGATATGGGAATAGAGACATTTTCTAAAATAGAAAAAATGAGAAAGCATAAGCAAGTGATGAAGGTCTGTTTTGGTTTGTTATGATATATAAAAGATAAGACAAAAAGAATTTACACATCATCTTAAAATGTCTACAGTCATAGCTTAGTCAACTAGTTTAAGGAACAAAATATATATCTAGCCAAAGTTTATCTGAGAATATTTGGTTTTTTACCCAAGCCTTATCTACATAGGACATGATAATTAAAAGTACAAGACTGGTGGAATTAATCTTATTGGATGTTTAACAGCCACAGTTTGAGGCCTACACTAATATGGTCAGAGGACCTTAAAGGATAGTTTTTGCCCCATGCCCTCGAAGGTTGACTAAGTTCCAGGGGACTATGGAACACCTCTCAAAATGTCCTGTAACTGTGGTAAATCACCTGTCCTCTTGTTCAAGAAGGATATGGAGACTCCACGAGATGGACTTGAACCAGTGTCCAGTCTACAAAGAGGAGGGTCAACTCAGAGGAAACATCTCATTCATGCTTCCAAGTGAAGCCAGACATGGTCGAGCAGGACCTTTGACTTATCTTCACATAGACTGAACTGTTAACAGAAAGGAGCCAGAAGATCCTCCTTAGCCTATGTGACACCTGAGGAACAGATCCTCAAATGACCTTAAGAGTAAAAATAAATTGATTTATTTGGGCCTTTATGGTCTTAAACACCCAAAATGAAGATATAACCAAAGAGTAAATTGATCAGTATATTTCTTTGAGAGTTCAAAGGATTATATTTCCCAGAAATTAGGCTTAAGTCTCTATAAAGTTATTTAGACAATTATTTCTCATTGACAATTTTGTTCCTAAATAGAAAGTGCTGGTCAGATGTAAGACTTCAAATCTTGGTCTCTAATACTGTAGTGCCCACCTGTAGCTAAGGGAGACAACCAGCTATTGTTCTAAAATGATGGATAAATTTGTTTTCTCCCCCTATCTAGGAGCCTTTGTGAGGGAACTGACAGATTCTAACCACTCCAACAACTATCAAAATACCTGAAAGCAAATCCTCAATCTATCACTCTAGAGTCCAGCCTTGGAAGAGAAAAGAAAAATGAGGAAGAAGCCAACAGAGGGATGCTTCTGGAAGCCCTTGTCAAGAAATTCCAAGTGACTCTCATATTAACATTTGAAAATTACCCTGTTCTGACTTTTTTCTAGTTCGCTGTCTAGAACTTGTAATGCTAATTACTCTTGCCTTTACTTCTTCACATCTCTTATTCATGATTCAAAGACATTTTTTTCCTCCTTGAGATAAGAGTTATGCAATTTGGGAGACTTTTAAAAGATAGACCCACTGAAGGGGTACTCCAATTGCCTCACCCTGTGTCCTTGTTCAGCATGGAAGAAACCAGAACAGTCTGTGTCCTGATTCCCTATTGGCAATTTGGGTAACCTCTTCAGAGGATGGTGTGATAAGAACAGCAGGTAGGAATTCGCTAGGCAATTAGGGTAAAAAGACCCCAAAGAAAAGTAGCCAGTTTCTTGGCTAAAACTCACAATGTCCTTGGGCTTCTTAGCAACCTACTCCGTTCCAAAGGCCAAAAATGTCAAAAATATTTGGGAGCTTTCATCTAATCTTTAAAAGATTTTAGGGTTAGCCCTTCAGAGAGGGGAATGTTAAAGC
>NW_008348999.1:394260-395983 GCF_000622305.1 Nannospalax galili | reverse complement strand
GATATGGGAGGAGTTGGAGGGGAGGGAGTGGGCATGGATTTGATCAAAACACCTTATATGCATGTATAAAATTCTCAATAAACTATTTTTTACAAAAAAAAAAAGGACAGGAATTGGGAGGTGGGAAGATGGGGGTGAATCTGGGAAGAGCTGGGAGGAGGGGTAAGGGTTAACTATGATCAAAATATATTGTATGAAATTCTCAAAGTATTAATAACAATATTAAAAAACAAAGGGTTTTTTAAAAAAAGATATAGGCCTCAATATGTTATCTCACAAAATTTTGCTGAAGAGATTCTATGAAATCCTCACTCTGGCTCCTATGATATGGTTTAGTTCCCAAATTACCATTCCTAATATATATTTATTTAATCATTCTAGAATTTTACTTGTTCTTTCATGCTTTGGGATTTTATCAACAATCAGTGACATAGAGTGGTGATGGTAATTTGAAATCAGAACCTCACAGCTGTTTATATAATCTACACATGTGAAGGTGTCATCACAAACGTATACTCAGAGTACAGAAATGCTAGATGTGGTTAATCATCAGCAAGGCTGGAACTGCACAGTGACACACAAATATATCCATAACATTGAGTGAGGTGATAAAGAAACTTGAAAATCAAACTCTCTAATCCACAGAGAACACAGGACAAAAGAACTGTGCGTCTTCATATGTTAGGGGGGACAAGAAGTAAGAGAACACGAGTGTATTACTGCCTTTCTCAGGCTGGGTCTAAATATCTTACAAAACTACTTAAAGGAGGAAGGGTTTATTGAGTCAAGGATATCATTCATCACGTCAGGAAAGGCCCGTCAGCAGCAGTAGGAGGTATCTGGTCACTTTGCATCAGCACTCAGAGCAGAGCATTGCCTGGAATTAGGGCCAGACTCTCCAACCTCAAGGCCCAGGCCGGTGGTAAGGGCGCTTGCAGCACAAGCCTAACAGCTGGAGTTTGAGCCCCAGATTCCATATAAATGTATAAAGAGAAAAATCTTCTTTACAGAGCTGTCTTCTGGCCTCCACACACATGCTATGTACACATGTATACAATAAAAAAGAAGACAGGACCCTGAAGGCCTGCCTCCAGTGATTCTCTTCCTCTGGTAAGGCTTCACCTTTTAATGATTTACAAGCTTCCAGAACAGCACCAACTATCTGGGAACCAAGTGTTCAAACACATGAGCTTATGAGGGACATTACACATTCAAACCATAGTACAGAGGTTTTATATAACCAAAGTATTGAATGTTATACTTCCTATCAGGTAAGGAAGATTTAGATTAACTGTGAATAGGAGCAGGAACTATTACCAAAGGAAACATTGTTGGAAGATCAATTTAGAAGTAACTCCTACTCTCATTTCCAAGTTTCATAGCCAGTCTAAATGACCTGCTTCTAAAAATGAAACTATTTTAAAAGAATTTAGGGGCTGGAGAGATGGCTCAGGGGTTAAAAGCACTGGCTGCTCTTGTAGAAGATTGGGGTTTAGTTCCCAGCACCCACAAGGCAGCTCACAACCATCCATAGCTCCATTTCCAGAGGATCTGATGCCCTCTTCTCACCTCTGTGGGTATTGTATGACATGAGTGCACTCACATACTTGCAGTCAATACACGCATACACATAAAATAATAAATAAAATTTAAAAAAAAAAGAAGTGGCAAATGAAATTCTACAATCCATTAGTAGAAAATGGAATCCTATTAAAGCGATACC
>NW_008348999.1:380478-394225 GCF_000622305.1 Nannospalax galili | reverse complement strand
ATCTGGGATGATATCTCAGCCAGAAAAGTGCTTGCCTTGCAAGCATGAAAACCTTAGTTCATTCCCCAGAACAGGTGCTGGGTGTGGTGGCACACACCTTTAATCCCAGCACTTGGGAGGCAGAGGCAGGCATATCTCTGTGAGTTCAAGGCCAGCCTGGTCTACATAGTGAGTTCCAGGACAGCTGGGGCTACAGGGAGACCCTGTCTCAAAAAGAACAGAAAAACAATGAAGCTGGGCACAGTGGCTCTCTTCAATACCAGTGCTTGACATGCAGAGAAAGCCAGATCTGTGAGGCTCACAGGCCAGGTGGCCTCACCTATTTGATATATTCCATGCCAATGAGAGACCTTGTCTCAAAAAACCAAGATGGACACCACGTGAAGAACACAGCCTCCACAGACAAATGCACATACACATAGACACACACAAAGAATTTAGCCTTTACAATCAGTTATATTCTAAATTTTCAGATTTCCAAATAATACAAAAACCAAACAATAAATTGGAAGCTGGTCTAAAGCTAGCAATCAAATCAAACAAAACATTTCATTTTAAAAACCTGTGAGTGTTAGGATGGCTAAATTGTTCTCATTAACTAATTGCACAAGTAAAGTTGCAATATGTGTGTTGTGGTTTGAATGAAAATGAATGGCCTCTAGAGGCCCATGTATTTAAACATTTATTCTCCAGTTGGTGGTGCTGTTTGAGAAAGTCATGGAACCTTTAGGAGATGGAACCTTCCTGAAGGAAGTATGTCCCTGGGGGCAGACTTCTAGAGTTTATAGCCTTATCGCACTTCTTGTCCTCTCTCTCTGCTTCCTGTATATGGATGACACTGTGACCATCCAGCTTCCTGCTCCTACCATCATGTCTGTCTTTGCCTGTTGCCATGCCTTTCCCACCATGATGGACTCTATCCCTCTGTAGCTATAAACCAAAATAAACTCTTTAAGTTGATTTTGTAAGTTGATTTTGGTTATAATATTTTACCACAGCAACTGTAAAGTAACTAATGCAATGTGTTCATTAAAGGAACAGATATAGGCTAGAGAGGTAGCTCGGTGGTTAAGAGTACTTGCTGTTCTTTCAGAGGACCTGAGTTTGAGTTCCAGCACTGACCTCAAGTGATTCACAACTGCTTGTGACCCTAGCGCCAAAGGATCTGACCCCCTTTTCTATCCTCTGGGGGCATCCCCTTACACATGGCATACGTTCACACAAGCACATATACACGTAAATAATTTAGAAGTTTAAAAGATATGGCTGCTGCTTTTAGCCATGTTATATATTGATATTCATGACAAGTGACACAGCTTTGAAGACACAGCTTTCTTCACTTGGCATCAGTCAGAATAAAGTGAAATCCAAGCTCTGTCACTTAATATCAGGAAAGCCTTCAACTCTTTCTAGAATAAGCCAGGAAACTAAAAATCTTTAACAATATGGACCAGGGAGACAACTCAAGCATTAAAATGTTTGCTTTGCAAGTATGAGGACCTGAGTTTATCTCCAGAAGCCACATAAAAAGCAAGGTGTCATAGCATGTGCTTGTAATTCCAGCACCAGGGAACTAGAGACAAGCAGACTGCAAGGGTTTGCTGGCCAGCTAGTCTAACCAAATTGGTGAGCCCCAAGCCAATGAAAGACCCTGTCTCAAAGGAAAACTGTCTCAGAGGAGGTGGCTGGCATTTCTGAGCATGTCATCCAGTTTGTCGTATGGCCTCCGTACATACTCGCACACATATGTGTGTGCACGCACACACACACACACCACATGCATGCATTATAAAAACTTTAACAGCAAACGTGGGGATATGTGATTTCATTCAGTTCAATAAACCTCTTGTAGAATAGGGAACAGTGCTTTCTAGAGGATTACTGTGAATGGCAGGATGCCAGTCTGTGTGCTCAGACCAGAGTTGTAAGGACAGTCCTTATGGTTCTCAATCTGCCTGTGTCTAGTCTGTGAATCAGGGACCTTTCTTCTCAGCCCTTCATGATTTCATGGGGTCCTCATCTGCCTAACTCCTGACACTGTGGTGACACATCACAGCCTACAATAAACTATTCCCAAATGTCTAAATGTGAATGAGTTCTGGTGTTTTGAACTCGGATCCTCATGCCTGCAAGACAAGCACTTTACCAATGGCACTACCTTCCCAGCTCCTAATGATCATCTGCAGTGCTGTTGGACGAGAGAGATTTTGTTTCTGCTTTCTTTCTCAGCATGTCCTACAAAAAAGAACTCCAGGGCAGTGTGAGCCCAAGGGTTCTTCATGGACCTCTGGAATCACATTTAAATTCTTTCTCTATGTAGGCACATGGCGTGTAAGGATGCAAGATTTCAGTATGCTGTGTCCACACACACACCTCTTGACACTTCTTAAGCAAAGAAATGAGTGGCACAACATGTTGTTAGCACTATTATTGTTATTACTATTCACTGTCAAGCACTAATGATTAATGGAACACAAATAAATCTTACTGATCACCAAATAGGAGTATTGTGAGGGCCAGAGCAGCAGCTTCTACTATATTAGGCAGGAAAGTTCCTCTGTTCCTTACTAAGAAATTACAGGCTACTCAAGGCGTATTTGACAACCACAACAAGTACAACTCCATATTTTAAAAAGCAGATGAACAATATGTAATTTCAGTCATACTTGTGGCAGGAAAAAGTGCCTTCCCCTCAATCATCCAGCACTTCACATCTCAGCACCAGCCCTTTGACACATGATGTGTGAATGACAGATTAAAAGGAATGTACAAGCTTACTTTATTCCAAAAGGAATAAAAAAGTTGCATGACCCCATTGCATAAAAGGGCCTTGATTATTTTTAGAATCCCCTTTATTGAGTTTTAGCTTCTCTCAATAAACTTTTTTAGAAATATGTATCAAGTTCCCAAACTCTTTTAACCCTTGATCATCCAGAAATAAAGAATTCCCAAGAAAGCTCACTGTTTTCTATTTCCTTTTCCCTTATTACAGCATTTACCTCCCAGAGTGGCAAGTGGGCATAGTGACATGAGCTGGCTTATTGAGATGAAGTTTGATGGTTAATACTTGTCAACCTGACAGAGTCTAGAATCACCAAGGAGATAAGTCTCTGTGCGTGTCTGTAAGGGGGTTTCAAGACTAGACTGCAGTGGGAAAACCCACCCTAAATTTGGCTGGGGTCCTGGACTGAATGAAAAAATAATGTGAGCTGAGCACCAGCATTCATCTCTCTGCTTCCTAACTGTGGGTGCGGCATGACCAACTGCCTCGTGTTCCTGCCACCCTGCTTTACCTGCCGTAATGGAATGACTGCTTCTCAAACTGCGAGCCAAACAAAATTCTTCCCTAGGTTGAGATTGTCATGTATTTTGTCACAGCAATAAGAAAAGTACCTAATACATGAAGTGATACTAAGGGATCCCTGACACAGCACTGTGGATGTTGAGGGTGGGCCAGGCATAGGCAGGAGGGAAAGTTCCATGAACTAGCTGAGCAACGACAAATACCTACAACAAAACCAGTGAGCAAAAGGGCAAAGGAAGCTTAGCACTAACAGAACAGTATGAGATGCCCAGGGAAGCCGGGCGTGCTGGCTCACACCTGTCATCCTAGCACCTGGGAGGCTGAGGAAGGAATGGTTGCAGTGATGTTAGGGTAAAGAATGCAATCTACCTCTAGGTGAAGACTTGTTGCTCTCTCTTCCCCTAAGAGTTAGTTCAGATGGGCAAGGTCAATGATCTGGCTAAGCAATAACTCATCAGGAAAGCTGGTTCATCTTAAGATAATGTACTTTTCCTTCACAGAATCCCTTCCCATGGGCACAGTCTCTTCCAGAGCCACAGACAAGCTGCCTCAGAAATCAGCCCAGTTGTCTGAATTTTCAGAAAAGCATGACTTTTCCTTTTCTATCTTCTATCTTTTTTAAGCATGCTGTCTTCTACGCATGCTTTTCCTAATACTTTGAGCTTCACACTGTCTCCCTTGTGGCTGCTTGCCACCATGTGGCTGAGCTCCCTTCTGGCTTAACTCAAATGGCTTTTTGCTTTCTTGCCTCCATTTGTCTCCTTCTGGGAGCTGCTAAGATTACAGCTTCCTTTCCCCAGGGTTTTATTTTTTCTTTTAATTTCTGACAAAATTGTCCTTGAGTTTCCATTTGAGTACATCTTAAATGCTTTTATTAATGAGGTGAAGAACCCAAAGAGGGGCCTCTGGTTTCCCTTGATATCAGCGAGTTTAAGGCCAGCCTGAGCTACACCGTGAAGACAACACAGTGAGCTCACTCCACATATCAACCCCATTGCAGAGTAGGGAGTGAGGAAAGAATAATATTGGGGAAACTGGGGTCCCCTCTTGGTTTCTTAGTCTCATCAATAAAATAATTTAAGAATAGAATCTCAGCTGGGTGTAGTGGTGCATGCCTTTAATCCCAGCACACGCAGGAGGCAGAGGCAGGATGATTCAGCCTGGTCTATATAGGGAGTTCCAGGCCAGCTGGGCCTGCAGGGAGACCCTGTCTTTAAAAAAAAAAAAATAGAACCTCAACTAAAGGATCAAGGCTAGCCTGAGCTACAGAATGAGATCCTGTTAAAAAAAAAAAAAAAAGAAAAAAAAAAACAGGGCAGGCAAGCTGTCATCAGCTGCCTGGCAGAGGAGAAGGGGGACAAGAAGGGGAAAGAACCATGCTGTCTGAGTTAAGGGGGCAGAGGCCAGCCACATGGTGACATGACAGGCAGCCACATGGCAGGAGTAGAGCTTTAAAGAGAGAATAAAGAAACCCAAAATGTCAGGGAAAGCATGCTTAGCAGAGGTAGACAAAAGAAAGAGAAAAATTGCATTTTTCTGAGTAATTCAGAAAAGTGGGCAGGTTTAAGAGGCAGCCTGGCTGTGTTCAGTAAAAGACTGCAGGGGTGGGGTGGGGAAGAGGGTGACTTCTGGTAAGGAAAAGTGTATTATGTCATTAAAGAACTAATTATTCTGCCTATCTCTTTAGCATGGCTTAACATGAACCTGCCTTCCTAGGGGTGGTCCCTTGACCGAGTGCCTAACATGGCCCAACTGGAATATCAGGTCTCCACCCAGGCCAGATATTCTATTCTCTTGACTAAAAGTTTTCTTTCGATGTGCCTTTACTGCTACTCTAACAAAAATCTTATAGATAACATGATGTAATATATTTTGAGCCCCAAAAACTCCAATCAGCTTAGATAACCACATGTTTGCAACTCTTTTCATACTAGTAAGGAAATAAAATCAGCCTAGATTTTTTTTGCCCTTTATTTATTTAATCTTATTTTTTGTAAATTCTTTATTGAATTTTTATGTATTTCATACAGAAGTGTATGCTTTCCTGCTATCAGGCTACAGGAGAGGTCATAGGAAACAGCTAGATTGTGGATAAAGGGACACTTGCTTTGTTCCTCTGGACAGTGGCATGTATTACTATGCAACCTCACTGAATACCTATCACACCTGTGTCCATTTACATGTGTGTGAAAATGTGCATTGTCAACAAAGTAGCTGGTTAATAAACAGTGAGTCAGATAACCACCATTTCTCCATTTGTGAAACTGTCACATGTACCTGAGCCTCTCTGCCACTTTTTTACATGCAGTCTCACCGTGCTACCAGCTGGATGAAACTACCCTATCTTACAGAGGTAGAAACTGAGGCTGGAAGATGAAAGCACTACACATACATCATTCATCTTGTCACTGATGAAATCAGGATGCCAGTCTAAGTCTGTCGGACTGCAAAACATGTACTCTGTTCATGAAGGCATGATCTTGTATGAGAACCCACACATTGTGGAGGAAAGAGGGTAAAGAAATAGTGAAAGTGTGGAAAGAGGGTTCTGCTTAGGAAAGTTAGAAATCAGACATCCTGGGGCTGGAGAGATGGTTCAGTAACTGAGAATGCATAAGGTTCTTCCAGAGGAAATGAATTTGGTTCCCAGAAACCATGTCAGGAGGATCACAACTGCCTGTAACTCCAGCTCCAGGGTATCTGATGCCCTCTGCAGGCACCCACACACGTGTGGCATACTCTCACAGAAACAGATGTGCATGTGTTGTCTCCTTGTCAAAAGAATAGAACATACCTTTGGAGACATGACATTTTCTCTTCCCTTAGCAAATCCAACAGTCAGGGAGCAATTCTCAGGAAGGTGAGTTCACCTTAAGCCCTGCTAAAGAGATAGGCGGAATAATTAGTCCTTTGAGGAGATAATGTACTTTCCTTCCCAGCATTCACCACACTAGCAATAACTGTGAGGGGAGAGGGGAAGTGTGTGCCTTGCCTCTTCATGTTGCCTTCTCAGTTGTTGTAGTTAAGAAAGCACCAATCAGATAGCATTTCTTTGAAGTTTCACAAGTACTAGAAAATGCCTGTGAGTCTGTAACATACCACTGAGTTGTGCCAGAGCCTGAATAATATATATTCTTTCCTTGACTTAACTGTTACCAGGACCTGGGCTCTGTTACTGTTTTGTTTTGTTTTTCCAAAATAATATTTTTAATTTAATTTTTAAAAAATTTTAATCCATGCCCACTCCCTCCCTTCCAACACCTCCCATATATCCCCATCACTTGCTTCTTTTTCTTTTCTTTTCTTTTCTTCTTTCATTTATTTATTTTTATGGGGCTTTTTGGAACTCTAACATTCCCCCCTCTGAAGAGGTAACCAAAAAATCATGTAAGGATTAGAAATAAGCTCCCAAATACTTTTTGACATTTTTGGCCTCGGAACAGAGTATGTTGGTAACAGGCCCAAGGACATTTTGACTTTTAGCCTAGAAACTGACTATATTTCTTTGGGGTCTTTTTACCCTAACTGCCTAGCCAATTCCTACCTCCTATTCTTATCACACCATCCTCTGAGGGGTTACCCAAATTGCCTATAGGGAATAGGGATGCAGACCTCTCTGGCTTCTTCTATGCTGAACAGGGACGCAGGGTGAGGCAATTGGAGTACCCTTCAGTGGGCCTATCTAAAAGACTCCCAAATTACATAACTCTTAACTGTAGGGAGAAAAGAAAGTCCTTGACTGGTGAATAGGAGATGTGAAGGAGAAGTACAATTTTCAAATGTTCATATGAGAGTCCATTGGAATTTCTTGACAAGGGAGTCCAAAATCATCCAACTATTGGGTTCTTCCTCATTTTTCTTTTGTCTTCCAAGGCTGGATTCTAGAGTGATGGATTAAGGATTTGCTTTCAGGTATTTTGACAGCTGTTGGAGTGGTTAGAATCAATGTCAGTTCCCTCTCAAAGGCTTCTAGGTAGGGGGAGAAAACAAATTTATCCATCATTTTAGAATAGCTGATTGTCTCCCTTAGCTACAGGTGGGCACTACAGTATTGGAGACCAAGATTTGAAGTCTTACATCTGGGCAGCACTTTCTGGTTAGAAACAAATTCATCAATGAGAAATAATTGTCTGAATAGCTTTTTACATAGATTTAAGCCTAATGTCTGGGAAGTGTAATCCCTTGAACTCTTAAAGAAGTATACTGATCACTTTAATATTTGGTTATACTTTCCTTTTGGGTGTTTAAGACCATACATTGGCCCAAATGAATCAGTTTATTGTTACACTTACGGTCATCTGATGATCTGGTCCTCAGGGGTCACGTTGGCTTGGGAGGAGCTCCTGGTTCCTTTCTTTTACCAGTTCCATTTATGTGAATCATAAGTCAAAGGTCCTGTTTGACTATGCATGGCTTCACTTGGAAGTACAAATGAGATGTTTCCTCTAAGATGACCCTCCTCTTTGTAGATTGGACACTGGTTCAAGTCTATCTCGTGGGGTCTCCATGTCCTCCCTGAACAAGAGGACAGATGACTCAACACAGTTACAGGGCATTTTGAGAGATGTTCCCCTGGAACTTGTTCGACCTTGGATGGCAAGGGGCAAAAACTGTCCTTTAAGTCCTTCTGGCCACATTAGTATAGGCCTTAAAGTATGGCTGTTAAACATCCAATAAGGTTAGTTCCACCAGTCTGATACTTTTAATTATCATGTGCTATGTAGATAAGGCTTGGATAAAGAACCTAAATATTCTTAGATAAACATTGACTAGATTTATATTTTTTCCTTAAATTAGTTGACTAAACTATGATCATAGAAAATTTAAGATTATGTATGTGTACATTATTTTTCTCTCATCCTTTATATATAACAAACCTAAATAGACCTTCATCACTTGCTTAGGCTCTCTCATCTTTTCTGCCTATTTTGGAAAATATCTCCATTCCAGTATCCTTTTAACATCTTTTACATTCTCATTTTCTTTTTTTAATAATTATGAGACATAATAGAATTAGCAAATAAATTTTCCATCGATTGTGAAACTTCTTTTCCTGGGGATGCTAAGCAATGCTTATTCACTTTTAAGGTTCTACCGTCAAGCCAAGCTTTCATTAAAGTTTTACTGGGGAACCAATGAATTTATTGAGCTTACTTACCAAGATAACTGAGGGGTTGCTGAGGTGTGTGTATGTCCTGAAGGTATGCACACTGGATGACCTTTACCCAGCATGGGTCATGCCTTCTATTCCTAGCTTTTCCAAGACTGTATACTTTAGCCCTCTGCAAACCCAGGAGGCCATGTGTGATTAGGGTCAAATTACATACAGTTGGCTGGGAAGAGTGGCTGGGTACTCCAGTAAGGGTCCAGTGACCCTGCTTGGCCCTCCTTTAATGAATGAGCATGACCGTCAGCAAGCTCCATTATGATGATGTTCAGCAATCAGGCTCAGCCGAAGTCCTAATGATGGTAGTTATTTCAATCAGAAGGGACTACTGTATAGCATCACCCTATTAAAAGGACCTGGAATTTAAAAGGATTTGGTGCTAAGAGCCACTTATGAGGGAGAACATATGTCATTTGTGTTTCTGAGCCTGTTACTTCACTTAGTATAACAGTTTCTAGATCCATCCATTTACCTGCAAATTTCGTTATTTCACCTTTCTTTACTGCTGAATAGAACTCTAGTGAGTAAATATACCACATTTTTGTTAAACAGTTGTCAGTTGTGGGGCACTTAGGTTGCTTCCATCTCTTAGCTATTGTGAAAAGAGCAGCAACAAACATGGTTGTACAAGTGTCTCTACAATAGGATGAGTCCTTTGGGTATATGCCAAGGAGTGGTATAACAAGGTCATATGGTAGGTTCATTTTTAGATTTTTAAGGGTTCTCCACACTGTTTTCCATAGAGGCTGCACAAGTTTGCAATCCCACCAGCAGTGAATGAGTGTTCCCCTTTCTCCACAGCCTCACCAGCATTTGATATCATTTGTTCTCTTGATCCTAGCCAGTCTGATTGATGTAAGATGAGATGACACCTTAGGGTGGTTTTAATTTGCATTTCCCTAATTACTAATGATGTCTGTCCTAGTTTGTTTTTTCATTGTTGTGACAAAATACTCTGGCCACTACCAACTTGGGGAGGAAAGGGTTTATTCAGCTTAAATCTCCCAGGTCGCAGTTCATCAGGGAGCCCAAGGTAGGAACTCAGGGAAGGAACCTGGAAGCAGGAGCTGGAGCACAGGCCATGGAGGAATGCTGATTACTGGCTTGCTCCCCTGGCCCCTGCTCACCCTCCTTTCTTATGCAACGCAGAACCACCTGCCCAGGGGTGGCACCACCCACAATGGGCTGGGTCCTCCCATATCACTCATCAAGAAGATGCCCCTCAGACATGGCCACAGGCCAGTCCAATAGAGGAAATTCCCCAACTGAAGTTCCCTCAACCCAGGTGTGTCAAGTTGACACTAAAGCTATCCAGCACAGATGTTGAACACTATTTGAGATGTTTCTTACCATCTTCATTTCTTCCTTTAAGAACTCTCTGTTTAGATCTTTAGCCAATTTTTAAATTGGGTCATTTGGTATCTTGCTTCTTTGTTTTTTGAGTTCTTTATATAATCTGGATGCTAAACCTCTGTCAGATGTGTCAATGGTGAAGATTTTTCCCATTGTGTGGGTTTTTCTTCACTTTTTTGATTGTTTATTTTGCTGTACAGAAGCTTTTTAGTTTGATGAGGCCCCACTTATCGATTGCTGACCTTAATTCCTGAGCAATTTCTGTCTGATTTAGAACATCCTTTCCTACTCCTATATCCTATAAATTATTGCCAATATTTTCTTCTAATAGTTTCAGGGTTTCCAGTCTCACATTGAGGTCTTTGATCCATTTGGAGTTGACTTTTGTACAAGGCAAAAGATAAGGACCTAGTTTCATTCTTCTACAGGTAGAGATCCAGTTTTGCCAGCACCATTTGTTGAAGATGCTGTCTTTCCTCCATTGTGTGTTCTTGGCAACTTTGTCAAATATCAGGTGGCTGAAATTGCTTGTACTCAGGTTTCAATGATGTTCTAGTGATCTATGTGTCTGTTTTTGTGCCAATACCATGAGGTTTTATGAGTATAGCTCCGTAGTATACTTTGAGATCTGGTATAGTAAAATCCCCCCAGCATTACTCATTGTGCTCAGGGTTACTTTGGCTATCTGGTGTCTTTTGTGCTTCCATATGAATTTAAAGAATTTTTTTTTCCAATTCTGTGAAGTATGTCATGGAGATTTTTATTGGTATTGCATTGAATCTATAAATGGCTTTTTGTAGGATAGTTGTTTTCACAATAGTAATTCTTCCAATCCACAAGCATGGAAGTTCTTCCATCTTCTGGTGTCTTCCTCAGCCTCTTTCTTTAAAGACTTAAAATTTTCATTGTAGAGATCTTTGGTGTCTTTTGTCATATTTATTCTAAGATATTTTATTTATTTTTTTGCAACAATCATGAATGGGAAAATTTCCTGTATTCTTTCTCTAATTACTTGTTATTGGTATATAGAAAGGCTACTGATTTTTGTAGATTGATTTTATAACCTGCCCCTATACTGAAAGTGTTGATCAGTTCTAGGAGTTTTCTGGTGGAAATTTTGGGTTGCCTTTAGTATAGTATCATATCATCTGCAAAAAGTGATAGTTTGACCTCTTCTTTTCCAATTAGTACTCCTTGAATTTCCTTCTCCTGTTTTACTGCTCCAGCCAGGATTTCAAGTACTATGTTGAAAAAGAGTGGAGATAGTGGACATCCTTGTCTGATTCCTGATTTTAATGGGAATACTTACAGTTTTTCTCCATTTAGAATGATCTTGGCTGTGCGTTTGTTGTATATATCTTTTTATGTTGAAGTATGTTCCCTCCAGTCCAGTTCCCTCTAGTACTTTGAACATAAATTCATGCTGAATTTTGTCAAAAGCCTTTCTGCATCTATTGAGATAACAATGTGGTTTTTGTCTTTGAGTCCATTTATATGATTAATGATGTTTATGGACTTGCATATATTGAACCATCCCTGCATCTCTAGGATAATGCCTAGTTGATCATGGTGAATGATCTTTTTGATGTATGTCTGTCTGTGGTTTGCAAGTATTTTGTTGAGAATTTTTGTATCTATGTTCATTAAGGATATGGGTCAAAAGTTTTCTTTTTTGGAAGTGTCTTTACCCAGTTTGGGTGATGCTGCCTTCATAGAAGGAATTTGGGAGTTCTCCTTCTGTTTCTATCATTTTGAACAATTTAAGTAGTATTGGTTAGAGGTCTTCTTTAAATGTCTGGTAGAATACTGCTGTAAATCCATCCGGGCCTGGGCTTTTTTTAGTTGGAAGGCTTTACATTACTGTTTCAATTTCTTCATATATTATGGGTCTGTTTAAACTGTTTGTCTCTTCTTGATTTCCTCTTTCTTTCTCTTGGTTAACTGGGCTAAGAGTCTGCCTATCTTGTTTATCTTTTCAAAGAACCAGCTCTTAGACTGATTGATTCTTTGTATTGTTTTCTTTGTTTCTATTTTATTAATTTCTGCTCTGATTTTTATTATTTTTTCTCTTCTGCTGGGTTTGAGTTTCATTTGTCCTTGCCTTTCCAGTGCCTTGAGTTGCAGTGTTAGGTCATTTATTTGGTCTCTTTCTAATTTTTTCATGTAGGCACTTAGAGCTATAAACTTCCATCTTAGGACTGCTTTGAAAGTGTCCCAGAGGTTTTGTTGTATTGTATTGTCCTTTTCATTGAATTCCAGAAATCCTTTTATTTCTTTCTTAATTTTTCCTTTGCCCCACTAATTGTTTAGGAGTGTGTTGTTCAATCACTATGAGTTTGTGTAGTGACTGGAGCTTCATCCATTGTTGATTCTGAGATTTATTGCTTTGTGATCTGGTAAAATGCATGGGATTATTTCAATATTTTCGTATTTTTTGAGGCTTGATTTGTGGCCCAGCATGTGGTCAATTTTTTAAAAAGCTTCATTGGGTGCTGAGTAGAAAGTGTATTCTTTGGTGTTTGGGTGGAATAATTGAAAGATGTCTGTTAGGTCCATTTGATGTATGGTATTATTTAATTCAGATGCCTCTCTGTTTATTCTTTGTCCAGTTGACCTGTCTAATGGATACAGTGGAGTATTGAAGTCCCTTACTATTACTGAGTTGGGGTTAATCTGTGTCTTAAAGTTCTGTAGCATTCTTTTTATGAATTTGGGTGCACCAGAATTTGGTGCATATATGTTGAAGATTGTAATGTCTTCTTAGTTAACTGTTCCTTTGATCCAAATGAAGTGACCTTCTGAATCTCTTCTGATTAGTTTTACTCTGAAGTCTATTTTGTTAGATATTAGAATTGCAACCCCTGCTTATTTCTTAGTGTCATTTGCTTGGAATAATCTTTTCCATCCTTTTACTTTAAGGTAGTGCCTGTCCTTGAAGGTGAGATAGGTTTCTTGCAGACAGCAAAGAGATGGATTTTGTTTCTTAATCCATTCAGTTAGCCTGTGTCTTTTGACTGGGAAGTTCAGTCCATTGATATTTAAGTTTATTATTGAAAAATGTGCATTGGTTGCCATCATTTTTATTGCTGTTTGTGTTCTCTGTGTAATTTTCTGTTTCCTAGGTTATGCCTCTTTTTTTCTTTCATTTCCCTTGGGGTATAGTTGTTTCTCTATCTGCTTTCTGCATTGCCTCATGTATTCTTTGAAGGGCTGTTTTTGTGGAAATGTATTCTTGTAGGCTGTTCATGTCACTGAAGATTTTTCTTTCCCCCTCAACTATAATAGACATTTTTGCTGGGTATAGTATTCTGGGATGGCTTCTACTGTCATGTAGAACTAGAAACACCTTGGTCCAGGTTCTTCTGACTTTCATAGTTTGCATTGACAAGTCAGCTGTAATTAGGATGGGCTTTCCTTTGTATGTAACTTGTTGTTTTTCTTTTGCTGCTATCAGTATACTTTCTTTGTTCTGTACATTTCATGTTTTTACTATGATAAGTTGTGGGGAATCGCTTTTGTGATCCTGTCTATTTGGTGTTCTATGTGCTTCCTGTGTTTGTATAGGGATGTCTTTCCTTAATTTTGGGAAATTCTCTTCTACAGTCCTGTTTAAGATCTGGTCAACATCATTAACCTGAAATTCTTCACCTTCTTCTATTCCTACGATCTGTAGATTTGGTCTTTTCATTGTGTCCCAAATCTCTTACATATTCCATTCCTGTTTATTTTTTTTTAATTTTCCATAATCTTTGTTCGAGTGGTTTAATTCTTCAACTTTATCCTCCAGTGTTGATATTCTGTTTTCCATTTCATTCATTCTAGTAGTGAGGCTTTCCCCATTTAATGTGCCCCCATTTTTTCCATTTCTCCCTTAATAATACCCTTCTCCTATGGTCCCACTTCTCTTGAGCTCCTTTTCCCCC
>NW_008348999.1:366369-380416 GCF_000622305.1 Nannospalax galili | reverse complement strand
GTTTTTTAAATTCATTGAATTCCTTGATCATGTTTATGATTGTTCTTTAAACTTGGTGTCCTGGGTTATCTCTAGGGGTTTCTCCTTGTAGAACTCTTCTACAAGGTTGGTGGAGTTTGGTGGGGACCTAGTATTTTGGCTTTCCATTTTATTATTCTTTTGTTGTTTATGATTCTGATATGAGAATTAAGTTGAAGTATGCTTCTGTTTATATTATCTGGGTGCCTAGATCCTTTCTTTATTGGTTATGTAAAGCTGCTTGTTATAGGGTTCAGGTTCTCTCAGGTTTAATTTGGAGGGAGCTGATGGCTTCAGATCAGCTATTCAGGAGTACCCACAAAAGCCCAGGTTCAGGTTCTGTTCGGGTATACTCAGGCTTCCTAACAGAAGATATTTTTAAATATCCAAATCAAAGTTTGTTGGAATCTCTGGATGAGCTCACAAGAACATCCATCTATTGGGCTCCTCTGCATTCTTCTTTTGACACTCCAAGAATGAACTTGAGAGTGATGAACTCAGGATCAGGTTTCAGGCACTCTGATAACTGTTAGAGTGGCTAGAACCACAGAGTAAGGTCGCTCCCAAATGGCTTTTAGAAAGGGAGAGAGAAAAAATAACTTTATTCATAATTTAATTTTTATGTCAAAACAATAACGTGCCTATCTTGCTTGGCTGTAGTGTTAAATTGAGCTTCTATCTGGGAAGCATTTTCCTTATCAAGAAGAAAATCATTAGTGATAAATAATTGTCTAAATAACATCTCATATGGTCTTAAGCCTAATGTCTGGGGAAGTGCAGTCCCTTGGACTGTTAAAGAAACATACCAATTATTTTAGTCTTTGGTTATAACTTCCTGTTAAGTACTTAAGACCATGAAAGTGGCCAGAGTTAACCACTTTCACTTTTGCTGTCAAGGCTGGTTGAGAATCTGGTCCTCAGGGATCACTTGAGTTTACGTAGAGCCTCTAGCTCCTTTAGCCTTCCTTTACCAGTTGTTCTATCTATATGAGAATAAGTCAAGGGCCATATTTGATTGTGGCTTTGCATAGAAGCATTGAGGAAATTATCCTCTGTTTTGATCCTCCTCTTTGTAGACTAGACACTGGTTAGAGTTCATCTGGTCAGTTCTCTATGACCTCCCTGAAAAAGGTGACAGGTGACTCATCACAGAGAACATTTCAAGAGATGTCCCGCAGTCTCCTGGAACCTCTTTGATCTTGGAGGGCAAGGGGCAAAACATTGTTCCTTTAAGTCTTTTTGTAGCATACTGGCATGGTTATTAAACACAAAGAAGGTCAGTCACACAAGTCTAGTACTTTTAACTACTGTGTAATATTCATTTATTTTATATATTTTTATTTTATGCATATGAGTGCTTTGTTTGTATGTAAGTGCACTCATGTCATGTCATGCCCCTGGAGGGAAGAAGGCATCAGGTCCCCTGGAATTGAAGTTACATAGTTCTTAGCTGCAATGTGGGTGCTGGGAAGTGAACCTGGGTCCTCTGCAAGAGCAGCCAGTGTTCTTAACCACTGAGCCATCTCTCCTGCCCCTATTGTGCAATATTTAGATAAAGCTTAAGCAAAAGCCGAACACTTTTAAAGGAACCTTGATTAGACATATATTTTGTTCTTTAAGCCAGCCCTTGTAATTGCTACCAAGAGTGTATCAATAGCTCCACTGATTTAAGTAGAGGTTTAAATGAACTTTGACCTTAGGAATATCAAGACCATTTATATATAATCTCTAAGTCTCATCTTTCACTTACCTTAAGTAGCTTACTCAGACCTTCATAACATGTGTAAAACTTCTAGTTTTCTTTTTGATTCTGGAAACATCCATCCATCTTATTTTTCATATACAACTCTTTCTTTAATAAAAATGTTTCCATTTTATACCTTCTAACACTTTGTCTTTTTCTGTTTCATGGTTGTTTATTTTTTGGTATCAATGTATTTATGAAGGTTGGTTAATTTTTTTGAATTTTTGTGTACTTCATTAATTAAAACATCTTTATACTCCCTTCCCCCTTCCCCTTTGGCCCCTCCCATAGCCCCCCACACTGGAGTTCATACATTCTGTCATTTGTGTTAAGGCCTATTATGTAGTTAGTATTCCAAGATGTCCCTCAGTGCAAGTTCATCCACCAGGGTTTAGTCAGCCTCTCTAGAGTCTCTCCCTTCAAGAAGATCAGCTCTTCCTCACCTAGCAGTAATCAGCTGCCAATAATTCTTTGACTAAGATTGAGGATTGCTGTTCATTTCTGTTCATTTCCACAGTTCTATGCTGGGGTTTTGTTGATGATTAGACCTGAAAGTAACCACGGACACAGGGAATGTTTACTTCAAAGATAGCAGAGGGCTTAGCACCTCCATAGTGAGAGCTCCATGTACCTTCTGGCTTTTCCTTTTATTGGCCTTGCAAACCAATTACAGCATGAGAAGTAGAAGCACAGTACCATTACATGATTTCTCACAGGACACAAACGTTTTTCCCAGCTACCCCCCCCACTACTATCTAGGTAAAAAGTCTTGCTATAGTTACTATCTTCAAGGACATTCTGGGCTTTGGAATCAAAGCTCAAGATGAAGGTTGTGGTGTCAGTCAGTGGCCAACACCTCCACACAGTTCCTTCTGTGCAAGGAACATCTTGTCATTCCTCCAACTTGCTTGTGACCTTCCAAAGCAGCTTGTCCAGTTAACTCCAAGTTGCCCAATCTCTTCTATTTATACTATTTGGTTCCCTTCAGGTTTTTGTCTGCCTAAGCTTGGATGGGTCTTCTGCATGCTGACACCATTGCTGTGGGTTTGTTTGAGAAGAGTGCCAGGCACCTGTAAGACTATTTCCACATGGTCATGCACCTCCTCACTGGCTCTTACAATCTTTCCACCCTCTCTTCTGCAATGGTCCCTGAACTGTGGGTGGGTGGACCTCAATATAGGAGTCCTGTCCAAGGATCCACACTCTGCAGACTCTTATTCTCTGCATTTTGGCCATTTGTGGCCTTTTGTGTTCCTGGCCCTCTGTTGCATGAGGGAATGTCACTGATGAGAATTGAAACATGCATTAGAGTTCTCTTCATGCTTTAGGTATAAAGGCTTCACGCTAGATGTTTTACAAGCCTTAGGTGTAAAGGTTTCACCCCAGATGTTTTACAAGCCTTAGGTGTAAAGGTTTTACCCTAGATGTGCCACTTAGGCTTGGGCAATTCACAGAGAATCTCTGTGTGTGACAAGTGGTATAACTCTGTAATAATCTCTGTCTGTGGAAAAAGAAGCTAGTTTGATGAGTGGTGACTGAGACATTTATCTGTAAATTTAAGGATCCATATTTTATACATAGTAAGAAATTACATTTGTCTAGGGATATGAGAGCCCTGGGGATTTCTCTAAGATTTATGACCTCTCCCAGCTATCTGTATTTGGCTAGGTTTACAGTACCTCCAATTGAGTGGGCTTTAAGTCCAATTAGGTACCTGTTGATTACCCCCAAGATAAAAGTCTCACTACTGTATCAATGTTGTTTGTTGTGCTAGTCACTGATGTGGTTTTTAGACCTTGAAGCTAGGGTTGGACCATTACTTGATGTTCTCCCTTACCACCTTGCATAGTGCTCTCCAAAGCTATGAGAGTTAGACTTCAGGGGAGGTGGCTTCTAGGTAGTTCCAGTTCTATTGCTCCAAATCCTATGTCCAACGTATGTCTTATCTTCAGCAATAGGGTCTTAGCATCACATTCTGGGAGACAATCAAGGACTGTGGCAATAACCTGTGTAATTTTGGGAGTCTCTTGGACTACCCTGGCCAAAAACTCAAAGGAAGGTTTCCCCTGCCTGGAACTGTTTCTTGTTATGTTGTCTTCAGCTATACTCACGAACTCATGTAGAGAAATTTAATGTGTAAGTTTATCCTCCCTCCTTGCCCTTCCCATTTAAAGTGCCCCCATTTTCCCCATTTCGCCCTTGATAATTTTTGGATGCTAGGGTCCACCTCTTTTGAGCTCCTTCCCTTTTATTCACATAGTTTTGTATAGCCCTCCTTCTCCCCCTCCCTTTTAACTTTCTCTTTTTACACATTTCTCCCTTAGTGACTCCTGTCTCCTATTCTCTTTCAGGTTCCATCATTCCCTTTACCTCCCTGGTTCCCTTCCATTTTCTTGGTTCCTGCAGCACATCAGAATATGCACTCACTTATAAGGATTTGGTGCTAGGCTCCAAAAATGAGGGAGAACAACCGTCTTTTGTTTTCCTGAGTAGGTGTTACTTCACTTAGTATAACAGTTTCTAGATCCATCTATTTACCTGCAAATTTCATTATTTCATCTTTCTTTACAGCTCAGTAGAACTCCATTGAATAAATGTACCACATTCCCATTAACCACTTGTCAGTTGAGGGATACTTATGCTGCTTCCATCTCTTAGCTACTGTGAAAAGACAGCAACAAACATGGTTGGTTGTACAAGTATCTCTGCAATAGGATGAGTCCTTTGGTTATATGTCAAGGAGTGGTATACCTGGGTCATATGATTTAAGTTTTTGAAAAGTTCTCCACACTGCTTTCCATAGGTGTTGTACGAGTTTGCAATCCCACGAGCAATTAATGAGTGTTCCCCTTTCTGCACATCCTTTCCAGAATTTGGTATCATTTGTCCTCTTAGTCTTAGCCAGTCTGACGGGAAAGATGAAATTTTAAAGTGGTTTCAATTTGCATTTCCCTAATTATTAATGATGTTGAATACTTTTTAAGATGTTTCTTAACCATCTTTCTTTCTTCTTTTGAGAACTTTCTGTTTAGATCTTTAGCCCTTCTTTTAATTGGGTCATTTGTTTTCTTGCTTCTTTGCATGGGAATGGCTTTCCTTAATTTTGGGAAGTTCTCTTCTGCAATCCTATTTAAGGTCGGGTCAATATCGTTAACCTGAGATTCTTCTCATTCCTCTATGCCTATGATATGTAGATTTGGCCTTTTCAGTGTCCCACATCGGCATATTCTATTCCTGTGTTTTTTTTTAATTTTTCATAATCTATGCTTGATCAGTCTAATTATTCAATTTCATGCTCCAGTGTTATTCTGTTTCCCATTTCATTCATTCTATTGGTGAGGCTTTCTCCTGTTGTTTCAAATTGGCTTATTGAGTTTTGCACTTCCTTCTTCATTCAGCTTGAGGTTTCTTCAATGTTTCTATCTTTTTTGTGAATTCAGTCATAATTTTATCCTTATTTTCTTTTAGTTCTTTGATTTGTTTGTGTGTTCTTTAAATTTCTTAAGTTCCTTGATCATGTTTATGATTGTTCTTTTAAATTCTGTGTCTTCAGTTGTCTCTCGGGGGTTCTGGTGGAGTTTTGTGGGAACATGCTGTTTTAGTTTTCCATATTATTTTCCATTGTGATTTGGGCATGTGGATTTTTTTTGTTGTTTGTGATTCCACAGAGACCCAAGTCAGGCTCCAGTCAGGTACACTCTGGTTTTCTTCTAATATTTTGGTCCCTACTAGCAGGCACTATAGCACAATTTTGGATGTTCACTAAGGGGAGGCCTGATTTTGGCACTCTGGGGGCATCTGCTACAGTTTAAGCTGCTACACTAGTTCCTCCCAAGACCATGAAGCCAGATGCAAGTAGGGCTTATTTGCTTACAACTTTCTGGAAGAACTGACTAAATACTCAGGTAAATGACCCTAGTTACCCCTCCTTTTATGAAGGTATATCAATAGCCAAGAAACCCAACTGGGTTGATAGTTTCTAAGTAGGCACAGCTGCTGTTATGAAGATAGATGGCAACTGTTTGGTTCCTAAAAGTCTTTTGCAACATCACCTTATTAAAAGAAAATTGAACACAAACTGCCTTCATAGGATAATGTAATAAATTAATAGTTCCTGTGTACATCCTGTTAAACTATGGGGCTTTGTAAATTCCAAGGTAAACCTTATAAAAACAAAAGACCATCAAAAATCATTTTAATTTACACACTACAGAGAAGAATCTACCAAAACCATGCTTTTGTTTTGAAGGAGTGCAAATAGTTGATAGAGTGAGGCAGCAGATACATAGCAAACCACCATCAAATTGATGTTTATAACATCCAGCAGAAATCAACAAGAAAACACTGTTAAAACTGTGATTAGAAAAGAGATTGAAAGAGGAAAAGGAGAAGCAACACTTTTCTGAAGATTTCAGAAGTGTGCAGACTCACAGAGCTACATGTCGGCGGCTGCTACATAACAGATTGCACTATGGGGTTGGAATTCCAGGCAGTGAAAGTTCAGCATCTCATTAACATAATAATTGTTATTCATATTTCTTTAGCATGAGTTAAGGCTAATCCACCTTCTTAGGACGTCCTGTGGCCAGGTGATTGATCTGGCTGAACTGGAATTTTGAATTTCCAGTTCCTTTAAGGGGACTTTCTTGCTACTGCAACACAATGACACCCAATTGCAAAAGAAAAATAAAAGAAGGACTAGGAGGAGGAGGAAGTTGAGAGGTAAAGAGGGAAAAGAGGCAAAGGAAGAGTAAAAAGGGAAAGATGAGAAGGAAATTCTCCGGTATCCTTTTAATGAACCATTCTTATATTTTTACATTTTTTAATATGCTCTTTGTCATGAAAATTTCCTTTGTTTTTTTGCTCTTTTGTTGATATTTACTCTATTTTATTGAATTTTTTTTATTTTCGTGCAATACAATTTGATGGTATTTAGATCCCCTCCCCTATCTACACCTCCCCTTATTGCCCCAGCCCAATTTTGTGTGTGTGTGTGTGTGTGTGTGTGTGTGTGTAATAAGGCTGATAGAGTCTAATTTGTGTCTCCAAATGTTCTTCAATATGGGTCTGTATTAGTTATTTTTCTGTTGCTGTGATAAAATGCTGTGACCAAGGGAACTTATAAAAGGAAGAGTTTATTTGAGTTTACCATTGCAGAGGAATCAGAGTCTGTCATGGCTGGGAACCATGGTGGTGGGAGGTAGTTGGGGCATGAGCAGAAAGCAGAGGCTCACTTCTTCAAGGAGACATAAGAAACAGAGAGCAACTAGAGATCCAGCCCCAACCTTAGCCCTTAGCTGAGGAACTATTGGCAACTGACCACTGTTGGTTGAGAGAGAGTTGGTCTTCTTTAAGTGAGTACTGCTAGATAGGTTGTCCAGGCTCCAGTGGATGAAATCACACCAAGAGACATCTGGGTACACAAACTTGACTCAATAATCCTTAATATATATGACAATGTATGAAATGAAGTGCACAAAAATTCAATAAAAATAGAAAAAATATATTTTAAGATAAAGAAAATTATCAATAAGAAGACATATGGCTTTTTCTAAGGGTCTTTGGTGCTACTTATCCCCAACCCCATATACCCTTTTCTGCCCTGCCCTCCCATTATCTACCCCTTTAGCCTTTCCTAGTCTAATGCTCCTCTTTTACCCTTCATATCATTGCATTTACGCCCCCTCCCAGGAAGCCTCCCCCCTTACCTACCTATGGCTGTTTATTAGGTTCTTGACCACTTAAATTTTCAAATTGAAACAAGCATATTTAAGATTTCAAAGCTAGTATCCAGCTACAAGAGAGAACATGTGAAATTTGTCTTTCTGAGTCTGGGATGCCTCACTGAGGATGATTGATTCCAGTTCTATCCATTTACCTGTGAGTTTCATAATTTGGGTTTTTTTAAAGAGCTGAATAATATTCTATTGTGAATATATACCAAACCTTCATTATCCATTCATCAGTTGATGGACATCTAGGTGGTTTCCAATCACTGGCTATGATGAAAAGGTCATTAATGAACACAGATGAACAGGTATTTATGTAGTAGGGTATTCAGTCTTTTGGGTATATGCCAAAGAGTGGTATAGCAAGGTCATAGTTGATTGCTCTTATTCAACTGATATATTATGCTCCTCTGGGAAATCTGCCTTGATCCTCAGGATGGATCATCTTCACTGTCATGGTTGGCTTCAGTTGTCAACTTGACACACCTGGGAAGAGGAAACTTTAACTGAGAATTTCCTGTATCTGATTGGCCTATGGCCACGTCTGTGAGGCATTTTCTTAATTGTTGGGTGATGTGGGAGGGCTGACCCAGCCCACTGTGAGTGGTGCCATCCCTGGGCAGGTGTTCTGAGTTGTAGAAGAAGCAGACTGAGCACAGGTCAGGGCAGAAAGACAGTACAGGGCAGAAAGACAGCACTCCTCTGCTTCAATTCCTGCCTCCAGTTTTCGGCCTTGAGTTCCTACCTTGGCTTCTCTCAATGATGAACTATGATGGGGACAAGTAAGCCAAATTAACCCTTTCTTTCCCAAGATGGTTTTGGTCAGAATGATTTATCACAGCAATTGAAAGTTAACTAAAACATTCACTTCCCTTAACTAAAATATTCACTTCCCTCAACTAAAACATTCAGTTCCCTTATAGTTCCACTGAGGTATTAGAGTACATATACCACTACAATTTAATACTCCTTTTCAATACAGTGGGGAACAGTGATTAGAAAACAATAGTAATGGGAGGAGAAAATTACACCAATAGAAACAGACTTAGAAGTGACAGAGACAATACAGTTAGTAGTTAATATAAGTAGTTATATTATATTAGGTTCCATATATTTGAGATTGAAAATAAAGTGTAAGCATGTTAGAGATATTGAACATATACAAAAGTCCAAACAAAACTTCTAGATATGAAAAATACATTAGATTAACATATGTTCACATAATGGGCTTATATTATTTGATACGATTAAAAGTAGACTACACAAAACACGAAAATTGAGCTTTAAAATAATAGAAACCTTATTAAATGTAAAAGATGGAAATACCTCATTTAAAACAGAAAAGCGCACCGGTAAGCTATGTGACAACTTCAGGCAAACTGATTTATATGTAATTGGAATATCTGAAGAAGAGAAGATAGAGAAGCAACAGAAAATTACTCACTTGAAAAACTAATTGCCCAAAACATGGAAATTAGATGCAAATCTTAGAGGTTCCAGGAATTGCAAGCCTAAAGAACATGTAAAAAACTATGACATTTTGCATCGTACTTAAAAATCATAAAACCAGTAGTGGGGGGATCTCCTTTTCACCCAAAGACAAAAGTCCCACTACATACAAAGATAGAAAAGATAGGTGTCTCCTGGTGCAACAGTACCATGACTGTTATGGGGTAACCAATCACTTTATGGTTGGATCTGAGGTCCACTCCACAAGAGGGAATTCATGTGTGGTACTGTAACCTGGTCAAAAGCCCATAGCTCTGGGGCTAGATAGATGGCTGGGTGGTTAAGAGTGCATAATGCTCTTCCAGAGGACCAAGTTTCAATTCCCAGTACTCATATCAGGTGGCTCACAAATTTTAATTCTGGTTTCAGGGAATCCAACATCCTCTTCTGGCCTCCACAGACACACACATACACATGAAAAATAATTGAATGAAAAAACCCCAAGGCTAAGAAGGTCATAGGCCCTAGAGGAGAACCTACTGTTGTTGCTTTGCTAAGCAGATGTGTTACCAAACCACCTAATAAATATTTGTGTTTATATCCACAGACTGGTGCTGCTCTCAGCCTTGGTCAGAGAAGCTCATTTTTACAATGGTCAGTGGTTAATGCAGACTCATAACTAGCCAAAGTGCTGAGAATAAGCAATATGTTCAGGTTTGTCTCTAAATGAGACAGATATATCACACCCTCCAAGTCTACAGGAACATCATTGAAAATGGGGCACAGAGAATGTAAGAGCCAGAGAATGGAGAGGAGCTTTATAAAATGATGCAAAAGGAGGAAGAAGAGAAGGACATGTATCGCCTCATTGATAAAAATTGGCACACACTGGCAGTGGATCAAGGACCCTAAAGTACTAAAAGTAAGAGAATGTCAATATACTCTACTATGTAAAATTTGTCTAAAACATATTTCAAAAAAACAAAATAGAGTTACTAAAAGACATACAAAAGTAAAAGGAATTCATCATTAAGTTGCCTGTACTCCCAAATGTAAGTAGTACAGGAAGTTTTAGGGGCTGAAGGAAAGTGATACCAAGGGTAAAATTTGATCTGTGTGAAAGAATGAAGAGCCCCAGATGATGAACGTGAATTTTAATCAAAATGGAACTCGGGCTGGCTAGATGGCTCATGCAGTAAAGCCACCTGCCCCTGTTAGAGTGGAAGTGGAGGAGTATTAAGTGACAACACTTTCTGGTCAAGAAAAAACAATCTCTGTCTAAATGGATACATAACATTCAACTTGAGCTGGGTCAATCATCTGGTCAAGGGACTACCCTTGAGAAGGCAGGTTCAACTTAAGCCATATTAAAAGATAAATGGAATAATTTAGACCTTTAATGAGCTAATGTGCCTTTCCTTCCCAAAATCTCTGACACTAGCACAATCTCTTATAGAGTGCAGCCATGTAGCTTTATAGCCTACACACTTTTCTGAATTACTCAGGAAAATGTAACCTCTCTTTCTCTTCTCTCAGTCTCTTTTCTAAGCATGCTTTCCCTAACACCCTGGGCTTCCCCAACATTTTGGGCTTCTTACCTTTTCTCTAAAGCTCCCCTCCCCTCCATGTGGCTCTTGTGCCACCGTATCTGACCTCTCTGTCAGCTTAAATGGCATGGCCTTTTCCCTTCACTCCTCCATTCTCCTCCTCACAGATTCTCAGATTTACAGCTTGCCTGCCCTGGGGATTTTTCCTTTAAACTCTAATAAAATCGTCCTCAAGTCTCTGTTTGAGTCCATTCTTAAGTTTTTTATTAATAAGACTAAGAACCCCAAGAGAAGACCCCAATCTCCCCAGTATCATATGGCAACCATGAAGGGACCCCAAAATTGCAGTAACATCACCAAGCTTGACTACCTGAGTGGGATACCAGGGACTGATATGTTGGAAGGAGAGAAACAACTCCCGTAGATTTTCCTCTAACATCCACCTGTGCATTGTGGCATGTACGTGCACACATACACACAATTAATAAATAAAAATGCAAAGACAATTAAAATCAAAACTTTACTTATTTTCAAAATGTCTTTGAAAAGCAGCTGACTATTTAAAGCAAGAATAACAATAACAATGTATTGCATTATTTTCAAAGTATGTAGAAATGACATATGTAGGACAACACAAAGCCAGGAGAATACACACTTAGGGAAATATAACCATATATGAATACTGCTGCAAATGTGTAACAGTACATGAAGTGGCACAACATCGCTTGTACAGAGAAAGTGATACATGAAAGATGCTAACGTTAATTATAATGAAAATATTGCTGTAGCAGCAGACCGTAATGTGTCTCCATGACCCACTCCCCTCAGTGCTTGCAACCTGTGACTTCCTTCTAATTAACATATACCCTAAAGCTGTAGGATGCATATGATTATGTTCCATAACATTGAGCACTAACAGATACTGGGAGTAACATTATCAACCCATGCAAGCCACCTCTGCTCAAACCCTTTCTTGAAATTATATTTTTAATAAGCTCATACGATATATGTGTTCCAGGCAACATTTGTTCTTCTCCAGAGTCGAAAATTTTCCACTCATGTCTGAAGGTTTATTGAGCAATTTACACAGGGCAAAGCTTGGAAACTTCAGAAAAAAATATTGCATTTGCTTGGCTTCATCTCCAGTGTCCAGGATCCTCACAATTGTTGCCCCAACAAATTTTCTGTATAATCAGACTCATCAATAAAGATGGAGAGGGTTGAGTCAGCATGCCACTCAGCCTGCCAGCACCATGGCAGAGACCAGCAGTACTTTCAGAGCACATGGAACATTTCCAAATTAAACTAACATAAGATGGGTTTCAAAAGACCAGAATCTTTTGAAATCTTACAGAATGAGCTATCTAACAAGGAAAGATGTAACAATAGAAGTATTCTATATGTAAAACTATTAAATATTACAAAAAAGCAATAATGACAAATAATTGAAGAATCAAAGTAAAAGTAGAAAATATCTTCAAGCTAAATATTACACATAATTTATTAAACCTTACAGGCTGCAGGTTAAGTAGCACATAAAAAAATTATATTCCTAAAAGATTTTAGTATAAAAGAAAAATGACAATAGTATAAATTCTAAAGAAACCTCAGTAAATTAAACCCAATAAATCAAAGGAAGGAAATGCCAAAAAAATCATGCAAAAACAATAAAATAAAAAATAAACAAGGACTCCCTCTGCTTTCCTGGGCCTGAAAGACCCGCTACAGGCCTCTCTCTTACCCACAGGCCTCTCTCCTGTGTAAGTTCATTGCACCCTCTGCACCTTGACTACCCCAGCCTCATTCACGCTTCCATCTCCCCGGCCATTCTCTCCTCTGAGTTTGGGTCCTGTCCCATTCTTTGTCTTGGGGCCCCAGACACCTGGGGAACAAATACTGCTTCCTGATCCTTTTCATCCAGACCAACTTAGTGCCTTCTCTGGGCCCCAGGAGAACTGCTTCTGGGCCTGGCCCTGCCCTCACATCTCTTGGCTTCCCTGGGCCTACAGGACCCATTGCAGGCCTCTCTTCTACCCACAGGCCTGTCTCTGGGGTAAGTCCATTGTGCCTTCCATGCCTTGAGTCTCCCAGCCTCATTCACCCTCCCTTCTCCCCCACTGTTCTCTCCTCCTACTTTGGGGCCCCAGAAACCTGGGGAACCAACACTGCTTCCTGATCCTTTTCATCCAGACCAACTTAGTGCCTTCTTGGGCTCCAGGAGCACTGCTTTTGGGCCTGGCCCTGCCCTCACCTCCCAATGCAACCCTGGGCCTGCACCACCACCAGCCTCTTTCTGGGACACGTGGGCTGACCTTTCCTCTTTCTGATCCTTTGCATCCAGACCAACACAGCTCCTCAGTGCAGTCCCCAAGAGTCCTTGGAACCTCTTCCCGCCCCATCTGCCTTTGCATCTTTGGGTGGCACAGCCACCAGCTCTCCTAGATCAGCATCTTTCCTGGGCCAGTCTCCCAGGCCAGTCTAACCCCCAAATTCCTGAGGCCAAAATCATTCCTGGAGGGATCCAGACCTTAGGAGAAACCCTTAAAACACCTGAACCTCATCTGAATTGGGCCTCTGTGGGAACTCCTGAAGACAAAAGCAATCCTGCCAATCCAATATAAAATCAAAAGAGAGAACCAGAAGCTCAGACGAACCAGCGTTTCATGCCCAAAAAGTAAACCACAAAGACACAAAGTTCACAAAAAGAAGCAGACCTAAACTTGAAGGCCTGAGTTTCACACAAGAATCAGAAACTACAAAAGAAATTCACATGTCAAAATCACAGAGAAAATAATAATAACATGAAAAACCAAAATGACTTCTCCCCACCAAATACCAATAGTCCTCTAGAGGAGTACAATGAGGACCCCCTAGAGATAATGCAGGACATGGAATGCAAAAGAACAATTATAAACATGATAAAAGAATTCAGTGAATTTAAAGAGCACACAAAGAAAGAAATCAAAGAACTGAAAGAAGATAGGGATAAACTTCTGAATGAATTCAGAAAAGAGTTAGAAATATTGAAGAATACTCAGGCTGAAATGAAGAAGGAAGTGATACACTCAGTAAGCAAATTAGAAATTACAGGAGAAAGTCTCACCAATACAAAATGGAAAACAGAGTATCAAGACCAGAATATAAAGTGGATGTACTAGACCACTCAAGCAAAGATTATGAAAAATTTAGGAAATCACAAGAATGGAATATGAAGGAATTGTGTGACACCATAGAAAGACCAAACGTGTGAATCATAGGCACACAAGAAGATCTGCATCCAATACTACTTAATTTATTCAAAAAAATAGAAATGGAGGGAAAACTTCCAAATTCCTTCTATGAAGCCACCATCACTCTAATACCAAAGCCAGGTAAGGATACAACCAAAAAAGAAAACTATAGATCCATATACTTAATGAACACAGATGCAAATATTCTCAACAAAGGAAACTCACCACGGCACATCATAGTAAAAACACTACACATACAAAACAAAGATATAATTCTGAAAGCTGCAAAACAGAAACAATAAGTCAAATATAAAGGAAAAAGATTACAGC
>NW_008348999.1:364968-366299 GCF_000622305.1 Nannospalax galili | reverse complement strand
GCCAGAAGAGCCTGGACCAAAGTATTCCCAGTGTTAAATGACCACAGATGCCAACCCAGATTACTATATCTAGCAAAAATGTCTATTATAGTTGAAGGGGAAAGAAAAATCTTCCATGACATAAATAGGCTGAAGGAATTCTTGTCCAAAAAACCAGCCCTTCAGAGAGTTCTGGAAGCAATACAAGGAGCTGAAGAAAGGAATGACTATACTCAAGAGTTTGTGGAAAGAATTCCGATGAAGGTATAACTGTGGAAAAGTACAACTATGTCAAGAATGTAAACAGAAATAAAAATGAGAGGACCCACAGCCAACATCATTCTAAATGGAGAAAAACTGGAATCATTCCCATTGGAATCAGGAACCAGACAAGGCTGCAATAATTAACACATGAGACCTCATTAACTAAAAAGCTTCTGTTCATTAAAGGAGGCAACCAGGGAAGCGAACAGAAAACCCACAGAATGGGAGAAAATCTTCACCAGCAACACATCCAACAGAGGTTTAAGAACCAGAATTTACAACGAATTCAAAAAACAGAGAACAATTCCACCAGAAAACTCCAGAAATTGTTAACACATTCAGTAAAGTGGCAGGTCACAAAATTAACCTACAAAAGTCTGTAGCCTTTCTATATACCAATAACAAGCAATCAGAGAAAGAGCACATGGAAATACTCCAGTTCACAATGGCTGCAAAGAAAACAAAATATCTCAGAATAAACCTGACCAAAGACATTAACGAGTTCTTCAATGAAAATTGTAAGAAAGAAAATGGGAAGACATCATTTTTAAACTTAATCAGAAGAGACAAAGAGGGCCACTTCATTTTGATCAAAGGACCAATGAATCAAGAAGATATTACGATCATGAACATATATTCACCAAACTATGATGCACCCATCTTCATGAAAACAATACTACAGGACTTCAGACCCAAACTGGAGAGGATGTGGGGAAAGGGGAACACTCATCCACTGCTGGTGGGGCTGCAAACTGGTTCAACCCCTATGGAGAGCAGTGTGGCTAACTCTTAAAAAACTACAAATGAACCCACCATTTGACCCAGTTATACCACCCTTTGGCATATTCCCAAAGAACTAGAGACACTTGTACATCCATGTTTGTTGCAGCTCTTTTCACAATAGCTAAGAGATGGAAGCAACCTAAGTGTCCCTCAGTTGATGAGTGGATAGTGAAAATGTGGTTCATTTATACGATGGAGTTTTACTCAGCAATAAACAAAGATGAAATCGTGAAATTTGCAGGTAAATGGATGGAACTAGAAACTGTTATACTAAGTGAAGTAACACAGACTCAGAAAAAAAAATC
>NW_008348999.1:362872-364184 GCF_000622305.1 Nannospalax galili | reverse complement strand
CTATATAGAGATTAGAAATATATGTGTAAACATCTTAGTGTCAATTGCACTAAAACAGTGAGTCTTTCTGCAAGGAGCAATATATTCTAAAATGAAATGGAGATCTTTTTTAAAGGTTAAAAACTCATCCAATTTTATGTCTTATGGTATACGGAGTACGGAGTACTATATTGTATAACTGTATTAATTCAACTGTAAACCTAAAAACTTACAGTCAATTTTGAAAGAAATGCATCTTAGCTCTGGAAATTGTTATTAAATATGTCAATGCTGTTGTAATGAAATGCTTCTTCTAATTATATGGTTATTAAATAAATAATTTTTAAAAATAAATAAATAAACAAGGAGAAAAATTGTACGGAGTACTATATTGTATAACTGTATTAATTCAACTGTAAACCTAAAAACTTACAGTCAATTTTGAAAGAAATGCATCTTAGCTCTGGAAATTGTTATTAAATATGTCAATGCTGTTGTAATGAAATGCTTCTTCTAATTATATGGTTATTAAATAAATAATTTTTAAAAATAAATAAATAAACAAGGAGAAAAATTGAATTGATGGGAAGATGACCGGTTAAAATAATAAAATTAATATACTTCAGACACACAAAAAATGCAAATTACAAATTTCAGAAATAAAAGTAAGGATGCCACTATATATCCTAAGCATATTAAAAGTATAATAAAGGAATACTTAGTCAACTCTGCTCAAATGATTTTGACATTTTTTATGGAACTACAACTTGCCCAACAAAACAATGTGCTTAAATATTTATTAGGATATTCATATGTTTATTAAAATATGAGTAGATATAGACACTTTAAGAATGTGCTATAGTCATAGGGCTGAGAAAGATGGCTCAGCGGTTAAGAACACCGGATGCTCTTGCAGAGGACCCAGGTTCCGTACCCAGCATCACACATAGCAGCTAACAACCATCTTTAACTCCAGTTCCAGGGGATCTGACACTCTCTTCTAACCATGGGCACTGCATGACACTGGGTGCACTTATATGCATGTAGGTAATATACTCATACATATAAGATAAAAATAATTTTTAAAAGAATGCATAGTCATAATCAAAGTGTCCATGCCTGGATGATTCCATTAGTCAATTAGATAAACTTTTAAAGAAAAAATAACAATTTTACACAGACGCTTCCTGAAAGTGAAGGAAGGAAGACTATTTTTGAAATCTATTAGTGCATCATAAACTCACAAAACCTGGTACTAAGACTGTGAGAAGTAACACTCATATGAATGTAAAACTGCTTAATGAAATAACAACACATGATATCCAAGAGCATA
>NW_008348999.1:352986-362197 GCF_000622305.1 Nannospalax galili | reverse complement strand
AAAAAAGGATGATGTAATTGATGTGAAAATATCCCAGGAATATAAAAGCCCTAAAATTTATTTAGCATACAAAAGTTAATCGGTATGAATCCTTATGATACCAGAATAAATAATATCAATGTAATAATTTTCATAAATGAAAAATATATCATAAAATTCAATGTCTTAATGATAAAAACTCTCAGCAAAGCATAATGGAAACTAACCTCTTAATCAGGCGGATGTCAACAGCTACCATTAAATTTGATGGTGAAGATGAAATGAGGCCACTAGAAGACAGATGAAGTAAGCATGTCTGGTCCCTTCATTTCTGTTCTAGTTGCACTAAAGGTCTTGACTTGTTCAGCTTGACAAGAAAAAATAATAAGCCCTACTATAGCTTGGGTTTTTACACTGATCCTTTATTGTGTGAGTTTTGTAAATGGACTTATTTAAATATGGTTACTTTTTGGACTTTAATGTGCCCAGCTATTTTCTCCGTTAATAGAAATTTTTAATTTTCTATAACTATGGCCCTTATTACCTATTTGGCAATTTCTAGGTAAATTAGAGTTCTATCTCAAAAAATGAAGGTGGATGACATCTGAGGAACGACAGCCATGGTTGTCCTCTGTCCTCCACATGCACTCACACACGTGCCCCTGCACACACATGAACACATGCACACACATGTGCATGCATGTGAATACAAGAAAAATTGCATATTTTGAAGATGAAGGTGAAAGCATGCCACCTACGCACTCAGCATCTGCTGGGGCTCTTATAGCTGGTATAATCGGCTGATGATGCCCACACTGGAGAGTGCAGCCGGAAGTTTGTCTAGCCTTTTCCCAATGTCTTCTCAGCTGCTATAAATCCTAAACCAACTCAGAAATATAAAGGAAATCAACTTGACCTGACAGTCATCTGCATTGTCAAGGTAAGGTCACAGGGTGTCTTAATCTGCTCAGGCTATCATACCAAAATACTATCAATTGGGTGGCTGAAGCAACAGAAATTGATTTCTCAGGGATCTAGAGGCTAAAAGTCCAAGGTCATGGGTCATAATGTCAGTGTTTTCAGGTTCAGTTTCTAATGAGATTTCTCTTGGCTTGCAATCTCTTGGATTGTACTCACCCTCACCATACAGAAAAAAGACCTCTCTCTCTCTCATTCTCACTCTCTCTCTCACTTGCTCTCTCGTTCTTGCTCCCACTCCCACTCTGATAATGAAATAATGCCCTATCTTTAAAGGCAATTGCATTCGAGATTAGGGCTTTATACCAATTATCTTTTCTTTTACCACCTTCATTGTGACAAAATACCTGACAAAAGAAACTTAAGGAAGGAAGGAAGAGTCTACCTTAGCTCACAGTGTAAGAATATAGTTCATCATGGCAGGGAAAGCAGACAGCAGGTGTCTGGTCACATTGCATCAATGGACAGGAAACAGAAAGACATGAATGCTGATGTTTGGCTCATTTTCTCCCTTTTATTCAGTTCGGGACTCCAGCATATGTGAAGCTATGGCAGTGGTGGCATCAAGCACAGGACCCATGCCAACTCAATCAGATAAGGGCCCAGAGAGGTGTGAGTTAAATGAGTGGTGGGCCAGTCTTAGTCTGGAAACTATTGGAGACTGTTAGTAATCAGCGATCACTGGGTGAGGGAGAGTAGACCTTAATTACAATCTCTAATAGGCTGACTAGACTCCAGTGGATGAATTTGTAACAAAGGACATCTGGGTACAAATGTTTGACTGGATAGGATATGACATGTATGGCAGAAAACATGAGGTTTGGCGGGGGGGGGGTCATGGATGGGGAAGGGGACCTAAATTTGATAAGAACTGTTGTACAAAATGTACGAAAATCAATAAAATAAATACCCTGACAATAGCAACTTAGGTGAAACAGGATTTATTTTAGCTCCTAATTCCAGGCCATAGCTTACCATTGCTTGGAAGTTAATGTGACAGGAACTTGAGAGATCTGGTTACATCACATCTACAGTCAAGAAAGAAATGGATGCATGCATGCTTACTAGTGCTCAGCTTGCTTTCTCTAGTTATACAACCCAGGAAACAGTGGTGCCTACAATGGACAGCTCTTCCACCCTATTAATGGAATCAAGACAATCCTCCACAGACCAATCTGATCTAGACAATTCCTCATCGAGACTCCCTTCTTATATGATTCTAGATTTTGTCAAGTTGACAATTAAAACTAATCACCACAGAATTGGACCACCACTGTTAGAGTGGGTGGTCCCACATCAAATAACCCATTCTAGAAACTCCTTCACAGACATCACAAACATGCCCAGAGGCTTGTCTCTTAGGTGAATCTAGATCCTGTCAAGCTCACAATCAGTATTAACTATCACAGGTTTCATCACATGAATTTAGGGGGACACAATTCAACTGCTCTTTGATGTGCAGAGAGACAGATACAGTTGTTTTGTCAGTACAGGGTCTGGATTGTCCTTGATATCTTCCACTTCATGTCCTGCATATCCGAGGCTATGTACCAGAGAGAGGCAACATCCCCACAGATTGCTTAATGATCTCCTGTAATTGCACTACATCTAATCACTTTAATTAATCCCACATTTGACATTATTCTCCACGCAGTCATATTGCTTCTCTGATTGCATTCTCTTATATAATGGAAAATTAAATTTCAAGTTATATTATTTATGACTATACCAAAAACACATCGTGTTTAGGAATGAATTTAGTAAAAGAAGAGCTTTAGACTGAGAAAATACAACATTGGTGAAGGATATAAGTGAAGAGCTAAATAAACAGAGTCCTGGGACAAGGAAATTAATTACAAGATTGGATACTGAGATGTCAATCCTCCAAAAATTCATATAGACAGTGCAATCTCAATGCAAACCATCCTGAAGACTCTGACAAGCTGATTAAAATTTATACAGAAAGGTAAAATCCTTAGACTAGAAAAAAAAAATCTTAAATGAAGGCAAAGTGTAGGGCTGGAGAGATGGCTCAATGGTTTAGAGCACTGGTTGCTCTTACATGGGACCCAGGTTTGGTTCCCAGCACCCACATGGCAGCTAGCAGCTGTCAGAAGCTCCTGTTTCAGGAGAATCTGATGCCCTCTTCTGACCTCCGCAGGCACTGCACAACATGGTACACTTGTGTACACGCACCTAATACACTCATACACACAAAATAAAAATAATAAATAAAATATTTTTAAAGGGAAAAGCTGTGCAATTCACACTGCTTGTATTTGAAGCTTCCTATAAAGTTTTAACGTGATTGTGTGGCACTGATGCAAGGATGGTGCTTTGGTTTGGATGTGAGACGTCCCCAGAGGGTCACGAGTTTGAAGACTTGGTCCCCAGCTGGTGGTGCTGTTTTGGAAGGTTGTGGAATTTTTGTGAGGTGGAGGCTTACTGGAGGAAGTGGGTCACTGGGAGCCAGCCTTGAGGACTTATAACCACACCTTACTTCCTTCACTCTCTGCTTCTGACAACACTTTCAGTGTGACCAGTCAGCCTACTGTCACAATTTCCCTACCAGCCGTCATGTCTTTCCTGCCATGATGGAGTGATTCCATCAAACTGTAGGTGAGAATATACCCTTCTTCCCTTAAATTGATTCTTGTAAGATATTTGGTCACAAGGATGAAAGTGTTAACTAAAACAGATGGCTAGCACCATTAATGTGATAGAAGAATACATCTAAATATAAAATCACACACAAATGATCAGTTTTCTTTTTAATTTTTAAATTATTTATTTTTGAGACAGGGTCTCACTGTGAAGACTTGGCTGATCTGGAGTTCACTATGTAAACCAAGCTGGCCTGGAACTCACAGAAATCTGCCTGCTCCTGCCTCGTGAGTGTTAGGATTAAAGATGTATACCACCATACCCAGCATTGTTTTCAATTACAGTTTTAAAGCAACTATGTGCCTGTATCAAAGAAAAATCTGGACTTTTCTTCACTCCATACACAAATTTTTTTCTCAGAAATATCAAATAATTAAATGTGAATATTAAAAATATGAAGCTTCTAAAAGAAAATTCAGGAGGATACCTTTAGACCTTAAAGGAAATACAGATTTCTTAGAAAGAACAGAAAATACAAATCATAAAAGAACAGGCAAAAATGCTAAATTTTATAAAACTAAAAATTCTGTGCTTCAATAGACATGGTTAAAAAATGAGAAGGCAATTCACAGGTTGGGAGAAAACATTTGTAAAACGTATAACTGACCAAATGCTTGTATGTAAAATATATAAGGATTGTTATTTAATAATAAAAAGAGAAGAGACCTTATAAAAACAAGCAAAAGATCTAAATAGATTATAAGACATATGAACAGTTAAGAAGCACATTTAATTATTAATCAAGGAAATACAAAATTATTACCACAAAGGCATTCAGAAAAATACTAAAGTTTGGTAACACGAACTGCTTATGAAGCCTTGAAGAAACCAATGCACTTAAATATCTCTGGTACAATTTTTTAATTGAATAGTTTCTTTGAGAACAGTTAATCAGTGTGATGTTCCCATGTCATATTAAAGTTAATACCTGAAAAAAACAACCCAAGTCTTAACTTTAGTTTTTAAGAGTGGGCCAGAACTCAGAGGAAATCTATTCCCCTCAGGCATCTCTTAGAAATGTCTCTGAAGCTGTGTCTTTGAGCTAGGCCTCACCCACAGTTTTATTCTAAACCATTTCTCCAGCATCAATTTTGGGGGACTACAAACTTAGATCTACCCTTATCAGACAATCTTACTTTTTCATCCCAAGCTTAAAACATCTCATACACCCAACTCAAGCGTTCTTTCTGTCTTCATTCATTGTTTTCAGTGAAGACACAGGATACTTTTCCATGCTTTTATATGGTAATTCCCAGCATACCCACATTCATTCATTATCTTTGGGTAAGTAGCAAATTGAGATTCTGAGGAATCAAGGACAGGCGCCCAGGTCACAAGACCACAGGGTTCAGTGACCGTAGTCTTTTGGTTGCAAGGTTAAAAGACATTAGTCCAGATTCTATTTTATAAGTCATTCCTACATAGCAGTACGTTATAAAGATCAACTCAGGGACAACAAAATGGCTCAATGGGTAAGGGTTTTTGCTACCAAACCTGACAACTTGAATTTGATCCCTAGGACCCACAAAGTAGGTGAAAGGAGAAAATCAACCCCTGCAAGTTGTCTTCTGACTTTCACACAGGCACCTTGGCATACACACACACACACACACACACACACACACACACTAAATGTTTAAAAAATTAAAGTTGCCAGGTGTGGTGGCCACTTTTAATCCCAGCACTGCACTCAGGAGCCAGGGGCAAATGGATCTCTGGGATTGAGGTCAGCCTGGTCAACATAATGAGTTCCAGGCCAGCTGGGGCTATAGGGAAAGCCTCTCTCAAAAAACAGAACAGAACAAAAAGTTGAGCTCAATCATGAAACATTAAACAGTGCAGATATACTTGGAGACCCAGACCATTAGGAGAGTTAATGCTGTGTAAATATAGGATGTGCTTCTACTAACCAGATGGAACAGCACAGTAGACTTCCAGTTAGGTGCTACAATCTGTCACCTCCAGGTCACAAATTTGTACAACACATTACTGTTCTTACACTGTAGTCAACTGTGACACAGTGGTAAGCATTTTTTAATTTGTCCAAAGAAAAAGCATTATAAAACAAGCAAAATGTGGTTTCCTTGTATAGAGCATTTGACACAAGTAGAGTCTGCAGGACTGGGTCAGTACATGAAGGTTGATCCAATTCCAGTCTTTATAAACACTGCACGCTTATTTAGTCTACACTAAGTTTGCAAGATTTTTTATGTGTGTGTGTATGTGTGCGTGCACATATGCACACATATGTGCATGTGTGTGGAAGCCAGAAGACGTTTCTTAGCAAGTGTCACTTCTTAGCAGCTATCCATATTTTTTTTTTTTTTTTTTGCAGCAGAGACCCTCACTGATTTGGAACCCACCGGTAGGTGAGGCTGACTGGCCGGAGATAGATCTGTAAACTCTCTCTACTGGTGTGGTAGTGGCACTGTTATCTGGGAGATAATCAACAGCTCTCTAATTGGACTTAAAGCCCTCTCAATAGGAGTGAACTCATGGTGGTACTGCAAACACAGCCAAATGCACATGACTGGAGAGGTCATAGATCCTAGAGAAAACCCTATCTCTGTCATATCTCTAGACAAATGAAATTTCTTACCATATGTTAAATACGAATCCTTATATTTACAGACAAGTATACCATATGCCACTCATCAAAGAAGCTTCTTTTTGCAAAAGATGGAGGCTACTGCAGAACCCCACAACTAGTTAGACACAGAGAATATATGTCTGAGAGATGCCCAGTCCTAGGTGACATATCTATAGCAGAACACCTAAGACTCACAGACCATAGCAAAACAAGGGATAGAGAGAAAACTAGCGCATACCTCAACTCTCACCAGTAAGGCCTCCTTATACAATAAAATGTGATGCATTCCACAGCTGGCCAAGTTTTTAAAGAATAAGAGACTACAGAGTGTGTGTCCCTAGATAGGACTCCTATATCAAACCTCTCCCACTCACAGCTCAGGGACCATGTGGAAAAGGGGGTGGAAAGATTGTAAGAGCCAGGGTTGGTCCATGAACATAGGGAAGCAGAGGCTTTCAGGCCACTGGAAACTTTCACATATGAACTTATGGCAGTGGTGGCATCAAGCACAGGAACTATGACTGATCACTACTGGGTGATGAAGAATAGGCCATATCAATATCTCTAGATAGGCTGACCAGACTCCAGTGGATGAATTTGCACCAAAGGACATCTAAGTACAAATGCTTGACTGGGTCAGACTTAACATGTATAGTGGAATACATGAGGTCTGGAGGGGCCTGAGGGTGAGGAGAATGGATGGGGGGGTCCTAAATTTGATTAAGAACTACTGTATAAAATGTATAAAACTCAATAATTTTAAAAAATAGCTTTGTTTATATCTATAAGCCCTGTGACATATTTTGTGAAATAGTGTCTTTTTTGGGGAAGAGAGACAAGTGTCCTGCTATATAGCTCAGGCTGGCTTGAAACTAACAGTTGAGACAAATGCACACATTAGCATAAGGCCAAGATGTGGGGATTGTGCAATTGTGTGTATGTATGTGTGCTGGTATGTACAAAGTACAGAGGCCAGAAGAGGGCACTTGGTGTCCTGCTCTATCACTGTCTGATTTAGTCCCTTAAGACAGGGTCTCTTACTGAGTCTAGAACTATGCTTGTGGCCAGTGGCCAGCAAGCCCAAGGATCCCCTTGTCTCCATCCTCTCCAATGCTGGTGTGCATGCACCTGTGATCAGCTTTTAATGTGGGTGCTGGGATCCAATTCAGGTCATCATAGTTGCACAGAAAGTGCTCTTACCCACTGAGCCATCTCCCCCATCCAATCTCATACACTTTTATATGGAGAGAATGTGCCAACACTTGCAGTACATGTTGTCCTTCTGTAGTCATGCCCACGCCCTCTCACACTTCCTAATTCAAGGCAACACTAACAAGCTCTTTATATCTCTATTTGGGAGATATTGCCATCATTTGAAAAATATAACCAGAATTATAGATTATATTGCTGGTTGCATTGGCCTTTTTTCATTTTGTACTTACCTATATTGAAAAGTCCTTGCAGGTAAAAGACAAAGAACCATTTGTATTGTGTCCATTGTATTGTGTCTGCTTTAACTGTCAACTTGCCATAACCTAGAATTATCTGGGAAGAGAATCTCAGCTCAGGAATTGCCTAATCAGATTGGTCTGTGGGCAGATCCTTGGGGGACTGTCTTGGCTGTTAATTGATGCAGGATGACCCAGCCCATTGTGAGTGACATCAGTCCCTAGGCAGGTGATCCTAAACTGCAAGAGAAAGCTATCTGAGCACAGTCCTGCCAGCCAGCAGCATCGTCCATGGTTCCTGCAGAGCTTCTTTGGCTGTGAAGTGAGTTCCTTGCTCAGGGATAATGCTGTGTGGCCTCCCTCAATGATGGAATGTAACCTACAATTTTAGTTAAAAGAAATCCTTTCTCCCACAAAGTTGTTTTTGGTCAAGTTATTTGCCACAGCAACAGAAATGAAATTCAAACATGTTGGCATGTCCAGTTTTATACAGTCCATTTCTAAAGGTTTTAACTTTTCCAAAGCCCTATATTCTCTTTTAGCCTTTTGTTTTTCAATTTCCTTCTTAAGCAAAAAATAATGTTATTCTAGTTGTATAAGGTAACCCTAAAATTTATGGAAACACCTTTAAAGGAGCTTGGGGAGCACTCGGGTCTGCATCAACCAAGTAAACACAATCAGGAAAAAGCTACCTTCAATGTGGCAGCAATAGCACGGTTTCCAACTTACCTTTGCACATGCCCTCTCCCCACTCTCCAGTCAATACGATAGCTCTGTTCCCAGGTCCCTCCCTCACTACCGGGAAGAGTAGCCCTATCTCCAGGCTTCTGGCTTTGTGGCTGCTCCCTGACATTATGGCTAGATATGAAATGTCCCACATAGGCTTGTGTGTTCAAGGAACTGATTCCTAATGTTATCTGGGGAAGTTGGAGAGACTACAGGAAGAGGGGCTTGGCTAGTGGAAGTGAGTCATGGGAATGACTCTTTGCCATCTACAGCCTGGCCCCTGGTTCTGGCTGCTCTCTGCTTCCTGGAACTGCCATTGCCACATGAGCACCTGCCACCACATTCCCAGCACTGTGTAGCAGGGTGCCATGCCTTCCCTGCCATGATGGACTGAAACCTTTAAAACCATGAACCCAGAATAAATCTTTCCTCCCTGAAATTGTTTCTGCCAGGGGTGCACTGATCACAAAGGCATGAAATCAACTAACACCATGAGGCTTTATCTGTCTTACCTAACTCAGATCTTAGGTAGGGAAAAGCAACAGGCACAACCAATGAACACAGTAGAAGACTCATCTTTTCACATCTGGGGCAAAGAATTTACAGTGGAAACACAAAATAGATGATCTAAGGTTTAGGAGAGGCCAGAGCAAGACATTTTAAAAAATAAAGACAAGCCGGGCATGGTGGCACACGCCTGTAGTCCCAGCACTTGGGAGGCAGAGGCAGGTGGATCTCTGTGAGTTCAAGGCCAGCATGGTCTACATAGTGAGTTCCAGGACAGGTGGGGCTACAGGGAGACCCTACTTCAAAAAGACAAAAATAA
>NW_008348999.1:339992-351727 GCF_000622305.1 Nannospalax galili | reverse complement strand
ATATTCACATTGGCTTCTCTCTTATCATAAATTTGGCAACTTCAGAATACGGTTTCTTTATTAACTTGAGTATTTACTTTTTTCTTAAAAAAAAAGAACAGCTTAAAAAAATACAGCTTTTCTTTGTCATATATATTCACATTGGCTTCTCTCTTATCATAAATTTGGCAACTTCAGAATACGCTTTCTTTATTAACTTGAGTATTTACTTTTTTCTTAAAAAAAAACAGCTTAAAAAAATACAGCTTTTCTTTGTCATGTCTGAATTGACAGTCAGCTGATGGCTTCAGTGGCTACTGTGTGACTAGTGAGCACAGGTCTATGGATACACTGGACAGGAAAGCTTTGTGCCCTGGGTAGGTAAGGGCAGAGCTGGCAGGTGTGAGATTTCATCACATGACTCAAAATAACTTGGAATTTTTAAAACTTATGAATAATTTCTATGCATTTCCATTTAATATTACTGAACTGTGGTTGACCAAAGTCTTGGAAAGCAAAACTGTGACTGGGGGACTGCTCTCCATAGTCATGCCACAACATAGACCTAAACATAAAAGATCTAGCAAAGACAAATCAGGGGCTGGGGAGACAGCTCAGTGCATAAAAACACAAGCCTGATGAACTGAATTTAGATCCTCGGAACCACGTAAAAGCCAGGCACAGTGGTGGATACAAGCATCTGTAATATCTGAGCACCTGCTATAAATGGGAGGTGGAAACCGATGACCCTCCAAAAGTTTGTGTGCCAGCTAGCCTGGTATGGCTTATGCAGCTGCAAAAAGACCCAGGCTCAAACAAGGTGGCAAGTTGGGGACCCACTCCTGAGGGTTGTCTTCTGACATCCGTATGTGGGCTATAATGTGCACACCCACATCCACAACCACTCACACAGACACACACACATGCACAGATAAAATATTACAGTTGTTAGAGAAAACATAAAGGATCGTTCTCATCAGTTCTGATTAGGCAAAGATTACTCAAGCAAGAGCCAAAAGAACACAAAGTACAAAATCAAGTAAGTGATTAGCATATCGGTGAATGATTCCGTTTAGTTATGAACTTTCATTCTTCAAAAACCAGCATAGCATAGTGAAAGGCCAACTATTAACTAGAATACATTCACAATGCATACTTTCAAGGAAGGACTTATTTCTAGATAAATCTTTGGCCCCAAAGAAGGTACATCAATTTGCCCCACTGGCCAGATGGAAGAATCAGTGTCTTCCAGTTCAATGTGAAAACCTGGAGCAAGGGAAGATTTTGGTGTGAGAAATAAAAAGAAGTAATCAAATGAGATATTTCAGTTTTACTGGTCTTCTAAGCTTCTGGACAAAGAAAATATTTACTTAGATTTCATGTTGTCATTCCACAAAATAACTAAGTAAACAAGTAGGCAGTGAGGTTCATATCCCTGTGGTGGCCTGGATACATCTGTGGGCATTGAGGAAGGGTGTGGCTTTGCAAATAGCTGACCACATATCTCTTTATGTTCAAAACATTTGATTTTGGTGAAAGATATCCCATAAGCTTGCAAAGCCCAGTCAGGAGCCTTTTCCTGGACTCTCAAATAGAACATTCATAAATCAATACAATCTCTAAATGAAAAGGACCAATTAAAGTGATTCGTTTCCTATATAATGTAGTTTATTTTTGATTAGGCTTTCTAGATCCTTCTCTCATCTCTTCCAAGGTCAATATTCTAACAGGTAAGCATCTATATTTCAATGTGTGCCAACATAACTCCCAAGAAAAACTGCATTTGGAAAGCAGAGGAAAGAATAATTGCTTAAGGCTGGGCATGGTGGTGCATGACTTAAGCCCAGCACTCCAGACTCAGAGGCAGGTGGATCTCCATGAGTTTGAGACCAACCTGGTCTGCATAATAAGTTCCAGGCCAACCAGGGCTACATAGGGGGACTCTTTCCCAAAAATAAAAAAGAAAATTCTTTAGCAGTTTGGGGCACTTCCACATTTCAAATAATGGGGCTGGAAAGATAGCTTAGACATAAAGGAAGTGCTTGCCACATGAACATGAGCACCTGAGTTTGATCTCCAGAATCCACATAAAAAGGCAGGCATTTGGGGGCATGCTTATAAACCCAGAGCCAGGGGAGCAAAGGCACAAGGATCCACGAGGCTCCCTGGCCAGCTTTCCATTCTCCTGGAATCTAGGCACTTGGGGGAGTCTGTTTGTTAGGCGGTCAGAGACTCACATGTATTGGACTTGTCTTTTCCTCTACAGAAACTGTGGCTGCTGAGGGGGAGGGGGTGGGGAGCACAGCCTGATTAGTCTGCGCTGAAAACCTAAGGAGCAGAGGCTCTTCTGCTGTGTCCAACATGGCAGAAAGTTTGAGGCAGCTCTCCAGATATGCTTTATAAGGGTGCCAACACCCCTCTATGAGTGTTGTGCCGTCATGACCTAATCACCTCCCAAAGGCCCCACTGCTATACCCCCTCACACCAGGGATTGGGAATTTTGACATGAATTAGAGGAAACAAACATCCAGTCTAGAACACCCCATCCCTGTCTAGAGTATGCTTGTGACCCTGGGTGTTCCACTGACCCTGTGATGAGGGGCCATGGACCCGCCTCCTTCCGATGCTCTGCAAAGGAGTCACTCCCCTTCCCTCTTCCAGCCAATTGATTAACCATACCTGCTTGCAGGGGAGGGGCTAAGGGTATAAAAGCTGAGAAAATCAGGAGGCCACTCTTTCACCATTTTGTGAGGCTGTCCAGAACCATGTGATTTATGTTTGGGTATGGACTTTCAAACAGCCAAATGGTGGGGGGTGGTGCTCTTCTGTAAGTAAACCTGCACCCCAAGCTCAATTAACAAGTCCAATAAACTCATTAAGATTCCTCAAACCCAGGTTTGGAGAATTCTTTTCTCAGGTTGTCACAAGGACAATGGGAGGAGGGGATTGGATGCTGTGTATACTTCCCAGCAGTGAATTTAACTTACACCCCCTATCCCTGTCTAGAGCACCCATTCCTGGGGAGTGGCCAAATATTTACCAGCTTCCTGTCCTTTTATCTTACCTTAAAGATAAACACTAATTCTGAAATAGGGCAGAGCCCTTTTGATCCCCTGATTCTAGGTCAGTATCTTTGGAATCAACACAATTAAATATTAAAATTTTTAATATTTGAAGGGTTTCACACAGCTAAGGCTACCCATGAATTCATTTAAAAAAAAAAAAAAGCTTTTATCTTTATTTTTAGGTGTGTGTGTATGGGGGTTTATGCACATGAGTGCAGTGCCCACAGAGCCACCTGGTATGGGGTGCTGGGAACCAAATTCCAGTCCTCTGCAAGAGCAGTACATGCTCTTAACCACTGAGCCACCTCTCTAGGCCCTGCACTTGAACTCTACATAACCCAGGATGCCTTGGGCTTCAGCTCCCCCTGCCCTCCTGCCTTCACCTCCATAGTGCTGTGATTACCAGTGTGCACCACAAGTGTGCACCACCAGTGTCCTCTTTATGTGGTGCTGGGAATCAAACTTTACCAACTAAGCTACATTCCCAACATTCAAAGACTATTTTAAGAAATAATTAAACCTCCTTGCTTTTGATTGATGTGTTAAATAAATAGGAGCTCTTTAATGTTGTGATTCACTTTTCTGGAAAACCATGAGCCTCTCAGGATGGCTTTTAGCTTGACACCTGCAAGTTAGAAATACTTTCAGGAGATGGAGCTTGGCTGGTAGAATGTTTGCCTTCTATGCACAAAGCTCGATTCCAACACCACAGAAGCAAGGTGTGGTGGCCCTTCTTATAATTCCAGCACTCAGGGGGTGAAGGCAGGAAGATCAGAAGTTCAAAGTTATCCTTAGTTGCCTAGAAAGTTCAAGAGCACCCTGGGATTCCTGACATCAGAAAAGAGAAAAGAAAAGAAATACTTTGAAATTCTAGAAGTGTGATGAATGCAAAATCCTGAAAAAGTCTGAAAACTGTTGCCAGAAAATATGGAGGAAATGAAGAGGCCAGCGTGGTGAGGGAGAGTCAGGGAAGGGAGGCCCATCTGGGGAAAATGGCCTTTTTTAAAAAGCTGTTTCTTGCTCCCCCTCCGTGGGCTTTTCGTAACAATTACTTTTGCCAAGACCCATAACCCAGCAAGTACTCTTGCAAATCACCAATGGCCTGCAGGCCAGAAAGAATTGTGCAAATCCTCAGAATTAAAAAAGCTAGCAAAAGGGAACCTGCCCAAGAGAGGGTATCCCAGGCAACAGAGATATAGGGAGGGGGTGGAGTTAAGAAAGAGGAAGTCTCCAGGAGCCTATAAAAGGGCAGACCCAGCGCTCTGGCTGAGAACAGCCTGCTCTGGTTTTTGCCTCCCATTCCTACGGAAATAAACTTTGTCATTTCTACTTTTCTTTCTCTGGTAAATATTTATCTATCCTTCATGCCTGCTCCTTGGATCTGACCTGCCGCCCTAGCACTTTTAAGCTGGACAATCTCCCAGACACTCTCCCTTCATTTGATACTTTAATCTAAATCTTGATGCTCCTCCCACTTCTCCTCCACCCCCAGCTAAAGCAGACAGCTCTGATCCACAGTTGCCCAGCCTCTCCCAATCTCGATTCCCCCCTATCCCCCCAACCCCCTCTCCTGGTTGCCTCTGTTCCATCTCCTCTCTAGGGGTCTTCTGGCATTCTTGGGTGTCCGATTCTTTGTTCATTCCACAGAATGCACTGGACAACCAGCCTTCACACCCAATCCCTGCAATATTGAGGCTTACTATCTTTCTGTCATAGTCAGCTTCAGCTGTCAAAACAGCACAAACCAGAGACAACTGGGAAGAGGGAACCTCAGCTGAAGAACTTCCTTTATCAAATGGGCCTGTGTGCCTGTGTGCATGTCTGTGAGGTATTTTCTTGATTTCTAGTTGATGTAGGAGGACTCAGCCCACAGTGGGCACCGCCACCCCTAAGAAGTTGGGCCTGGGCTGTATATGAAAGAGCTGAGCAAGCCAGGGAAAACAAATCAGTAAAGAAGGATTCCTCCATGATCACTGCTTCAGTTCCTGCCTCCATGTTCCTGCATGGAGTTCCTGCCTCGGCTTCCCTTGATGATGGAGTGAACCTGTAAGATGAAAGAAGCCCTTTCCTCTACAAGTTGACCTTGATCAGTGTTTTATCACAACAACAGAAAAGCAGACTAGGGCACCATCAGAAGGGTAGGAAATGCTCTACCCAGAAGGCACCACCAGAAAAATGTAGCTTGACAGTCCAGCTCACCAGGGGAAGTCAGCTTTGGATGTGAACATGAATTTGCTGATTGTTAGCTATATAAGTGAACTATCACAGACCAGACTTGCAAGGTCACTGCGGCAGTCTGATCATCAACCCCACTGGGGTACAGTCTAGGCTCTCTTCATCTTTCATGTAAGTGCTCCACAGTGTATCTGCACCTGGCAGGCTATAACATAGACCCTGAACTCTTGAGTCTTGATGTCATCTGTATTGACCATCCCACTATGACTTTATGTTCAAACTGCATGCCTCCAGCTGCTAATTTAACAACAGCTGTCACATAAGCTACAAGCTAAGGACCCTAATTTGAAAGGTTTGAGAACAGATGTGTTTCAGACTTTGGCTTTTTAGATCTTGTTTTATTTTTATTTATTTATTTTAAATTATGTGTGTGTGGGTATGTATACGGAGTGCAGCTGCCTGTGAAGTCCAGAAGGCATCAGATCCCTGGAGCTGGAGTTACAGGTGGTCATGAACTTCCTAATGTGGTTCCTGGGACCAAATTCTGGATCTCTGCAAGAGCACTAAGAGTTCTTAACTGTTGAGCCATCTCTCCAGCCCATATTTGCAAATTACAATGAACTATTTGAAGGGTGAGACCCATTTGCTGTGGTTTGACAGCTGAACACTTTAAACACAAATTAATTAAACACAAATTAATTTGTTTCATATATTCCTTATACTTTTAAGCTAAAGTTTTTTAATGCTTTAGTGTACCTTCATTGTGACCGCATGTGACTGTGACCCATCATATGAGGTTGGGTATGGAACCTTCTAGAATTACAGCCAGTCTAGCCTAATTAGTGAATCCTGGGTCTCATGAGAGACATTGTCTCACAAAACAAGGGGGATGGCTCCCGAGGAACAACATTGGAGGCTGACCTCTGGCTTTGACACCTGAGGTTGACATGTGACTTCCACATGTATGTGCATATACATAAACATGCACACACATTTCAGATGTTGGGATTATGAGTGTTCAGTCTGCATTTCTGTATTCCTTTTCTGCCTTCAGCATTGTTATTGCCTAGTCCCGGAATACTGTGCTACTCAGCTTTCAATTACTGTAACAAAGCACCTAACGTAATCAAAAGAGTAAAGTTTGCTTTGTGCTCAAAATTTTACAGATGGCACCATTGACTTGGGGCCTGTAGTGAGGAAGCTCATGGTGAGAGGATGTAGCAGAGGAAGCAGTTCACTTGTGGTGAGGGTAGACACAGAAAGTGCTTGAATCTCTGAAGAGCTTACTTCCTCTCACTAAGCTCCAACTCTTATAGTTTCTACCCCTTCCCAAGAGTACCACAGGCAAGGGAATGAACCTTCCACACATGGGCCTTTGGGAGTCACCCCAGATTCAAACTACAGCAACTATTCTCTCTCCTCTTTTCTTTCTAGACATTCTCCACGCTCCAAACTTATTTTTGGCAGGTGGGTCTCAGGGGACGAGCCTTATCAAAGCCCAGTATCCACATTCCCATTTCCAACTGTTTCAGATATAGTTCATATCATTCATAAACTCAGCGGGAGCTTTCTGAGGTCAGGAATCAGATCTTCCTTATATTCATCTGTGTCAATACAAAAGCATAACTCTCACCTCAAAGGTGATTAGAGATAGTTTATTCTGGAGTTAAATATGAGTAACCATGGTCCAGGAACACAGATTCAGGTTACCCCAATTCCATGTTCCAGCGTAGTAACAGTTGCCTTACATTTTTATAGTAAGAAAACAAAGAAAAGTCATAAATTAAGACACTTTTCAAATACATTGGTGGATACATTCAGTAGGCAGGTCATGGCAAAGCGAGGGGTTTTCTACTATAGGTCTCAGATGCTATCGGATGGTATTCTTAGCCTTTTGATTGGTGAGACCAGGTGGTCTGCTAGGATAATATATTCTAAAATGTTTTTTTATCTGTTAGTCACAGGATGTTAGATCAGAAACAGAGGTGGGCAAGGAGTGGCTGTTTAGGGGGCTAAAGATGGCCCAAGATAAATGGTAATTAGGCTCTGGACCTGCCACTCTCCACATTCATTGAAATTCTAATCAGTTGATCAGCCTTGCAGAGAAAGTCCAGTTTGAGGAGAAAGTCTATTTTTAAGAGGGAAGGTTTTTTTCTCGGAACTTTTATTCACACTGGTGATTTTCATGGTAACTGTCACATAGCAAGGACCCAACTAAATTTATTACTAAAATTGTGTTCATAGGCTGTAGAGATAGCTCAGTCAACAAAGTACTTGCCATGCAAGCATGAGGACCTGAGTTTGATCCCCAGAACACATGCTGGGTTTTGAGACAAGGTCTTTTTCTTGTCCACCACTGTGTATGCCAGGTTAGTGGACCTATGAGCTTCCAGGGACTTTCCTGTCTCCCTCTCCAATATCACTATAGAACACTGAGGTTGCAGATGTGCATTACCATGTCTGGCTTTATGTGGATCCTAAGGATTTGAATTCAGGTCCTCACACTTTCTACTGAGCCACTTCCTCAGCTCTTAATTAGTATAGCTAGTAAATTTGTCTGATTTAAAAATCATATGAAGGGGGCTAGAGAGATGGCCCAACGATTAAGAGCACTTGTTGCTCTTACAGAAGACCCAGATTTGAATCTCAGAACCCACATGGCATCTAACAACCACCCTTAACTCCAGTTCCAGGGGATCCAACACCCTCTTCTGACCTCTGAGGGCATTGCACGACATGGTGTACTTAACATATGTAGGCAATACACTCATACACATAAAATAAAATAAATAAAATATTTTTTAATTATATACATATGAAAGCAAGAATTTTAAAACTATAATTATATGCCCTGAAATTATAAAACACTTAGGTAAACATCTAGCTCAGAATTTTAAGGTTTTTATGAAAAAAAATTACAAAATGATATTAAAGTACATTAAGGAACAGCTAAGTAAATAAGGATCATGCAGTCTTCATAGAACAAAGGAATCCAAGTAGACATAAAACTTACTGTAAATCCAAAGCAAATCTTTTTTTAAATTATTTATTTAATAACCATATAATTAGAAGAAGCATTTCATTACAACAGCATTGGCATATTTAATAACAATTTCCAGAGCTAAGATGTTTACCTTTCAAAATTAGCTGTAAATTTTTGGGTTTACAGTTGAATTAATACTGTTTTACAATATTGAACTCAGTATAAGCCCCGTATGACATAAAATTCTGTTTTTAACCTTTAAAAAAGATCTCCATTTCATTTTAGAATATATTGTTCCTTGCAGAAAGACTCATAATTTTTGCTACTAACACTGAGATGTTGGTGCATGCATCTCTAATCTGTATCTAATTATTACTAGTCATAATTGGTAGCACTTGGATCCTTGGCGCCTGTGTATGTCTATAAAGTCATCAGGTAGATTTCAGTGGTAATGTTTTTCACGTCTACTAATTATTAAGAAGAAAATCTTTATACTTTGAAGAATTTTTTTTCTTTTTTAAAAAATTTATTTACACACCTAATTCCCAGGTAGCACCCTCCCATAGCCTCCCTCCCGCAACTAGAACCCTTATACACTGATATCCTAGCTACTGTCTGCTGTTTTTGGCACCCCCAGCCACTCCATGCTTCCAAGTGAAGCCAACCATGGTTGAGCAGGACCTTTGACTTATCTTCACATAGTGAGAACTGGTCTCAGGGGTTCCTCCCAAGCCCATGTGACCCCTGAGGAAGAGATCCTCAAATGACCTTAAGAGTAAAAATAAATCGGTTTATCTGGACCAACTGTATGGCCTTAAACACCCAAAAGGAAAGTATAATCAAAGATTAAATGGGCCAACATAATTTCATAAAAGTTCAGACGTATAGCTAAAGGCTACATAACAAGCAACAATGCCAGATAGGAGATGCCTTCTTTTGAGTTGTTGGCCAGGGTGGTCAAAGGGATTTCCAGATAGTAACCCAGCATAGAACTGGGAGAATGAACAGCAGACCCCAATCTTATCCAAAGGAATATAGACAACTGATTACTGCTAGATGAGTAAAAGCTGACCCTCCTAAAACAAAGACCTCTAGATAGACTGACCAGATTCACCAGAAGGGCAAGCAAATCTTTATTTATTTTTTTTTAAATAGTGTCTGCCTGTAGCCCCTGCTGGCCTGGAACTTACTATGTAGACCAGACTGATCTTGAGTTCACAGAGGACCATCTGTCTCTGCCTCTCAGAGTACTAGGATCAATGGTGTGTGCCACTATGACTAAGTTAACCTAATTTTTAAAGCTATTAATTTTACAACACTTGTTAGTTTCCAAAATGTATATGGGAGACCGTAGTACACCAAGATATTCCTAAAGGAAAAAGGTGTACCAAAACGGTACAATGATTAATGTGGCATTTGTGCAGGGATGCGCTTGTAGACGAACCAGAATAGAAAATTCATATATGTATGTATGTATATATATATATATGTATATATCTGTGCATCTGAGAGGTTCTTATACAATATAGAAAACATGAGCTTTTCAGTAATCTATCCTAAGTCAGCCATCAGTATGAAAAAAGAAAAAAATTAAATTGAAGCGTACCTCAACCACAACTTTTCTTTTAAACTTTTAATTTATGTTTTTGTGGGAGGGTTGTTTTTGTTTTTGTTTTGTTTTTATAAGTAAGGAAGGATTTATTTTGGCTTACTGTTTAAGAGTAAGTCCATCATAGTGAGGAAGGCATGGCGGTAGGTCCAACTGCATCTGTAGTCAAGAATCAGAGAGAAGAAAGCTGGTGCTCAGCTCACTTTCTTCTTTTTTTTTAAATTTATTTATACACCTAATTCCCAGGTAGCACCCTCCCATAGCCTCGCTCCTCCCACTACAGCCCTTATATTCTGATATCCCTGCTGTCTGCTGTGTTGTCGGCACCCCCAGCCATTCCCCACTACTTGTCCATCTGGTGAATCTAGTCAGCCTATCTACAGGTCTTTGTTTTAGGAGAGTCAGCTGTTCCTCATCTAGCACTAATCAGTTGTCTATATTCCTTTGGATAAGATAGGGATCTGCTATTCATTTTCCCAGGTCTATGCTGGTTTACTGTCTGGGAATCCTTTGACGACCCTGACCAACAACTCAAAAGAAGGTGTCACTCTTCTGGAATCGTTTCTTCTTATGCAGCCTTTAGCTATATATATGGCCTCATAAAGTTATGTTGGCCCATTTGATCTTTGATTATACTTTCCTTTTGGGTGTTTAGGGCCATACAGTTGGTCCAGATAAACCGATTTATTTTTACTCTTAAGGTCATTTGAGGATCTGTCCCTCAGGGGTCAAATGGGCTTAGGATGAGCCCCTGGCTCCTTTCTTTTACCAGTTCTGCCAATGTGAAGATAAGTCAAAGGTCCTGCTATACCATGGTTGGTTTCGCTTGGAAGCATGAAGGAAATGATTACTCTGTGTTGACCCTCCTCATTATAGACTAGACACTGGTTCAAGTCCATCTGGTGAGGTCTCCTCGGCCTCCTTGATCAAGAGAACAGGTGACCCACCAACAATATAGGACATTTTGAGAGATACTCATAGTCCCCTGGAACTAGTCGACCTAGGAAGGCAAGGAGCAAAAAGTGTTCTTTACGTCCCTCTGACCAAATTATTATAGGCCTCAAAGTATATCTGTTAAACACCCAAGAAGTTTAGTTACACCAGTCAGGTTTTTTTAATTACTGTGTGTACTGTAGATAAATCTTGGGCAAAGATCAGTTGTTCTCAGATAAACCTTACCTAATCATATATTTCTTGATCTGCTATGTATAATTTGTCAGTAGGTTGTAATAGTAATATGGTTCTCTCTGGTTTTCAAAACTAGCTACACATTATTTATCTCTCACATTGTCTCACCACTCCATCATGGTCTTCCCACTTAAGGTTCCCCAATTTCCCCCCTTTCTCCCTTACTAATACCCTTCTCCTATGGTCCTACCTCTCTTGAGCTCCTTCTTTCCCTTTATCCCCTAGGTTCCTTGTATACCCTTCCCTTCCTCCTCCCTTAAACTAACCCAACGTTTATCCATATCTACCTTATTAAGGCCTGTTTCCTACTGCTCTTCTCTTTCAGATTCTTTCTTCTCTAACCTTCCTGTTTCCTTTCCATTATCCTGGTTCCTGTAGTTATGTCTGGTTGCATACTTATTTATCAGAGTCTGGTTCTAGAATCCACATGTGAAGGAGAACATATGTCGATTTTTTTTCTGAGCCTGTGTTACTTCACTTATTATAACAGTTTCTAGTTCCATTCATTTACCTGCAAATTTCATGATTTCATCTGTCTTTACTGCTAAGTAAAACTCCATCGTATAAATGAACCACATTTTCATTATCCACTCATCAATTGAGGGACACTTAGGTTGCTTCCATCTCTTAGCTATTGTGAAAAGAGCTGCAACAAACATGGATGTACAAGTGTCTCTGCAATAGCATGAGTTCTTATGGAATATGCCAAGGAGTGGTACAACTGGGTCAAAAAGTG
>NW_008348999.1:338857-339142 GCF_000622305.1 Nannospalax galili | reverse complement strand
TGTTCTTGGCCCCTTTGTCAAATATCAGGTGGCTGAAATTTCATTTACTCAAATTTGGGTCTTCAATTTTGTTCCACTGGTCTATTGGTCTATTTTTGTGCCAGTATCATGTTGTTTTTATGACTATAGCTTTGTAATATAGCTTGAAATCTGGTATAGTAACCCCCTTGGCATTGCTTAGTGCTCTGGCTTTGTTTTGGCTATCTGACATTTTTTATGCTTCCATAGGAATCTTCAGATAGTTTTTTCCAATTCTGTGAAAAATGTCATGGGGATTTTGATTGG
>NW_008348999.1:338213-338761 GCF_000622305.1 Nannospalax galili | reverse complement strand
TTCCATCTCCTAGTATCTTCCTCAATCTGTTTCTTAAAGATTTAAAATTTTCATTGTAGATGTTTTTAATGTCAGGTTTATTCCGAGATATTTTATTTATTTATTGCAGCTATTGTGAGGGGGAGTCTTTCCATGTACTCTTTTTCTGATTGCTTGTTATTGGTACATAGAAAGGCTACAGATTTTTGTAGGTTAATTTTGTAACCTGCCCCTTATTGAATGTGTTAATAATTCCTAGGTGTTTTCAGGTGGAATTTTTGGCATCCCTTAGATATATTATCATATCATCTGCAAAAAGGGATAATTTGATCTCTTCTTTTCCAATTATTACTCCTTAATTTCCTTATCTTGCTTATTCCTCTTCCAAGAGTTTCAAGTACTATGTTAAAGAGAAGTGGGGATAGTGGACAGCCTTGTCTGGTTCCTGATTTCCATGGGAATGATTCCAGTTTTTCTCCATTTAGAATGATGTTGGCTGTGGGTTTGTATATTTGGCTTTAAGTATGTTGAGGTATGTTCCCTCCAATGCAATTTCCTCTAGGACTTCT
>NW_008348999.1:336780-337125 GCF_000622305.1 Nannospalax galili | reverse complement strand
AATCTCCATGTGTTCATGTGGTGATTAGGGCTTCTTCCAGTGTTGATTGTAAGCTTTATTGCATTGTGGTCTGAAAGAATCCATGGACTTATTTCAATCTTTTTGTGTTTGTTGAGGTTTGTTTTGTGCCCCAGTATATGTTTGATTTTGGAGACGGTTCCTTGGAATGTCGAATAGTACGTATATCCTTTGGTACTTCAGTGGAATACTCAGTAGATGTCTCTTAGGTCCATTTAATATACGGTATTGTTTAATTCATAGGTCTCTCTGTTAACTCTCTGCCCTGTTGAATTATTTAATGGAGACAGTGGGGTATTGAAGCCCCCTAATACTAGTGAGTTAGGA
>NW_008348999.1:301719-336569 GCF_000622305.1 Nannospalax galili | reverse complement strand
CTCTTTTGACTGGATAGTTCAGTCCATTAATATTTAAAGTTATTAATGAAAGATGGGTATTGAATCTTCTCATTTTTATTTCTGTTTACATTCTTGATATAGTTGTATGTTTCCACAGTTATACCTTCATTGTAATTCTTTCTGCAAACCCTTGGGTATAGTCATTCCTTTCTTCAGCTCTTTGTATTGCTTCCAGAACTCTCTGAAGGGCTCACTTTGTGGACATGAATTCCTTCAGCCTATTTTTGTAATGGAAAGTTTTTCTTTCCCCTTCGACTACAATATCATTGTCTGGGTATAGTAATCTGGGTTGGCATCTGTGGTCATTTAGGCTCTTCTGGCTTTCATAGTTTGCACTGAAACATCAGCTGTAATCCTTATGGGTTTTCCTTTATATGTGACTTGTTTCTGTTTTCCAGCTTTCAGAATTTTCTCTTTGTTTTGTGCATGTAGTGTTTTTCCTATGATGTGCCGTGGAGAGTTTCTGTTCTGGTCCTGTCTGTTTGGTGTTCTGTATGCTTCTTGTATTTGTGTTTGTATTTGTAGGGGCATATCTTTCTTTAATTTTGGGAAATTTTCTTCCATGATTCTGTTGAAGATTGGGTCAATGCCATTATCTTGGGATTCTTTTCCTTCTTGTATGGCTATTATTCTTAAGTTTGGTCTTTTTATTGTGTCACTCAATTCCTGCATATTCCATTCTTGTGATTTCTTTAATTTTTCATACTCTTTGCTTGAGTGGTCTAGTTCATCTACTTTATCTTCAAGTCTTGATACTCTGTTTTCCATTTCATTCATCCTATTGGTGAGGCTTTCTCCTGTCATTTCTAATTGGCTTACTGAGTGTTTCACTTCCTTTTTCATTTCAGCCTGAGTATTCTTCAATATTTCTAGCTCTTTTCTGAATTCATTCAGAAGTTTATCCCTATCTTCCTTCAGCTCTATGATTACCTTCTTTGTGTGTTCTTTAAATTCACTGAATTCTTTTATCATGTGTATAATTATTCTTTTGAGTTCCATGTCCTGCAGTATCTCTAGGGGGTTCTCACTGTACTCTTCTAGAGGACTATTGATATTTGATGGGGATATGTTATTTTGGTTTTTCGTATTATTTTTTTCTCTGTGATTTTGACATGTGAATTTCTTTTGTAGTTTCTGATTCTTGTGTGAGACTCAGGCCTTCAAGTTTAGGTCTGCTTCTTTTTGTGAACTTTGTGTCTTTGTGGTTTACTTTTGGGGCATGAAAAGCTGGTTTGTCTAAGCTTCTGGTTCTCTCTTTTGATTTTATATTGGATTGGCAGGATTGCTTTTGTCTTCAGGATTTCCCACAGAGGCCCAATTCATGTTGGGGTCAGATGTTTTCAGGCTTTGTCCTAAGGCCTGGATCCCTCCAGGAATGATTTTGGCCTCAGGAATTTGGGGGTTAGACTGGCCTGGGAGACTGGCCCAGGAAAGATGTTGGTCTAGGGCAGTTGGTGGCCTTGCCACCCAGAGATGCAAAGGCAGATGGGGCAGGAAGAGGCCCCAAGGACTCCTGGGGACTGCACTGAGGAGCTGGGTTAGTCTGTATGCAAAGGATCAGGAAGAGGACAGGTCAGCCCCGCATCCCAGAAAGAGGCTGGCAGGTGGTGCAGGCCCAGGGAAGCAGATGGAGGTGAGGACAGGGCCAGGCCCTGAAGCAGTGCTCCTGGGGCCCAGAGAAGACACTCCATTGGTCTGGATGAAAAGGATCAGGAAGCAGTATTGTTTCCCCAGGTGTCTGGGGCCCCAAGACAAGGAATGGGGCAGGGCCCAAACGCCCAGAAAAGACCTGTGATGGAGATGGGAGGGTGAATGAGGGTGGGGGAGTCAAGGCCTGGAAAGAGGCCTGTGCATAGGAGACAGGCCTGGGGCAAGTCTTTCAGGCCCTGGAAGCAGAGGGAGGTGAGGGTGGGGCCAGGCCCAGAAGAAGTGCTTCTGGGGCCCAGAGAAGGCCCTCCATTGGTCTAGCTCACTTTCTTCTTTTACTCTGTCAGGACCCCAGCCTGTGGAGATGTGTAGCATGTCATTTCCCTTCTCTGGAGCACCTTGGATCATATAAATGAGTGAATGAGTGGGCCTGGCAGCATCCTTGTGGTTCAGATCCTTGTCATACAGATGAGGATCACTGAGTGTAATATCAATCAACTTGACTGTCAGCTTAACAGGATAAAATCATCATGGAAACCAACTTCTGGGAATGTCAGTGAAGGAGTTTGTAGATTGGGTTAATTGAGGTGAGAAGAATCACAGTAAATGTGGCTTTGGTTTTTGAGACAAGGTCTCATGCAGCACAGCCTGACCTCAGGCTCACTCTACAGCCAAAGATGATCTTGAACTCCTGACCCTTCAGCCTTTACCTCCTGAGTGATGGGATTACAGGTGTTCCCAACCACACCCCATTTATGTGGTTCTGGAGATCAAACCCAGGTCTTTGTGCATGCTAAGTAAGCACTCTACCAACTGAGATATCCCTAGACCTCCTCATATACAATTTTAATGCATAAAAATTAATTCCAGATGCTTTAAAGATTTAGGTATATAACCCAGAATTACAAATATTTCAGAATACAAAATGGAAGGATTTTCATGGCTTCAGAATAGAAGCACCTTTCTTAAGACTAAAAAGAAGCAAATCACGAGGAATAAATGCAAACATATTGAAAGTATACTTTGTCTTATGAAATTATTTTTAAAATGATTGTGAAACACAAATTTTAAAAATTTACTTGCAGCATACATAGTTCACAAAGAATTAAAATACATAAGGAACTACTAATAAACTAATTTAAAAAATGGTGATTCAAATGAGAAATGTGCTGGATATGATAGTGCATGCCTTCAAACCCAGCACCAGGAGGCAGAGACAGGTGGATATCTGTGTGAGATCAAGGTCAGCCTGGTCTGCATAGTGAATTCCAGGTCAACTGGGGCTACAGGGCTACAGGGGGACCCTGTGTCAAAAAGATGATGAGAGAGAGAGAGAGAGAGAGAGAGAGAGAGTAAAGATAATTGTCTTCTATTTTATAATCCCAACAGAAAAAAATCACTGGCCAACAAAAAAATTTGAAAATATGCCATTATTAGTCAAGAAAGAGGAAATTAAAACCATTGGTAGATATGATTTCATAGCTACAGATTGCAAAATTTTCTGTCTAACAATGTTAAGTTTCAGCTAAGTATTTGGAAAACTCCCTGTATTGTTACAGGATAATAATCAGGCATTCTCTAGTGAAAAGGAAGAAGTGCTTTCCAAAAAGAAAGAATGTCTTCTTAGGAATACACAGAACACTTGTTCACATAATGTGGTATGCTCTGGGGAATCTCAGTAAAATGTTCACAGCAGCAATGTCTGTAATAGCAAAGACTCAGAAACAAAATGAAGGTTCAATGACAAAGGAATGCATGAAGATTTTAGTAAATTCATACCATGCAATTCTGTACAGCAGTGAGAACAAATTAACTACAGCATTGAGCATATGGTGACTCCCCCTCAGGAGAATGCATTGAGCTGTGCAAAGCAGAATTCCATTTAAATAAAAATTGAAATTTGCAACACTAAATACAGTATTGTTTTTCCAGAGTTTCAAGTAAGATCTGCAATGGCCTTTATTTTAATGCATCAGCAGAAAGACCCTGGAAATATACAAGGCATATTCTCCAAAACATGAGAAGCACCATCAGTTGTAATTTTTAAAACTATAAAGAAAATCATGTATTACTTTTCTCATTGCTGTGACAAAATATTGACAAAAGCAACTTAAGGATGGAATGGTTTGTTTGTCTCATAGCTTAAGAGTACAGTCCATCATGACGGGGAAGTCATGGTGGCAGGAGTTTGAGACAGCTGGCCACTTTGTATCCACAGTCTGGAAGAAAAGAGAGTATGCTGGTGTTCAGCTCACTTTCTCCTTCCTATTTAGTTCAAGACCTCAGCCCATGGAATGGTGCCATGCACTGTTAGGATGGATTTTCCCACATTAGTGAACCTATCTAGAAATTCTCTCACAGCTGTACCCAGAGCTTTGCTTTTTAGATGATTTTAGATCATGTCATATTGACAAGATTAACTATCACAAATGCTAAACAAGAAAACTCAAATAATAGCTACCTCTGAGGCAGAGAGAAGATTCAAATCAGGAGAAGTACTCACTGGACTGCAAAGATCCATGTCTGTTCACTAAACAATTTGGAACATACTATTTATTACATTATTTGTTTACATTGTGCATATTTTATGAATATTTTATATCTAATATTTGATGAAAGCAGGGGTATTCTGTTTTAGGTCTTTTTAATATAAGGTCTTATGTAATCCAGGCTGGCTTCAAACTTGCTATGTAGCCAAGGATGGTGATGAGCTTCTGATCCTTCTACCTCCATCTCATGAGTGCTAGGATTACAGGTGTGTAACAACACATTCGTATTCTGCTGTGCTGGGACTAAGCCCAGTACTTCATGAATGCAAGTCACTTGTCTGGTGAATTCTTTGTGTAATGTGATTCATGAAGTTACCATGGCAATCCTAATGTTTTGTTCTCTAGAGTCTCTATTGTCTTCTTGCCCCACAAAGAATGAAGCCTTACTTGAATGGCCTGTAAAAACCAAAGACACTAAAAAGATGCCAATATAACATAGACTGAACAATGGTAAGACAGCCTTGGGTTACAGAATACCTGTTTAACATCAAGAACCTTATTTACCATGTCCCTGATCAATCATCATTAAGACAGAGTTGACCAGGTATAACTTACAAGGCTCTGGAGAGTTGAACAATGTAATTAGAGGAAGTGTATGTCAGATATGGCACATATTGGTGGGCAATTTTTGGAAACTATGAAAATGGAGATGCTCTTGCCACTTAATCAGTAATTCAGTTCTATCAAATGTATCAGATAAAAGTGCGCTATAAAGTTTACCTAGTTTGTGGGAAGGTTAATTTTTTGAGGCATTGCTTTCAACAGGAAAAAAAAAGAGAGAAATAACCCTCAATAAAAATTGTTAAACTATGATACATCAATACTTGGGATATTTTCTATATCCCTCTTAAAAGAAGCAAAAAAAGCTTGTTTCATGTTAAATAGTAGATATTAAAAAAACAAAAAGAAGACAATGTATTGTCATAGGAAAACTTATGGAGTATATGGCTAAGGGAAAAAAATCCTCATTCAGACACATGAAGTCTGAAGCCCAGAAAAGTGTTAAGAGGCCCAGTTTTTCCCACCTAGTTAGTTGTAGAATGGGTATTACCCACATAAGTCATCCTCAGGTAAGAATTACTCTGCTCTGACATAGTCAGCCTTAAGAACCTTACAGAGAGCCATGATTCTCTTGTTTCCCTCTCTTGCTCCCAAAGAGATGAAATAATAACTTCCTATGATTATGCAGTTATGGTGATTTCAGAGCTTTTCTAAAATATAGAACAGTAATAAGATGGCTCAGCAGGTAAATGTACTTGCCACTAAGATTAATGACCTGACTTCAATCCCTGGGACCCACATGTTGGAAGGAGAGAACCAACTCCTCTAAGTTATGCTTTGAACTCCACATGCATGTCATGGCATGCGCATGTGTGCATGCATGCTCACACATAAATAAAAAATAGATAAATAGATAAATGTAATTAAATAAATTTAAAACCTAGAACATCCACTGCTAAAAGACAAGCTCTGTGAGCCTATGTTGTGACCCAGAAGTTCCTCTGCTAAGCCATGTCCCCACAGCCGTGAATGGTTGGGGTGGGGGAACGAGGTCCTCAGACCATTGAGACAGAAACTCAGAGCACACTGGAAAAAGAGGGTGGAGCCGATAAGAATCCGTGTTTTTGTAAGTCACCCCCTCCCAAATGTCACCTCCCAAATGTCATATAAACTATGCAAAATCCAAATAGGATGCCTTATGTTGGTTTGTTAATCCACATCAGGACCAGGAGACCCTGTGGGGGGGGGGGTCTCCCAGCAAAAAGGAAAAATTTAGTGAAACAGCCTAGCACACCCATTCCAGGTGGAACTCCTGATGGTTGAGACCTCATAATGATACATCTTGACTGTCAACTTTGTGGGATCTAGAATCACCATAGAAACAAACCTCTGAGCATGTATGTGAGGGAGTTTCTAGATTAAGTTAGTTGAGGTGAGAAAACCCATCCTAAATGTAGGTAGCATCAGTCCATGGGCTGGGGTCCAGATTGACTAAAAAGGAGAAAACAAGCTATGCACCAGCATCTATGTCTCTGTTTCCTGAGCTCAAACACAATGTGACCAGCTGCCTCACACTCTTGCCACCATGCCCTCCCACCATGATGGAGTAAACCCTCAAACTAAACTGTGAGCTAAAAAAACTGTTTGATGCTTAAGTTGCTTTTTTCAGGTATTTTTGTCACTATAATTTTTTTTAATGTGACTAATACAGGCTGCTATGAAGGTATCAGGCTGACCTTCTTTCAAGCTGTTACTACCTGTCTGTGTCAATATCGTTCTTCTGAAATAAATATCCTGGTCTGGGATATCATATATCAGATCTCCCAGGCTCTCAGACAAATAATTTGCTCCTTTCCTGACTATTTCAGTGGTGTTGTGTCTGCCTCACAGGTATGATCAAAGAAATAAACTTGAAGGTTTCTCTGAACCTGTGCCTTCATCTATCTCTAGTCATGTCAGACTGGTGTTTCCCCAGAGACAGGTTGAAGAATGATCAGAAAAGTTCCTGAAGAGAGAAAAATAGCTATTAACTAATAGGGTCTCTTGAATGTGGAGTAGAGTGGGTGAGGCTCCTGGTCAGAGCACCCCTAAAACCTCTGATAGACTTTGCTCAAGATTTGATACCTACATGACTTTCACTCAGCCACCCATGGCTGGATTGATTCCTGGTGACTCTTAATGTTAGGCAACTACAAACTTTATAAATGGTGAGCTCAGACTGCATCAGTTTGCCCTGCAGACATTCATGTGAGGATGCAGAAAGTGGGGCCATCAGTATTTATGAACCAAGTAGAGTCAGTAGTTTGTCTTCATGGATTCTTCATTCATAACTTCAACCAATCATGGACTGAATTTATCTTTTACTGTGTCCTGAACATTTAAAGACTTTTCTTGTCATCATTCCCTATATAATCCTTTGTAGTATTTGCATAGCATTTACAATGTATTGAATATTATAAGGAATGTAGAGATGATTTAGGGAATATAGGAAGATGTGCCTAGGTCATATGCAAATACAGCATCCATCCTCAGATTTAGGGATCCTAGAAAGTAGATTTGGGGATCCTCTATAGCACAGAGGAACCAATGCCTGTGCATTAGGAGGGAGATCGCTTGTACATACTCACACATGGTTCTCATGATGATTCAGAATCAGCATCCTGATCTCCTCATTGTTAAAGGTCTGACAACCCAAAATTGAGGAATTGCACAAGAGTTCTCTCTTTGAGCTCTGAAATTTGAACTCGGGCCTGAATGCTTTCCCTGTAACTTCTCCTTCCACAGCCATTGATACAATCAGACCTGTTTGGAGCTATCATGAATTAAATTTAATATGTAGCATTTTCGGCAAATTCCAGTTAAATTCAAGAGTTTATCAAAGTCCCTCAAAGACAGAAAGCCAGATGGAAATTTCTGGTATTCAGTTCCACAAACATCAGAGAGATTTTTCTTCTTCTCTGGGTTGAGTCCCAGCAAGGACATCCTATATGAACAGTACCTCAGTTTGCTGTTCCCACTAGTCCACACCAGTGCTGTATGGAGAGTGGGGAGACTTGTTGATTCATTTTTTCAACATATATTATTGTTGACTATTTTTGAATTTTATACAATACATCATAATCATATTTAGACCCTCTTCTCTATATGCACCCTCCCCCAGCCCTCCCATAGAATTTTATGCATCCTGTCATGTATATCAAGGCCTATCAAATCAACTTGGTATACACAGATGTTTCTCAATGTGAGTTCATCCACTGGAGTCCATTCAGTCTATCTAGAGTTACTCCCTTAAAGACTAACTCTCCCTCACCCAGCAGTGATCAGTTGCCAAAAGTTCATTAGCTAAGGTTGAGTCATCCTACCTCTTTTCCCAGTTCTATGCCAAGTTTTTGTCTTATTGAGTTTGCATGGGTCTTGTGCATGCTGTCACCACTGCTGTAAGTTCATAGAAGCAAGTTCCCAGCTGTCTAGAAATCTGTTTCCTTGAAGTCATGCACCACTCCTGGCTCTTACAATCTTTCAGCCCCCTCTTCTGCAATCATTCCTGAGCCCTGGGTGGTTTAACATAGGAGTCCTGAACAGGGACACACTCTCTGCAGTCTCTTATTCCCCACACTTTAGCCAGTTGTAGCCTTTCTGTATTCATCATCATCTGTTTCATGAGGAAGCTTCACTGGTAAGAGTTGAAAGATGCATTAATATTCTCTCTATCCCATGTTCCACTATCTTCCCTGATCCTTAGATGTAGAGATTCCACTGTACATATGTCACTTAGGGCTGGGCATCTCACAGATACTTAGCCTGTGTGTGTGTGTGTGTGTGTGTGTGTGTGTGTGTGTGTGTGTGTGTATGTGTGTGTGTGTGTGTGTGTGTGTGTGAGACCAGTTTGGGAATTCTGTAATAATCTCAATCTACTGCAAAAGAAATTTGTTTGATGAGTGGTGATAGGTATGCTTGTCTGTAATATAAGGATGCATATTTAGTATACAGTAAAAAATTACATTTTTCTAGGAATGTGATAGACATACAGTTTTCTCTGGGATCTATGACCTCTCGAGCCACGTGTATTTGGCAATGTTTATAGTACCACACATGAGTTCCCTTCCACTGAGTGGGCTTTAAGTCCAATAGATAGTGTATAAGTGCACCTAGGTCATGTGATGCCTGCAGAGGTCAGAAGATAATATTCCCCTGGAACTGGAGTTATGGATGGTTGTTAGCCACCCTGTGGGTGCTGGGAATTGAACTTGGGTCCTCTGCAAGAACAGCCAGTGCTCTTAACTGCTGAGCCATCTCTCTAGACCTGCGACTTGCTAATTCTTTATTATTTTATTTATTATCTTTATTGTACGTGTATGAATGTATCACTGGTATTTGTGTCAGTGCACCCAGATCACGCAATGCTCGAGGAAGTCAGAAGAAATGTTGGATTTCCCTGGAACTGGAGTTACAGACGGTTGTTAGCTGCTATGTGGGTGCTGGGAATCAAACCTGGGTCCTCTGTAAGCACAGCCAGTACTCTTAACTGCTGAGCTATCTCTCCAGCCTGGCAATTTGCTAATTCTTGATAAGAAAAATGTGTTTCAGCAGTGTGGTAACATTCTTTTTAATACAGGTGCTTAGAGCTATGAATTTCCCTCTTAGGACTGGCTTTCATTATACTTCAGAGATAAATCTGGTCAAAAACTCATGGCAGGAGCCAGGCATGATAGTGAAGGCCTTTAATCCCAGCACTCAGAGGCAGAGGCAGGCTGATCTCTGTGAGATCAAGGCCAGCCTGGTTTACAGTGTGTTCCAGGCCAGCTGGGACTACAAGGAAACCCTGTCTCAAAAAAAAAAAAAAAAAAACTTATGGCAGGAGAAGCCTTGGACTCTAGGAGGTAACTGAGCAGCTACACGGACATAGTTTCAAACTACTGCATATGTTTATGCCCATAGACAAATACCAGTCTTAATCAGAGAAGCTCTTTCCATGAATGTAGGTGAATGCAGAGACTGATGTTTCACAAGGTACTGAGAATAAGGGTCAGATGTGCACTCAGCCCTAAACAAGACATTACACATCCCCTCTAAGGCTCGGGATATATTGTAGAAGAGGGGGTAAAAGAATGTCAAAGCTGGAACATAGGGAGAAGGGCCATGAAATGCCATCTTCTGGGCAAGATATAATCATTGTAATTATGGACTCACAGCAACTATGGGTGCCTGCATTGGACTTACACAAGATTGGTCCCATCACTAGTCAGATGTGGATGGTGGAGAAGCTCAGTGGGCTCTACCCCTCATAGGTGAACTATTTGTAGATTCAGGGAGATGGGGAGTCATTGCCTTCAGCTGTGTACCCCCGGTGACCCCACCAGGCTCCATGACAATGGTCACACAGATGACCTTGGTTTGTAAACTAAGTAAGTCACAAAAAGAAGACCAAAAGACAGGTAAGGAGAAAAGGAGGTTGACTGATAGAAATGGAAGGGAATGGGAGAAAGAGTAATCAGAATGCATTGTATACATGTATGATTTTGTCAAAAATCAATTTTAGAAATTTTCAAGACATATGGTACCTGAAAAAAAGGACACTTGAGGTTCACTTTTGAGCCCTATAGATATGTACATATCCATACACGTGTACACACCTACATACATACAAATACACATACACACACACAGTAAAAATCAAAGGGCATTCAAAATAGTTAATGACCACATACCATGAACTAATCAAGGAGCTTTGTATAATGCAAGCACACTATATAACTCTTCACAGTAAACAGAATCATTTCCATTTAAGTTAAGAAACCAAAGCTCCAAACTGAGGATTAACATTCATGAGCATGCACAATAATTCATCCCCCCTATCCATCTCATGGGGTCATGTATACTGAGAAGAGCCAAAAATGCACAAGGAAAGCTCTTCCTCTGTTCTTCAAGGTGCTGTCAATCAGCCTGAGCTTAGCAGCAACACACCATGAGTGAGATGTAGTGTGGAAGAGAGCTGGCAGTCTGGAAGACTCTCCTGGCTGGGGTACACATCCTCCAGGAAGTTCTCATTGTCACAGATGACATGAATTGCTTTGCCTTCTGTGCATTTCTTACCTCACCAAGTTCCTGTGTATGTTTCACAGTGTGTGTGTGTGTGTGTGTGTGTGTGTGTGTGTGTGTGTGTCAAACTCAGGTCCTTGTGTTTTTCAGGCAAGCACCCCAGCCCCCAAGACCCTTTGTAGCACCCAAATTCTTTTAACTTGAGAAAAACTCTATAAAGAGGTCTGCCACTGCTCCTAAAGACATCAAAGGAGGTTATTCATCCCAGACACCAAGGGGAACAGGAGCTTTTAGACTAATGACTCCACAGATAGATGCTGGGCATCATAAACCTCCCCTGCCATTCTCCAAGTTATATTTCCAAGGCACTGTCAGTAACACTGGAGTTCCCACAGTAATTTCATTTAACTTTATGACCTGCCTCCTGCAGCCTTGCCAATCGGACAAGCAGGTTTGACAACCCTGAGGATGATGCCAGGCAATGATTTGCAAGGCTTGGAGCAGTGAATAAACCAGTGAGATCCACAGCATCAGTGGAGAAATCAATATTACCTCTAGCAATGAGAGCCAGACTCTTTCCACAAAGTGGTCAGACCAATGTGGTGGAGGCTGTTTGGGATGGAGCTGATGGTATGGCCACTACAGGCATATAGACAGTCTCAAATCACCTACAGACATACAGACAATCCAATCACCTGGATACTGTTTGTTTGTGCCAGTCAGAAAGCCAGGAACAAATCATGAACCAGTCCTTCCCCGGAAAGGCTCTGCATTGCCCAAGCACAAGACTTTGGAAGTGCAGATAGGAGGCTAAGGAGATGGCTCAGTGGGCAAAGTGTCTTGCTATACAAGGTGAAGACCTGAGTTCTAATCCCCAGAACCTACATAAAAGCTGGCTACAGTAGAGCTTGTTTCTGTAATCCCAGTGTCTCTACAATGAGGTGGGAAGTAGACACAGGGGAAGCTCACAAACCAGGTAGCCGTGTTGTTCATATGCTGTAATGAACTACAAAAGACTGACCCTGACTCAAACAAGGTTGGAGGTCAGAACTGAGACCCAAGGTGAAGGTAGAAATGAAATCACATAAAAATGCATTTCTCAGAATGAATCCCCATGGTTCAATCATATTTGGCTGTACAAAATATCTATGCCTTTAAGGCTTAATTATATATTCTAAGTATGCTGATATAGTTCTCATCAAACATTTCTGCTAGCTGAATCCAATACCAAGTAGTTGTTCAGTTAACAGACCTTGCAGGATAATGATGTGTCTGAAATTCAGGAGGAGCTTAGCAGAAGATGCAACCCCGTGGCCACAGGAGAATTTTGTGTAGAGCTTTTCCCAAAATTACCTCTAATTTTTTAGGGATTTTGGGGGGTACATATGGGGATGCATATGTTGTGGGTTCATGCATGCATGTGCATGTGCATTTGGGGGCCAGAAGTCAACCTTGGGAGCCCTTCCTCAGAAGCTATCCACCTGGGTTTTGTTTTTTCTTTAATTTTATTATTATTATTATTATTATTATTATTATTACTATTATTAATTATTGTTGTTTGATATGGTACATGTGAGCATGTGAGCTCAAAAAGACAGCTTTGTGGAGTTGGTTCTCTCCTTCCACTTTATGTGAGTTCCAGGGGTTAAACTCAGGTCACCAAGCTTGTGTAGCAAGCACCTTTACCCACTGAACTATTTTGACCAACCCAGAGATTATAGTTTCTTTTTTTTTAACTGAAATTATAATTTTTAAGAATAACCCAATGTCTGGATACTCATCTGAAATTCTTTCAGCTAATTAATCAATCTGCAGATTAATGAGTCAATTCTGAATTTTGATTTGTATGTTAGCAGGGACCATGCCCCCACTAAAAGGAATGAAAGGTGGACGGGGTATTTCAAGCATCAACCCTAGGGAATGGAGTAAGTGATGTTGTGAGGGAGAGAGTACAGTACCTGTTTTTCTAAAACTGCTAGATCTAGCTCTCTTTTTTTCCAGTGCTAGAGATTGAACCTAGGGCTTCAGACATGTTGGGCATCCTTTTACTACTGTGCAATATCTCCAGTTCTTTTTACATTTATATTTTGGGACAGGATTTCAACAAGCTACCCAGGCTGGCCTTGAACTTGTCTTGTAGTCCAGAAAAACTTGGAACCTGCAGTCCTTCCTGCCTCAGCCCACATCTAGGGGCCACCAGACCTGGCTTACTGTAGCCATCTTAACCTCAAGTAGAACCAGCAGGGGACAAAGCTGACCAACTGACAGAGCAGAAGCTGTCAAGATTCCCAGTCACTGCAGACTGCAGGACCTTCTCCACCAGCAGTGCCAGGCTCACTGCTGCCTTGAGGTCACTATATTTACCCTGGAAAACCCCCTCAGAAGGATTCTTCTTCTGATAGAGAAACCATGTTACCAGACCAGAGAGTTTTGGACAACTTCCTTAAGCAACAAAGAGAGGGCTCTTGAGGGCCTATATTTGGTAAACCATTTGTCTTGTATCAAAATGATTTAGAAATCATTAGATGTAAAGAAGTCTTCAGACACTTGTAATTAGGATCCCCTGTGTAGGAAACCCTAGAAAGGGCTGGGGAGGCAGCTCACTTGGCAAATGCTTTCATTGTAAGCACAAGAACCCAAACTGAGTTCAATCCCCAGAACCCTTGTACAAACATGTCAGGCATGGTGGGGTGTAACCCCAACAGTGGGAAGGAGGAAACAGGTGCATCCCTGGGCCTCCAGACACCCAGCACAGCCTACCTGGCTAGCTCCAGGGCAATGAGAGAACCTGACTCAAAGGAGTTGGATGGTGTTCCTGAGGATGACAACTGATATTTTCCTCTGGCTTCCACACCCCTACACACACATGTGTATGTGGACCCAAACATGCACATGTACAGACACATGCCTACATACACACATTCATGCATTAAAAAGAAAACCATAATGAAACCACAAAATCAAAACTGTAGTGAATTTACTTAGCTAAATAATATAGCAAGGCTGTTCATAGGCTACAAAATCATACACAAGAATAATTTAGTTTTCTGTGATTAGAAGTGAAAAATCAGAAAAGAAAAAATTAAACTCCATCAAGGAATAATTAAATAGGAGCAAAGTTAATGAAATATATTTATGATCTCCTCACTGAAAAATACAATGTAGTCCTAAAGGATAAAATATTCTTCAGAGAGTTGGAGAAGTGGCTCCAGAGGACCTAGGTTAGGCTCCCAGCACCACATGGCAGCTAACCATCAGAAACTCCAGGTCCAGGCCATCTGACACACTCTTCTGCCCTCCATGGGCATTGTATGACATGAGTGTACTTACATACATGCAAGCAAAACACACACATAAATAAAGAAGCAGAGGGATTTTCAAAATTATGGATTGGCACCAAGTCAGGGGCCTAGTAAACTGAGAGAACATTAAAACAAGTAGAAAGTATATACATTCTACTCAGTGTTCAACCTCAAAATACATGGCCACAATAAACTCTTTTGCAATGCTGGAAACAGAACCTAGAGCCTCCTACATGCCAAGTGTTGGATAGGTGTGTCCTCCAAAAGAACCAGTAACAGCTGAGTGTCTGAACTCTAAGATCCATAGACAGAGAGCAAGACAGCCACCTTAGGTGTGTCCTCCAAAAGAACCAGTAACAGCTGAGTGTCTGAACTCTAAGAGATTCCATAGACAGAGAGCAAGACAGCCACCCCTCCTACCTAATTGGTCAGCTTCAATTGCATGAAAGGGCCGGTCAAAGGACAGACATGGAGGAAGCCAAGGAGGTGGTGGGAGGTTGCCATCTTGGCTGGTGCTGGGGCAAGCATGGGTTGGAAAGTTCAGCCAAGATGTAGGGGAAAGAGCCCATGGGCATCCATGCCTTTGTAAGTGACCCCCCCTCCTGGATATCATAAACTTTGCTGGCATGCCCAACTAAATATCTTTATTCCCCAAACTGTAGCTTAGAGGGACATTGTGTAGACTTTGTTGGGCCTCCCAGCAGAGAATTTCACATTTTACCAGGCCAGTAATCTACCAATTAGCATCCCAGTCCTCTTTTTTACTTTTTGAGACAATCTTGCTACCCAAACTGATCTTGAAGTCTCTTGTAGCCCAGGAAGACTTTGAACATATAATCCTCCTGTCTCAGATTCCAAAGTAGCTGGGGTCACTGGTTAGGCTTAGAACTCTTAAAAGAAATCACAGGAGGAATCACCTTACTTATGTAGGAACAAAGGTAAGAATTATATTAGATTTTTCTTCAGAAACCAAGCAAGCAAGAAGAGAGTGGAATAAAAGAATTAAGATGTTTAAACAAACAAAATGTCAGCCTACAATTGTCAGCCTGATGACATTATCTTATAAGTGTAAAAGAGCAATGAATACACAAAAACTGAAGAAATGTATCATCAGAAGAATAAGAAAGGGTTTTAAAAATCTGAAAGAAGGAAAATTAGAAAGATCAGAACCCTGGAAGACTGGAGGAAAGAGGTGGCTCAGACCTTAAGAGAAATGCTACTGTTACAGAGGACTGGAGTCCAGGCCCAGCATCCACATCAATGGCTCACAACTACGTGTGACTAAAGCTCCAGGGGATCTAATGCCCTCTTCCAGCCTCTGTGGGCGCTTGTACATGAGTGTATACACACATACCTAAATAAAAACAAGTTGAAAAATAAGAAATTTAGAAAAGTATTAGAATAAGAAATAAAGATTAAAAAGCGAACTTGCTTTCTGTATATTCTCATTCAGCACAGACACAATACGAAGTCCACAATCTACTGTGTGATTCTGACTGTGACACTCTGGAAAAGACAAAGTGAAAGAGCAGGAGAAGATAGATGACTGCTTAAGACTCATGGGAAAGAGAAGATGAGCAGGAAAAAAGATGGGATACGTAGGACAGCAAGGCTATTTTTCATGACACTGTAACAGCGGATGCACGGTGTTATGAGTTTATCAAAACCCTAGAACTGTGTGACACGAAGAGATGGTTTACTTTTCCTTACCATTCACCTGAAAGCAAACTAAGCTTTGGTTAATACATCTAAGTCTTCTGAGTCATATGAAAACCTACTATAGAAGCATATATATATATATATTTGTATATTAAAAGAATTTAAACATAGTTACTCTACAGCAGGGATTCAGTGGCCTTAATAAACTCCACAGGTTGCCAAATGAAAAACCCAGTGCAAGGAATAGACTCCCTCTTTTGGAGTTTTGACCAGAGAGCCTTCCTCAGCTCAGGGATCATTGCAGAAAGGGGTAGGGGGCAGAAAGATTTTTAAGAACCAGGGGTAGTAGATGAATACAAGGAAACTCTGTTGACAGGACACTACATATAGTTGCACATTCAAACACACAGCACCTATGACAGCCTGCACAAGACCTGTGAAAACCCAAGCATGGGATAGGGGAAGTGGGAAGCCTGTTAGGTTGACCAGACTTCAAGGTATAGACCCACATCCAAGAGCACTTGGGAACCACAGATTAGACTCAACAAGACTTTTTTTTTTAAAGAAAAATAATATTAGAGTATTAGAGGACATAAAGTCAGGGTGAGGAGAGTAATAAGGTGGGGGAAGAAAAGGAGAAAGGGTCTGAATAGGATCAAAGTACATTGTATGAAATTCTCAAATCAATAAAATTAATAATAATATATCTATTTTTTCCTTATCATTGTGACAATTAATGAAGTCATTCTTTCTTATGGAGCTTTTTAAATTTCATACATTTCCTACTCAAATCCAGACCTCCTCCCCTATCCATGCCTCCCCCTGCCCTCCCCCACCAAACCCAATGCATTCTGCCATACATGCTGAGTCCTATTCATTCAGGTGTTTGTACCCAAATGTTCTTCAATGTAAATATGTCCACTGGAGTCTTGTCGGCCCATCCAGTGGTCATATGAAGTCATACTCTCCCTCACCCAGCAGCAATCAGTCTCAAATAGTTGTCAATCTAGTGCTGGCCCACCACCTATTTCTCACCTCCCCTTTGGGCCCTTGTTTAATTGAGCTGACATGGGTCCCATGCTTGACACCACCACTGCCACAGGCTCACATGAGCAAGCCTCCAGTGGCCTAGACACCTCCACCTCCATATGTCATGAACCAGCCCTGGCTCTTACAATCTTTCTACTTCCTCTCCCACAATGGTCCCTGAGCTGTGGGTGGTTGGAGTTCCATACAGGAGTCCCATTTTACACTCTACAGTCTCTTATTCTCCAAAACTTGGCCGGTTGGGGCCTTCTGTGTGCATTGCACTCTGATGTACATGGAAGCCTCACTGGTGAGAGCTGAGGGGTGCATTAGCTCTCTCTGTATCCCTTATTCTGCTGTGTTCCATGAGCCTTAGTTGTAGAGATTCAACTGCAGATGTGTCACCTAGTACTGGGCACCTCCCAGGTGTGTGTTCACTCAGATGTGCAACTCTGCAGTAGCCTCCATCTGTTGCAAAAAGAACCTTCTTTGATGAGTGCTATATGGTATGCTTGCCACTCTAAGAGAGAGCTCTTCTGTCTGGTACTGTGTTCCCTGCCAACCAGCTCCCAAGTATACATATGCATTAATGTTCAGACACTCTATGTGCATTTCTCATATGGTTTCTAGTACATCACTTTTCCCTTGAGGTTTCCTAGCCCCCAAGAGTCACTCACTACCACTCTTTTCTCCCATCTGGCTTCCCTCTTCCCCCCCTAGTCACATTGTCCCCATTATCCTTACCCTCCCCCCAATACCTCTTGGCTCCCACCATCTTTCCTTTTCTGACTCCCTTCCCCACACCATGGAAAAAGTGGGAGTAATCAGAAAGGAGGAGAAGAGCGAGGGACGTGCAAGGGACCAGGGAATGAGGTCATTCTTACAAAATACTAAGGATCATTCCCTCAAGGGCTTGCTCAGAGATTTGTTTCCATGGTGACTATAAATCCCATCAGGTTGACAAGCTTAGCCATCACAATGTGAATAGATTTGAAAGTGCTTCCCAAGTCAACTAGGTGGCTCTGAGAGGAAACTAAGTGAGGGAAGTCACAGAGCTAAGTGAGCCACATCCTAAAATGTGGTTACCTAGCGATGTCCTACTCCACACCAAGTATGGCCTGTATCTCCACACCAAGTACCCACACACACTCCATTGTGCCAAGTACTGAGGAGTTTGTGGAGGAAGACCCAGACCTGCTTTCTGACTCTAAGGACCCACACATCCTTGTAGGAAAGTGTGTACCTTGCTATAGCCTCTGAGAGCAAGAAGAGCCCTGATCCTGCATCTAGGCAGCACCCACAGCACTGTGTGGGACTTTGAGAAGTCATCTCCACTGTTTGACTCTGTTCTTATTCAAGGCAACTCTATCTCACTCATCCAGTGTCCAGACACTGAGTACTCTGGGCCTTCAGTGAATATTTGCTGAATAAATGACTGGTTGGATCAATGCATGGATAGATGGATGAATAGGTAAATGGGTGGGTAGACGGAGGATGAACAAATACTTCATAGTTAGCATAAACCTCTTCCTTATATGTGCATAGACACTTGCACTGCCTGACGCCCATGGTCTACTGTTTTGTAAGTATTTCTCTATTCACATCTAGCTTACTTACATCCTCCATGATTCCAGTTTTGTGGGGGTTTTGTTGTTGTTGTTGTTGTTCTGTTTTTCAAAATGTACCAGTAGTAAGAAAGCTATGATTTAAGATGCTCTGTTTCTTTTAACTATATTTTCTCTTTTCAAAACACAAAGACCTTTTGTACTTACTATTTTATGCTTCGGAGAAAACAAATACTAAACAGCTTTGGGGATGAAGATTAGAGCATCTGTCTGCTGTCGTATTTATTCTTATCCAAAAATAAAATGACTTCATGTTCGTTATTTTTTATTGTTGCCATACATAATAAGATTCTGATATGTCTCAGAGCGTCATCTCCAGCAGCTCTTGACCTAGCTGTACACAAATCAGAACAGTGTAATAAGAGCCACCCACACTCACAAGGCTAGGGAAGCAGCAGTGCTCAGAGTGTGCTCTGCTTATGGGGGAGGCCAAAGCAGGAGACTAAGCAAGCCCTAAAGAACATCCCAGGCCTCTGCTGGATGCAGCACAGGGTTATCCACCTGCATACCTTTAAGTATAGCAAATATCAGGCAATCAGGACAGGGGGTGCAGAGAGCTCATGCTGAGGACAGGAAGAGCACATATTTGTTGGATAATATAACAAACTATCAGGATTCATTCAGCAGTTAACTCTCAGTACCCCACTGCTTCCTCACAGCTCCCCAGAGCTCTACCTGGTGGCTTTTACCACTCTGTGAGTAACAATACTAAGTAAAAGGAGTCCCCACTTACTGAGTACCTACTGTGTCCTAGCCAGTTTCTATGTGTTATATTCTTACCTCAAATCTATAAACTTAGAGTTGCTTTGCCCACCACAGAAGAAAATTACTTATCAAAGAAAAAAAAAAAAAACAGTATTACTGAGTGAGTCCATGTCTCTCCTGGTTACCTTTCTGTTGCTGTGATAAAGTACCTTGATAAAAAGCAACTTATTTGGCTTACAATTCCAAGCTACAGTTTATTACTAGGGAAAGTTAAGGCAGGAACTAAAAAAGACTAGTCACATCACATCCAAGTACACAAAAAGTAGCATGCTTGGTGCTCAGCTAGCTCTCTCTACCCTTGTACAGTCCAGGGCCCCAATCCAGAGGATGGTGCTGCCCACTTTCAGGCTGGGTCTTCCCATGTCAGTCAGGAGAGTCTCCCACAGAAATGAGTACTAGGACAACATAATGTAGACAATTACTCATTGACTCTTCTCAGGTGGTTCTAGGTTATGTCTGTTGGCAAACCATCACAATGCTAAAGCTCAGTTCTCTAGTCCCTCTAATTGCCCAGGATTCTATTCCTCACACTCCTTGGCCATCTTACCTGACATATGTCTATGTATGAGAAGTGGAGTCCATGATGACGTGCTGAACACCAAAAAAAAAAACAGTAAGTGTAAAAGAATCAAACTACTAAATATTGGTGAGATAGCAACTATTGAGAATTCCATTTCTGGTGACAGCAGAAATGTATACATTTTGAAGGAAAATCTGATATTATCTACTATATTCCAGTGGCCTTGGCTGAGCAATTGAAGCCAGTGTCCACATCAACATCTCTGAGCTGGAATTACCCTAAGGAACTCATCAGACAAAACAGGATTGATTTCTGGGATTTCTGCCTAGCCAATGCAATACCTCTGAAAATAACAGTGGCAATCCCCTCTAGAAAGGCACTCCTGGGGCTGGGGAGATGGCTCAGTCAGTGAAGTGCTTGCCTTGCCACACAGTTATGAGCTTTAATCTCTAACACCCACATACAAGCTAGCTAGGCACAGTGATGCATTCCTATAATCCCAGCATTAGGATATCTGGATCTGGAGCTCATTGGCCAGCCAACCTAGTCCAGTTAGCAAGCTTCAGGTTCAGTGAGAGACTTGTCTCAAAAACTAAGGATAGTGCTTTGGAAACTGTTATTATGTTAAAGCTGTAATGAAATGCTTCTTTTAAAAAAATAAAAAATATATATATTAAAAAAAACACTAAGGAGAGTGACTGAGGAAGACACCTAATGTCAATCTATGGCCTCTACATACATTTGCATGTATGCCTACACACACAAAGAAAAACAGAGGAGGGGGAGGAGGGGGAGAACTCTTCATGTTTGACTTATGCCAGTTGTTCAGGCCTACTCTGATTTCCAACTTTCTGTACCTGATTTTCAAATCTGTTTCCCAGATAAATGCTACTTTAACATATGTGCAAATCTTTCTGTTTTGTTTTAAATTAACAATATAAATCTAGATTGATGTCTAGAAGAGGAAAGATGGGTTATCATTTTTACTTAGTACCTCAGCTGGAATTGGCTCTAGAGTTGAGGGATGTCCCAATCTTTAATCTGTGGTGAGTGGACTTGACACTGGCCAGCTAAGCTGAATTCTGTTTCCCTGGCACTGCCAGTACACATTTTATTTTTTGGAAATAAGGTTAAAGATTTAATCGCTGCTAAATTTCATCTTGCTAAATCAAGCCCATTTTCCAGCCAGCTGAGGTCTGTGTGATGTTATAGTTTACAAATTTTCTTCAAAAATTCTTTAAAAATCAAAGCCTGAGGAACTGGGAAGATGGCTCAGTAGGTAAGAGCAAATGCTTCACAGGCATGGGGACTTGAGTTCAAATCCAAGTGTTATCATCTAGGGGATCTTTAATAAGTTTGTTTCTGCCAATTAAAGTAGTAAAAGGCAGGAAAAATCTCAGATACAGCAGAAAGCACCAACTAACAAACTTTACTTAAGAAATACACACATATAAACACAGAGAGGAAACACAAGTGGAGAGGAGATTCCAAAACTGAAAAATCCAAAGCTCTAGGGAGACCTGGGTCTTTTAAGCATTCTTCATGGAATGGGCAGGTCCCCCTCCATTAATTCCGAATTGATCAATTTAGAGAACAGACAGTTAAGTGGGCCACAGCGCCAAGCTGAGTTATGGCTAGGTTGGGCCCTTAGTCTTATCTGAACTCATCTGGACCAGAACCAGTCAGCCAGGAAACAGGCCCTGATGGCTAGAGGGGGAGCCCCCAGGCCTTTGTCTCAGACAGAAGGATCCTAAAATGTGCCATTTTTATTACTCATCAGTGGCCCCTTTAGCTTCTCAGGGATTTAGTTCCTCACAAGCACTCCCACAACAAGCCTGAGGTGGCCATGCCTGTGCCTGTAACCCCAGCACAGGACTTTCTGGCTGCCATCCTAGCTCCAGGCTCAGGAAGAGACCCTGTCTCAAGGGAATAAGGTAGAGTGTGATAGAACTGGACCTATCCTCCTCTGGTCTCTGTGTGCACACCCTCACATATGCCTGTGTGCACATACACGACAAACACATTCACACATACATACACACACACATAAAATTTAAAATTTATGATAGAACAGAAGGCCTTTGTCTTAGCAGACCGCTCCCACCAAGCACACCCTTCCCACAGCTCCATTCTTCAAAGGCCTCTTTTACCCTGCTGTTGAACCCTGCCCTCCAAGCATAACAGCCATTATAATCTTCATCAAATGCAGCTCTGGCTGCTCACAAGCCCTCATGATTGGGCATGTTGGCATTCTGTCATAGAGGGAAGGGGTGGAGAGGGTCATTAGACCCTTACCTGAGATCTCAGACACTCCTTCCTATGCCCTAATTGCAGATGGCCTGGATGGCCTGGGAAGTACTAGAATGTAACAGGGTGGAAAGTTAGCTGAAGGGGAGACTCTATCTACAAGGGAGATTTTTGGTGGTGTAGATGCTATAGGGTCACCCACAATCCTGCAGGTAGCCCCTCACCCATGCTCTGTAAGTAAGCCCAGTAAATTCACTGGTTCCCCAAGTTGCACTGTACTGGAATCATATTTGGTCTGTCACTGGTTCCCTCTTGGAGGGTGGGGGGAGCCATACATGTTTGTTTTCATTTCCCTAGGCAAGTTCTCGTAACACACCTTCTCTGACTGTAGGTCTCCAGTTGGTTACCTTATTTGTGTGTACAGGTGTGTTTGTGCATATGTACATGTGTATGGGTATGTAAGGAGGCTGAAGAACAACCTCAGATGATGTTCCTCAGTTGTTGCAACCTGCAGACAGAGAGAGACTGGAAGCAGGCAAGCTAAATACTCTGTCTATCCCCAAGTGACATGTTGAACTCTGGTCCTCATCGGTGCACAGCAGCGCTCAATCTCAGAGCCATTTCTCTAGCCCCTTGTATACCTTTGTGGTTGTTTACTTGTAGGAAAACAATGTAGAAATTATTGTCATATTTGCGGGCACAGCCCACCACACAATCATCAGCTCATCTAGGTAGTCTCTTTTCCTGTTTCTTCTGTGCTTTTATCAGGCCGAGTTATCCAATCTCTGCAACTAAACTAAAGCCCGAAGCCAAAGCCTCCCTGAACTGCGCCCCCCGGCCTGGCTACAGTGTCCTGGAGCTCTTCCTCCTTGCCTTCTCCCTCATTTCCATGCATCTGCTCTCCAGCAGTTTCCTTCTGTGTGAGAAGAAAGCTGTCTGCCTTTACAGCTCCAAAGATATCTTTATTCTCTCAGTTGAGTTCTCTCTTGGTCAGATGCAAGATTTACGATTCAAAGTCATCTCCATCCCACCCTGCCAAACTTTGAAAGTATTACTGGGGTGTGTTCCAGCACTATGATCTGCTGTGTGTGATGCCATTCCATGACTGGGGGTCCTGGACTGTGTAAGTAGAAAAAAGGGAGCTGTACAGCAGCATGCCTTCAGCAGTGTGCTTTCTGATTGTGGATGCAACGTGACCATCAGCTTCAAGCTCCTGATGCTTTGACTTCCCCAACATAATAGACTGAACCCCAGAGCTGAACCAGAAGAAACCTTTCCCTCTTAAGCTGCTTTCATCTGCCTTTATCATAACAATAGGAAGGAGCACACCAGCCTGGTGTTTATCCGTCTCTGATTTCTATGATTCTCTCTCTCCCTCCCTCCCTCCCTCACTCTATCCCCTTTTGTGCTATCTGGAAACCTCACCTATGTGGAAGAAAGCTTTGGGGAAACCTTAAAGAATCATTGAGGGGCTGGCAAGATGGCTCAGTTGGTAAAAAGCACATGTGTCCAAATCTGACAACCTGAGTTTGACCCCTGAAATCCATATGGTGGGTGGAAGAGATAACTGACTCCCACAAGTTGTCCTCTGACTTCCACAATTCTGTCTTCTGTCTCTGTCTCTCTGTCTCTGTCTCTCTTTCTGTCTCTCTCTATCTCTGCTTCTGCTTCCCTCTCCCTCCCTCTCTCTCTCTCTCTCTCTCTCTCTCTCCCCCTGAGTTTTTAAACATTTCTCTCTGTCGTTATTGCTCTTGGGTGGCATAATGTACAGATATGTGTGTTTTTTAATTCAGTCATTTCAGTTTGAAGGCTCATCTGAGCTATTTCCTTTTTCTTCATTGTTCTTCATCTTCATGTACACAGTTTTCTCTCTGTATCCATGGCTTCTGCATCTGTGGATTGAACCAGCCTTAGATTAAAATCATTAGAAAGATACTGCACCAGTACTGAACTTGGGCAGACACGTTCTTTCTTACCATTTCTCCTAGAAAATACAGTATAACACCTATTTATGGAATATTTGCACTGTACAATCTATGATAATTGATATAAAGATGGTTTCTAGCATATGAAAGGATGTGCACATATTATATGTAAGTGCTCTGCTATTTCATATAAGGGATTTGAGCAACTGCAGATTTTGTTATCTATGCAGTAAGTGTACAAGAGTCCTGGAGCCCCTACCCCACAGGAGACGATGCTTGTGTTTTCTGACTTCCATCACCCCTGTATTCTCACAGAAAAATTCATACTCACTGCGCATCCTAGATTAGCTCTCCTTTATCCTCTCCAGCTGCTCTGCTTTTGAGACCATTTCCACCGTTGCACTATGAATGCCCTCCCTCTCTTTTCTTTCTTCTTACTCATTTTGACTTTTATAGGGCATATTAGTTTTATTTCCTAGTTTTGTCATTCTCTGATATCTATGAGTTTCTTTAGAATCTACTTTTCTTGCATGTGGGGAGGAGGTATACGTGTTCATGTGCATACCTGTGTGTAAGTGCTCATGTGTGTGGAGGCAGGTGTCTTTCTCAGTTACTCTCTACCTCATTTTTTGAGATGGACTGTAGTTTTTCATTGAACCTGGAGCTCTCCTGTTCAGCTAGAATGGCTTGTCAGTAAGTCCCAGAGATCCTCCTGTCTCTGTCTCCCCAGTGCTGGGATTACAAACATACGGCTAGTTTTTTATTTTTTGGTCTTTTTGAGACAGGGTCTCCCTGTAGCCCCAGCTGTCCTGGCACTCGCTATGTAGACCAGGCTTGCCTTGAACTCACAGAGATCCACCTGCCTCTGCCTCCCGAGTGCTGGGATTAAAGGCGTGCACCACCACACCCGGCTGGCCTTTTTTTACTGAGTGCTTGGAATTGAACTCTGGCTCTTCTGCTTATACAACAAAGGTTTACTGACTGTGATGAATAAATAATCTTGGTTGCCAACTTGACTCGATCTGGAATTAACTAAAATGTCAGGAACTTTCTTGATCTGATTATTTGAAGCCTAAGACCCCCCCTAAATGTCAGTGGCACCTTCTGGTGGCAGCCCACATAAAAGAACAGGGCAGAAGGGAGCTTTTGCTTTTTGACAACTTTCCTTCACTCTTACTAGTGAGTTTGTATGTCCTGTTGCCGTGGCGTTCCTTTGCCAATATGAGAAACAACTTTTTCGGGCTTTTAGTGTAGACTGAAGAGAAGCAGATCTTCAGGAATCCTCCAGGCCTTCAGCACCAGATAGGACTGCTGAGATATCCAGCCTCGTGGACTGAGCAACTACTGGATTTTTTACCTCTCCAGTATGAGACAGCCATTGTTGGACTATCCAAATGATATCATGTAAACCAATCTAATAAATCCTGTCAGCTCTGTTCCTTTGGAGAACCCTGACTAATACACTGACTGGGTTGTCTCTCTAGCCCCTCTCCTTTGTTTCTTTACATTCTCTTCTTAACTGCTTATTCTAAGGTTGATTTTTCTTTTGGGGTCATTGTTGGTCATTTTGTTCCACAGCTGTGCCTTAGCTGTCATTTGAAGTTTAAAGGTGAAAGGCCATGCTGATACTCTCAAGAACTGTTTAATAGCATCTTCACTGAGTAAAGTGGCTGGCTGCGATCTATACTTCTGGACAGTGGTTTTTTGCCTTATAAAATATGGCAGAATTGCTACAGCTGGAAGTTCCCAACTTCCCTGACCCCCTCACCAGTAGGCTTGGATTCTTACACAGTCTCTCAATTTTCTTGGGTGTCTAATTTTTGTACCTAGGGGAGATTTCTTATTTCCTCCACAGCATTTGTGTCCCAAAGTGAGGAAATTTGGAAGCCCCGCTCCCATCCCAAACAAATCTTTGTGAACTGAAGTTCTAAGAATTCACTGTATTCAAGAGCTTGAAGACAAATTTGACCTTCACTGGTTGGAGAATCCTCATTGTGGAGAGATGAGATGCTATAATTCAGGAAGCCAAAGATAGTAGAGCTGGAGAGATGACTCAGCTGGAAAAGTGCTTGCTGTACAAGTATAAGGGCCTGAGTTCAATCACCTGAACCATGTGAAAAGACGGGCATGGTGCTACACACCTACAATCCCAGCACTGGTGAGGTAGAGACAGACAGATCATTGGTCATCCAGCTTAGCTACACCAGTGATCCATGGGTCCTAGGGAAAGAACTTCTCTTAGTGAACAAGGTGGGAGGCTTCTTAGAAATACCTGTGTTTGACGTCTGGCTTCCACATACCTGCACAAACATGAACACACACACACACACACACACACACACACACACACAAACTTACCTTGGGCTATCTTTAGTTCCTTTAATAGCGATTTACTGTCAGCCTCTATCTTACCTAGCAGTTTTGCAATCACTAGACAAATCTTTTAGAATGTACAGAATGTATATTAGGCCTGAGAATCTTCTGACCTTCATCAACCCTAAAGCTGAAAATGAGGTAACCTCTGAATGCTGGCAGTCATGACCAACCTATTAGCTGTGTCCACACACAGCCGTAACGACAGTTATGAATGAAGCCCAACACAAAATTGTAAACTTAAAACATCGAAAGATATTTTGCAATCTATTTTGTAACTGGACTGTGTAGTTCTGCAGTGCAGACGTTGTAAATGACAGCATCGTGTTGAAATGTGGAAAGATTGGACTTGCCAGAGGATCTCTCCATCTGGTTGAGGACAAAACCTGAATCCTATACATGAAATTTCCCTGCCTCTCTGCTGACCATGTAACTGACTGTACCACCAGCTTGTGACTATTAAAGTTTATGTATCCATGTTATTCAGGGAACCATGTTTTTTCAGCTAACGTGAGTTTCTGTACTACAATAGTTTTAATGGTCAACATGCCCATGGGCATGTCATTGAGATACCAGTGAGCCATGGTTTCCAGGAAAAGACCTTATCTTAGAAAACAAGGTGGGTGGCATGTCTTGATTACATTAATTGAGGTAGGAAGACCTGCTGACTATGGGTAACATTTCTTGGACTTACGGTTCTGGAATGTATGAGAGGACAAAGCTAGCTGAGCACTAGCACATAACAGCATGCATACATTCTCTGCTTGACCGTGGATATGATATGAGACCCTCTGTGACTTCCCCACAGTAATGGACTGTGACTTGCAACTGTGAGCTAAAATAAACCTTCTCTCCCAGAAGTTGTTTTTTGACAGGGTCTTTTATCAGTGCAACATAAGTGAAACTAGGACTAGGATGTTACCTAAGGTATGGTCACTCATTTTCTCATTTTGCCTTGGAATAAATCATTTTCTTATTTCAAAGTAGTTATTTTACATCGACACCTTCAACTAATGTCATATCTTCATCTCCATTTCTAATCATCTCCTCTTACAAACTGGTCACCTCCGAGCACAGATTCTGTGGTGCCAGCCTGTGTACCTCCCCTGACACCCTTGTTCTGCATGTCCCCTGGACTTGGGAACTTCTGACTCCCCTCAGCATGCATCATGCTCTATCCATCATCCAAGAATTCTAGGACTCTTTCAGGTGGCTGAGAGAACATTTGCCACTTTATGAGCTTATTTATTAATATTTACAAAGCATTCTGACTATTTTCTTGAGACGGACACTTAAAGTCATACAGTTGAGAGAAATGAAGAAATAAACCATCACTCATGTCCCTCTGGCCTTAGCAAGACCACTTCCATCTGTGGGTGGACTTGGTCATATCTGAATGTGAACCTAACATACTAAGGTTTGGCATATGTGTGCAGTTCACATGCACTCTTAAGTTTTCTCTACCATGTTGTGCTATCTTTGTCTTTACCATCATTGCTGAAGGCACAGAACTTTTCAAGGAATTCCACATCAACTTGTGGGGGAGGTGATGTCACTCAGGTGTCACTCATCTATTTGGAGGCAAAGTCATTTGGCAAAGTGGAAGGTGGTGAACCAAGGGTGAGAAGTAACATCTGCCATATTTCAAACACAGCCCTATCCCTGTTTGTAAAGTCTTTCAGGGAATTAAATGAGATGAAGTGTACAAGGCTCATCATAAAAGATTTGCAGATATAATCGCTGCTCTGGGTCCTCATTTGTCATCACAGAGCTTCCCTCCTCTTGGCAAAAAGAGATAAAAGTCACAGAGAAGAACTTCACTTGGTGGCTTCAGGAGCTTAGAAGAGCAGATGGAGATGTAGCTATTGGTTTGGTTTCTTAGCAACTAGACAGGATTTAGACTCAGCTTGGAGACATAGCTCTGAGTATGTCTGTGAGGGAGCTTCTAGATTACGTTAATTGAAGTGGGCAGAATCATTCTGAATGTGGAATGCTAGAGTCCCGGACTTTAAAAAAGAGGAAGATAGCTAAGCACAGAATTCATCTCCCTCTGCACTCCTCCTGTGGAGGCAGTGTCAGCAGCTGCCTCATCTTGGTCTTTTCACCATGGCTTCCCAGCCATGGAACTTTGAGTCAAAATAACTCCGTCCTCCTTTAAGTGGCTTTTGTTATTTTTTCACAGCAATAAGAAAAGTAACTAATACAACAATTTAACTCTAAAGACAAGGTAAGTGACCCAAACAAAATCTCCTGAGAGCCAGTGGTTCACCCCTCACTCCTGGGAGATTTGCACTTCTATGTGTTTTGATAGGAACCATCTGAAGTTTCTTCTACAGCTCCCTGGCCCCCTTCTGGATGTCTTAGGATGCCCAGAGGGAGTGGCCCATCCAGGCTGCACAGAAGACCAGGAGACTACAGTGACTCTGTCCTAGTTTATTTTCCTGTTGCTGTAATAAAATACCCTGACAAAAGTAATTCAAGCCGGGCGTGGTGGTGCACGCCTTTAGTCCCAGCACTTGGGAGGCAGAGGCAGGCGGATCTCTATGAGTTCAAGGCCAGTCTGGTCTACATAGTGAGTTCCAGGCCAGCTAGGGCTACAGGGAGACCCTGTCTCAAACAACAACAACAAAAAAAAAGCAGTTCAAGGAAGAAAGGGTTTATTCTGGCTTACAGTTCATGACTCCGTCCATAAAGACAGGGAAGTCAAGGCAGCAAGAGCTTGAAGCAGCTGCCACATCACATCCACAGTCAGGAAACTGCAAGCATTGAATGCTTCCCAGTGCTCAGTTCACATTCTCCATTTACACAGTCCAGTCCCCACTTAAGGAATAGTCCAACCCTTAGTCAAGTTAGGTCTTCCCTTATCAATTAACCTTCCAGGTGATTCTAGATTCTGTCAAGTTGACAATTAGCACTCATTGTCACAGACCCTAAGGAGCAGAAGCAGGGAACCAGCACAAGTGAACTGGTGACACTCCTTGTGGAAGCTCTTTAGACATGATAGACCTGGTACACCCTAGTTTAGTGGGTGAGAGCCCTGAGAGAGTGAGCAGTCACTTCACCTCTTTGATTTTAAATTGCCTTTTGTGTGAAGAATAGGAGAAAAGAGAAAAACAAGCCCAAACAAAGAACTACCTTCTGTTATAACTACCAATGGCCTGGCCAGTTCAATATTCAAGATGCTGAAGAAATGGTCCTTGTTCATATCTTATGCCCACTGGATGCATTGTGTGTGTGTGTGTGTGTGTGTGTGTGTGTGTGTGTGTGTGTGTGTGTGTGTGTGTGTGTGTGTGCGTGTATGTGTCCATGGGATGGGGTGCACTTGTAGATGCAGGTACACCAATGCATGGGGCACATTGTGGAGGTCAGAGGACAATTTTGAGTGCAATATTCAGGCATCTCCCATTTTCGGGGGGAGGGCCTTTCATTGGCCTGGAACTTCAACATGTAGGTCAGGCTAGCTGGCTGGCATGCTTCCAGGGATCCTCCTGTCTCCACCTCCCATCTTGCAGCACTGGGGCTACAAGCACAAACCATCATGCCCAGCTTTTTCTTTTTTTAAAGTTTTTACAATTTTATTAGAAGTTTAAAGAAAAAGAAATCCTCAGGGCAAGTGAGCTGGTAATCTTAGCAGCTGCCTTGAGGAGGGGTCAGACACGTGGTTGACTAGCAACCACATGGCTGGGAGAAGGAAGCTTTAGAGAAAAAGTAAAGAAATGCAAGATGCTAGGGGCAGCCCAAAGCCTTAAAGAAAGCAGGTTTAGTAGGAAAGGCATAAAGAAGAAAAAGGGAAATTACGTTTCCTTAAAGAATTCAGGGAAGCAGGCAACTCACAGACTACATGGCCATAGCTAGGAAGTTCTGCCACCATAGGCAGGATTACAGGCAGGAAAAAGTCACTATCTCATTAACACATTAGGTATTCTATCCATCTATTTTGTTACAGGTTTCCTCCTGGGTCCAGCCCATGAGGGACTGCAGGGAATGAGGGTTCTGGCCGAAGTGGGGGTGAGTGGCTCAGAGTCAACACACAGACACCAGGAGTTGGGTGGAAGCAGGCACTAGGTGAGGTGCTGCAGACTCGTTTATTTCTGGAAAGGTCAGGCCTTATATATCTCTCCCCCTGCCCCCAGTGTCCCATAAGCTGGTGTGTCGCTCCCTGATAGATCCCCTCATCCAGGCCACTCATGTCACCAGTCTCTAGGTCCCGGGGCAGATTAGGTTGGCTCTTTTGCAGAACCATGAGCTGCGCTCTCAAGGCAGAAGCTGTGTTCTTTAGTGCAGCCAGTGCTTAGGCCTGGCACTTCCTCTCCTACATATCCATCCCTTTTAATTATAGAAAGGTCAGTGGGAGCTGAGGTTCTTTGCCTCAACATAGTTGACCCCACCTCAGAGGGAACCCAGCTTGATGGACTATGCCTGTCTTAGGTCGTTCTGACCATCAGGATCTTACCCATCATTGACTACCAGCCCTTGAAGGGTGTGACCTCTGGCATGACCATGTGAGAGAGGAGGAGGGCAAGAAGTTGCACAGCTGCTTCTCAAATGTCAGCAAGCTAGACCTGCTGAACCTCGGGGGGGGGGGTTCAAAGTCTGGATCCTCAAGCATCTTGAGAACCTGATACATGGAGTAATTTGCTTGGATTTGTCTACAGAAGTGTAGAACAAGGCATTTTATGAGCAAGAAAAGAATTAAGACTATGATACCCAAGAGTAAATAAGTAATGATCCATGAAGGATCAAAGCTTTTAAGTTTGACCAAAGTTTGTCAAGGATCCCAGAGTTTATATCTAATGTCTGAGCCCATGTATAATTTAGGGAGATGATCTGGTCAGTGAGCAAGGTGGAGTAGTTGAGAAACTTTTGGCTCCAGTGGCCATGGATGTACTGTGAGAGTTCCAACCTGGCCCTAATGAGGTTATCTACTTTGCAAGGTGTGAGACACAGGGCTTTGAACCATGGGTCATAGGCCATTAGCGTCATCTGTTTGATGATTGCCATCTCTTCCCCAAGGAGGTCTACCTGTTGTTGGATGACTGAAATGGCCTGGAAGAGGTGTTGATTAATAAGAGATTAAGTGTGTAAGGCCACAGAAGTTTCAGATACAACCTCATTGAGTGTTTCCACAGTAGTGGAAGATTGAGTGATAGCAACAGCAGCAGTGGCGGCAGACCCTAAGGAAAGGATAATGGCTGTGACAATTGCCAGGGTAATACCAAAATCTCTCTTGATCTGGGGAAAGGGTTGGAGAGCCATCTGTTCCATGAGGGCTGATAACATGGAAGTGAGAAGCATTAGGAATGGGAACCCAGATTGCTGCACACAAAGAGAACAAGAGAGGCAGGGAAAATCCAGCATGCCGAGAGAGTGCGGTTAAGGAGGGAGCAGTTAAGGGTATCCCCTGGGTCATCCAAGAAATTACTAAGGAGCAGAGCAAATGGTAGTTGAACACAAACAGGTGAGGAGATCGAATGGAAGATGTTAACAGAGACTTCATTAGGTGTCCAAGTTGGGTCTGTGACACCCAAGGAACCCATCTATGAGTTATTGCCTGTATATGTACCATTAAAAATGGCTCCACCTAATACAAAGAAGAGAGGATGCAAATCCAGGCAAGCCACCAACCCACAGAGCTCCCAGGCCCCCCTGACAGTGTCTTTATGCCTAGGGTCAGGGTAGACATAGGAATAAGGTTTTGTAGAGATAAGATGTCTCCAGGCTGCCAGGGAAGAAGCCTGCGGGTGTCCATCATAATCTGTAAAGAGGAGCATACCTTCAGGAGTGAGCAGGAGGCAGTGTTCCCATGGAATAGGAAAGCGTAATGTTGTGGAAAGTTTGTGTGTGGGAGGGCACCGGGTCCATGGAGGATGCCTGACCCTGGGCGGGGAGGGGTGGTGGGCCCAGGAGACATGAAGGACGCTGTAGTCTCTGAAGTGTCTTTTACTAAGGGAGACCAGATCTTGAGGCCCCATAAAGAGCCCTGGCTCTGGTTTCCATGAAAGTCGCCTGTTGTGATGTTAAAGAGGGAATGACAGCGAGAGGCATTGGGGAGGAGGGGAAGCAGAATGATCCTGCAAGGGACCATGTGCCATTTATGGGAACGGATGCATGAACCAATTCCATGGTGGGGAGACCGAGGGATTCACAGTAGTAAAGAGGACCAGGAAAGCGGGTGACTGTTCATCTACAGGGAGGATCAGAGGTGGTAAGGGGACCAGTTCCCAGAGATCTGAAGCCTGGGGAGAAGCACAGCCAAAGGACAAAAAGGTGCCAAAGATAACGAAGCTGGAAAAGGATGTCATGGCTTATCAGACTCACAGTCGGGCCTGGATGAGCTTTCGTAGCTGGTTGGATGTCTCTCAATGGAATCCAGATGGGGGTCATAGCATCCTGTGGAAAAATACAAGCATATCCTCATCCTCATGTCAGGACAGGGGCTGGTTTCTGCCACAGGGTTGAAATAGGATCCTTCCATCTAACTTGTGGTAGAGACGTAGCCCGAGGCAAGAAGGACTAATGTTTGTATGCTGGACTGAGACCCCAGTTGTCAAACATGAGGAAATTAAGGTGGAACAAAGCCTCAGTAAGAGCCAGGTGAGGGTCACATTTGGCCTCAGCTGAGGGACTTTTAGCCAGAAGGGACTTAAGTGTCCTGTTGGTCCTTTCAACAATGGCTTGTCCTTGCGGGTTATAGGGACTACCAAAGGTATATTTGGTTCCCCAGGAAGAAACAAATTTATTGAATTCTTGAGATGAATAAGTGGGCCCATTATCAGTCTTAAGTGCCCAGGGTATGCCCATGATTAACATGGCTGACTTTATAGTTTTAATGGCATGTATAGTCTTTTCCCCTGAGAGAGCTAAAGCATAAGTAAGGGAGGAGCATGTGTTAACTATAACATGAACGAATCTCAATTTCCCAAAATGGGGGTAGTGAGTCATGTCCAACTGTTAAATGGCATTGGGTATCAAACCATGGGGGTTCACTCCTCCCCTGTTAAGGGGCCAGAGAGGCATGAGTGGGACACAGGTAGCACATGCTTGCATTGGGACATGAGGATTTTTGGGAGGAGTTTATGAATACTCTGAGAGGACAGGTGGAATTGTTGATGTAAAACTCTCTTACTTGTTCTAGTGGGTTAGACTGGACTGTCATGATCAGGGCATCTGTGGTGGCATTCCCCTGAGCTAGGATACTGGGAATTGTGGTATGTGGAGTCAGGTATGGGGAGTCAGGGCCTGATTAGTTGGTGGCTTTACAGATGAGCACAAGGTCTGTGAGAGGGGTGGGCATCAATGGTTGTTGCACAGCATTTGGGCTGACATTACCCAAAAAGGTGGACAATGGCCAGCAAAGGGCAGCAAGGGGTGGGTGGGCCATGGGGGGGCGTATAATGAGTGGGAGTTGCGTTGGAACAGGCAGAATATAGTTCCTTCCAGGGGTACTGGGGTGGTGGTGTCTCCGATTGTAGTAGCTTTGAAAGTGAGGTCTGAGGTAGAGGCAAGGGGGCCCCTTTCTCGCCTGGATCGACCTCAGGGCTGTTCCCATATCAAGGTCAGCAGGGTTTGAAGTAATGACAAGGTCAACATAGCCTGATCCTGACAATGCTTATTATGGGCTGAAATGATGTCTTCAGGGGAGGAGGACTTAAGGCTGGCAATGATGGATAAAAGGATCGGAACAAACGAGGCAGGGGGAATGACTCCTGACCCTACTCCCCCTTATCGGGCCAAGAAAAGGGCCTGCATCCAGAGGTCAGGATCGCACATATTCTCAGGAAAGACCCAAGGGGCCAAGTTAGTGGCTTCATCCCAGAAATTTTAAATATCTTTTGGTTTAACTTTCAGTCCCCGAGTACTAAGGAGCAATTTTATCACTGCCGTTTGTGGCTTGTTGCACTGTGGTGGTAAGTTGCCCACCGTGGGAAGGACCTGTGAAGGGACACTCACCACAAAAGTAAAAGACAAGGGTGGCTACCAAGAGGGCACAAATGAAGCAAACAAGGACCGTGAACCACTTGGACATAAACCACCCCAACATGAAAAGGTGTATTGGATCCAAATGTCTTGTGCTTAGTGAGGGACTTCTGGAGGCCATGCTTACACGGTGTCTCCAGGACAGGCAATAGGATGACCTAAAGCCTGGGCTCTGAGTTCGGGGTGGATCAGCCCTATGTGAACTCACCAGGACGAGCTGAGAAGGGAAAGGTGCCGACATGGGCTTCGGGACCACGTGGCAGTCTGTGCCTTTCCTGATTTAACAACAAATATGACAAACAGGGTAGAGGGGACAGAGGAAGGGGCCACTCACTCACCCTTGAGCAGCCAAATGGACAGACAAAACCCGGGGCCTACTCACCAAATGAACCGAAGTTGGAGGCGTCATCAACACCAGGGGACCAGGAACCTTGTTTGGGTGCCAGCTGTTGCAGGTTTTCTCATGGGTCCAGCCCACGAGGGACTGCAGGGAATGAGGCTTCTGGTTGAGGTGGGGGTGAGTGGTGCAGAATCAACACACAGACTCCAGGAGTCGGGTGAGAGCAGGCACTAGGTGAGGTGCTGCAGACTCCTTTATTGCTAGGAAGGGCAAGCCTTATATATCTCTCCCCCTGCCCCCAGTGTCCCATAAGTTGGTGTGTCACTTCCTGATA
>NW_008348999.1:225789-295673 GCF_000622305.1 Nannospalax galili | reverse complement strand
GGTGGGGGTTCCTGGCCCCGACCTCCCTAATCGAGGTTAAGGATTTCAGCTTTTTCTTCCCTCTGTTTTCTCTTTCTCTTGGTACAGTCCTTTACCCAGTGTCCTTTTTCCTTGCAGTAGGCGCACTGGTCTTTCTCTAGTTCGACACACCCTCAATCTCCCTTCCTCTCTACTCTGCTCTCGTCTTCCTTTCTTACTACTGTGGCCAGGATTCTACTCAATTCCTTATTCCGCCTTTTGTCTCTCACTGTCTCTCTATCCTCTGCCTCTCTTCTCTGTCTCTCCTCTTTTTCTTCTGGAGTCTCTCTCTTGTTAAAAATCCTCTCTGCCTCTCTTAAGAGATCCCTAAGACCTTGCCCCTGCAGATTTTCCATTCTCTGGAGCTTACTCCTAATATCAGGAGCTGACTGCCATATGAAAGACATCGAGACACTCACTTCTTGATCGGGGCTATCGGGGTCAAAGGGGGTGTACCTCCGATATGCCTCTTTAAGTCTTTCTAGGAACACAGTGGGTGGCTCGTCAGTTCCCTGCATTACTGATCTTACCTTGGCCAAATTGGTGGGGCGTCTCCCTGCCCCTTGGAGGCCCGCTACAAGCACCTGGCGATAAAGACGTAGGTGCTCCCTACCTTCAGCCGTGTTGAAATCCCAAGCAGGTCTGGTGAGGGGAAAGGCAGCCTCGATCTCGTTTGGCAATTGGGTTGGTCTCCCGTCTGCCCCCGGGACATGCTTTCGGGCTTCTAGAATGACTCTCTGCTTTTCCTCCGTAGTTAGGAGGACTTGCAGGAGCTGTTGGCAATCGTCCCACGTGGGTTGGTGGGTAAGTAGAATAGATTCTATCAGGGCCGTTAGGGCCTGCGGGTCTTGGGAAAAGGACGGGTTATGAGTTTTCCAGTTGTACAAGTCTGAAGCAGAAAAGGGCCAATACTGAAACTGGTTTCCTTCCCCTCCTACGAGTCGGAGGGGCAGGATGTGTGAGGAATCTCCCTGTCCTCTTCTTTCTCTGAGCCGCCCTGCGATGGGGGACAGAGCGACCTCCGGTCCTTCTGCTTGGGCTTCGTCTGGAACAGCCACAGTGGCCTGCAGGGGAGGGTGGTAGGGAGGGAGATTCTCACTCAGCAAATCAGCAGGAGCACTCTCATCAGGGGGCAGAACAGGCTTTTGTTTTACCACAACAGGACACAAGGAGGTGGTCGAAGGGTCCGGATTAGGGGCAGAAGGGAGGGGGACTCTTCGTGCAGGACTGAGAAAAGGAGTCACCCACGGTGGTGGGTCAAGGGAGAGATTTTCCCAAGTGACTATATAGGCCACTTGGTCCGGATGTCCCGTTAGTCCAGGGGAGAAGATCTTAGCTTTAACCTGCAAAATAACATCAGAGTCAAAAGTCCCATCCCGAGGCCAACCAACATTAAACGTTGGCCACTCGGAGGAACAAAAGGTTATCCATTGGTGCTTCTTGATCTCCACAGATTGATTGTGAGCTCGGCTCTTAACTTCTCTCCAGTGATCTAGAGTTAAACTCAGGGGGGTGGTTAGGTGTTGTCCCATTTTGGGGTGATCTAAAATCACAATGAGGCAGACAAACAACAGAAACAACAAAAATAGACAGCCGGCGACAAGGTACCGCTTAGCGCAACTCCGGGGAAAAACTAAAAAAACAAAATCAGATGGCGAGATTGTCACTTCGCTCAGGTTCACGTATCCTTCAGATACATGCTGAGCCTGCACTTGGGAGGCAGAAGTTGTCAGATCTCTGAGTTTGGGGCCAGCCTGGTCTATATAGTGAGCTCCAGGCCAACCGGGGCTACAGGGAGATCCTATCTTAAAAATTTAACCTAGGACAGTGTTTCTCAGAGTGTGGCCCCTCAAGCAGCAGTGCAGGTCATGTTGGAGCCTGTTCCAAGTGCAGTGGATCAGACTCTGCAGATGAGGGCTGTCAATATGTTTTAAAAGGTCCTCCCAGCTGAAAGGATGTAAATTGGCCCTGGAAAGAATGATAAGGAAATGTGTTATAGAGGTTTTTTGTTCATGTGACTGGACCCTTTTATGGGATGGTGCAGTCAACATGTTTGGCCACAAGAAGGTGATGCTGGCAAGAGTCTGGCAGTAGAAGAGGGTCCTCTTTCACTGAGTCTGTGCTTAGTCCTCCCTGTTTTTCCCAAAGCTGACTCATTATGGCACTCTTCCTTGTAAGAGTGAAACCACAGAGGACAAGCCAGCCTTCGGGTTGCAACAGCAAGAGGTTTATTTAGTACACAGGTACCTGTGGGCACAAAGTCTCCTCGGGGGACTTGCGCGCCTCAGGTCGGGTTTGGGGAACTTTTATAGAGCAGAAGCAGGATACAGAAGCAGAAACGCGGTTATTGGTTAGTTTAAACTATTACAAAATGCTACAGGGAGAGCGGGGAGCTTACTTATCACTAAGCCAGATGTCTCAACCATAAAACTTATTTATCAGTGAGTTGGAGATGTCTCGGCCATGAAACTTACTTATCAGTAAGCCAGATGTCCCGGCCATAAAACTTACTTATCGGCAAGCCAGATGTCTCGGCCATAAAACTTACTTATCAGTAAGTTGGAATTCTTGACCGGTATGCGACCTGCCTGAGAGACTTCATGGCTCCTGACTTTTATTTTTTCACCTGGCACTCTGCTAAAGGCAAGAAGTTCTTCCAAATGCACAGAGCCAGGATTAGGGACAATGTGGGTGATGTTCTTTTTTCCAGGACAATGTATCAGGACCCCAAAGTTCTTCTTATTAGTGTTCAACTTGGAGGAAACCTGCTGGAGCTCCGAGTATGAGAGATGGACCCAGATAAGTGGCCCAGTCTGCCAAAGGACATCAAGGAAGCCAGAAGTCAATAGCACTAAAGCCTGTAGGGATTGTAAGGACTCATATCTGTCAAAGGTGTTGACGAGAGTAACCCAATGATCTTTTGTAATAAGGCAATGGCCAGGGGAGTTAAGTTAAACTTTACTGACAGCAGGTGGGGCCCTCCAAGAGAGAAAACAGCACCCTCAATTCCTCTGAGGGAATGGGAAAGAATGGTTTAAGCAAATTTATGGTGCCACAGAGTTGCTGAAAATTGGCTAGTGTATAGACCAGCTTTGAATTAAATGCAAGGTCCATAGGGAGTACGCTGGTCGAAATGGTATGCCCCAAAAAGGCATAAGGAGGCACCTCCTGTAGCTTATCTAAAGCGATAGACAAGCCAAGGGATGATAGGCGGGAGAGTAAGTCTCTGGTTACCTTGTGGAGAAATTGTGGGTCAGGGTGGAACAACAGAATGTCATCCATATAGTGAATAGACTGTACACTAGGAGGGATGGTTGAAGTAGCTCGTGAGACAAAAAGCTGACAAATAGTAGAACTGTTTTTCATTCCCTGGGGAAGGACTTTCCATTGATATCTGAGAGCCAGCTTGTGGAAGTTCGGGTCCCAAACCGTAAAGGCAAAGTGATCATGATCTTGGGGGGGGCAGCGGGATTGAGAAAAATAAATTTAATATCAAGTGTTATGATATAATAAGAAGGAGGAATAGCACCAGGGTGGGGTAAGCCAACTTGTGTTGAGCCCTTTTTTTCCATTTGGTCATTAATGGCTCGTAAGTCCTGCAGCAATCTAAAATGGCCATTTTTCTTTTTTATAACGAATATTGGAGTATTATATTTACTAGTGCATGGTTCCAAATGTCTGAGGTCCAGCTGTTCCTGGACCAAATTTTTGAGGATAGACAATTTAGGGTTCTATAATAGGCCACTGCTCCACCCAGATCACTTCTGTCGAGAGCCAGGTAAGCGCGATTGGTGTGGGAGACTCCTTAGGGGACGTCCCAAGTAGGGCAGTCGCCCTTAGAGTTGGGGGTGCTGGTCAGGGCTCTGATTTCTCCCAGAGAGGCCAAATTTATCATGGGCTATGACATCATCATAAAAGGCATGATTGTCTGTGGTAAGGACCACACCCATGTCTTCTAGGCCATCTCAACCTCACAAGTTGCGGGGGACATCGGCCACTATGGGAGTGAATGTGCCCTTACTCCCATCTAAGTTCTTCCAGTGTACTGGGCGGAAAGGCACAATAGCATTGCAGGTAGGGGTTTAGGCCCTCCCATGTCAGTTGTCTGATAAGCATATTGTGGGTGGGTCCAGACTCCACCCTCCATTCCACTGTTCTGGTTACATGGGTGAGGAAGTCCGTGAAGGACTCCCCTGTCTGCTGAATAAAATTGCGGAAGAATGCCTGTGGGTCACAAGGATCACAGGGGTCATGGGGGGTAGTAAGCATGAAGGCCAATAGTGGACTGGGAAATGGGGTCAATATATTGTCCATGTCCTGTGAGCATATCCAGAGTAATATTAAGGCCATATTGAAGGTTGAGACATGCCTGATTTTCAGCCTGATTGTCGTAAGATGAATGCCAGCTCAAGAAGACTGAGGGCTCCAAAACCGCCTTTAATAAGTTATACCAATCATATAACTGCATGGCCCATTGGCAGAGAACTTGCTCAAAATATGGGGAATTGGGGCCTGATTCACTGGTGGCTTTGAGGATGAGTGCAAGGTCTGTGAGAGTGGTGGGCACCCATGGCTGTCTGCAGCGTTTGGGCCGACATTAACCGGAAAGGTGGACAATGGCCAGCAAGGGGCAGCAAGGGGTGGGCGGGCCATGGGGGGCGTATAATGAGCGGGAGGTGCGTCAGATCAGGCAGAACATAGTTCCTTCCAGGGGTACTGGGGTGGAGGTGTCTCTGATTGTTGTGACTTTGAAAACAGGGTCTGAGGTAGAGGCAAGGGGGCCCCTTCCTCGTCTGTATCAACCTCAGGGCTGGTTCCCAAATCAAGGTCAGTGGCAGTTGAAGTAATGGCAAGGTCTACACTGGCCTGATCCTGACAATGCTTATTGTGGGCTGAAATGACTTCTTCAGGGGAGGAGGACTTAAGGCTGGCAATGATGGCTAAAAGGATCAGGACAAATGAGGCAGGTGGGACAACTTCTGATCCTACTTCCCTTTTTTGGGCCAAGAAGAGGACCCACATCCATAGGTCAGGATCCTACATATTCTCAGGAGAGACCCAAGGATCCAAGTTAGTGGCTTCATCCCAGAAATTTTCAATATCTTTCGGTTTAACTTTCAGTCCCTGAGTTCTAAGGAGTGATTTGAGCACTGCCATTTGTGGCTCCTTGCACTGTGGTGGTAAGTTGCCAATCGTGGGAAGGTCCCATGAAGGGAAACTCACCACAAAAGTAAAAGGCAAGGGTGACTACCAAGAGGGCACAAACGAAGCAAACAAGGACTGTGAGCCACTCAGACATAAACTGCTTTGACATGAAAAGGTGTATGAGATCCAAATGTCTTGGGCTTAGTGAGGGACTTCCGAGGGCCATGATGCCCTCAGCCATATGCTCACACAGTGTCTCCAGGACAGGCAACAGGATTACCCAAAGCCTGAGCTCTGAGTTCATGGTGGATCAGCACTTACGTGAACTCACCAGGACAAGCCAAGGAGTAAAAGGTGTCGATGTGGCCTTCAGGACCATGCAGCAGAGTGTGCCTTCCTCATTTAACAACAAATATGATGAACAGGGTAGAGGGGACAGAGGAGGGTGCCACTCGCTCACCCTCGAGCAGCAGAAGGGACAGACAAAACCCAGAGCCTACTCACTGAATGAACCGAAGTTGGGGGCGTCGCCAACGCCGGGGGGCCGGGAACCTTGTTCGGGCACCAGCTGTTGCAGGTTTCCTCATGGGTCCAGCCCACAAGGGACTGTAGGGAACGAGGGTTCTGGCTGAGGTGGGGGTGAGCAGCACGGAGCCAACACACAGACACTGGGAATCGGATGGAAGCAGGCACTAGGCGAGGTGCTGCAGACTCCTTTGTTGCTGGAAAGGGCAGGCCTTATATATCTCTTCCCCTTCCCCCAGTGTCCCATAAGCTGGTGTGTCTCTCCCTGATAGATCCCCTCATCCAGGCTGCTCACGTCATCAGTCTCTAAGTCTGGGGACAGATTAAGTTGGTTCTTTTGCAGAAGCACGGGCTATGCTCTCAAGGCAGAAGCTGTGTTCTCTAGTGTGGCCTGTGCTTAGGCCTGGCACTACCTCTCCTACACTATTCAGCATAATTCTCCTTCCTAGGGGTGGTCCTATGACCATATGGTTGACCAATTAAACTTATATAAAATGGAGGCACTTGGGATATTGCATTCCCCACTGGCTCTGGGACATAAGTCAAATCTTTGACTTGTTTCGATTTTGAGGCTTATATCGGGTCTTTAGAACCCTAATTTTGATGGCATTTTGGTGCCTCTGTGGTGAGTCACCTGTCCTCTTTTTCAGGGAGGCCATGAAGACCCCACCAGATGGACTTGAACCAGTGTCCAGTCTGCAAAGAGGAGGGTCAACTCAGAGGAAACCATTTCCTCGCTACTTCCATGTGAAGCCAGCCCTGGTTAAGCAGGACTTTTGACTTATCCTCAAATAGATGGAACTGGTAAAAGGAAGGCCTAAGGAGTCAGAGGTTCCTCCCAAGCCCATGTGCCCCCTGAGGACCAGATCCTCAACCAACCCTAAAAGTAAAAATAAATTAATTTGGGCCAACTGCATGGTCTTAAATACCCAAAAGGAAAGTATAACAAAAAATTAATCAGTATATTTCTTTAAGAGTTTGGGGCTGGAGAGATGGCTCAGTGGCTAAGAGCACTGACTCCTCTTGCAGAGGACCTGGGTTTGATTTCCAGCACCCACATAGCTGCTACAAACTGTCCTTAACTCCAGTTTCAGGAGAATCCGAAGCCCTCTTCATACACGCAGGCTATACACTCATACACATGAAATTTAAATAAAAAAGAAAAAGAGTCCAGAGGATTGCATTTCCCAGACATTAGACTTAAGTTCATGTAAAATGTTAATTATTTCTCATTAATGATTTTATTCTTAACAAGAAAATGCTACTCAGGTGTACGACTTCAAATCTTGGTCTGCAATACTGTAGTGCCCACCTGCCCACTATTATTCTAAAATGATGGCTAAATTTAGTTTCTCTCCCTGTCCAGAAGCCTTTGAGAGGGAACTGACACTGATTCTAACCACTCCAACAGTTGTCAAAATGCCTGAAAACAAATCCTGAATCCATCAGTCTAGAGTCCAGCTTTGGAAGACAAAAGAAAAATGAGGAGGAACCCAATAGAGGGATGGTTTTGGAAGCCCTTGTCAAGAAATTCGCATAAAACTTATCTCTAGAGTCCAGCCTTGGAAGACAAAAGAAAAATGAGGAAGAGCCCAATAGAGGGATGCTTTTGGAAGTCCTTGTCAAGAAATTCCAATGGACTCTCACGAGAACATTTGAAAATTGCCCTGTTCTGACTTTTTTTCTAGTTCCCTGTCTAGAACTTGTAAGGCTGACTACTCTTGGCCTACTTCTCCTTCACCTCTCCCATACCCAGCTTTTTATGTGGGTTCTGCAGGGTTGAAGTCAGGTTGCCACACTTCTAAGGCAATGTCTTTATTGACTGAGTCATCTCCCCAGGCACATTTTTAAATTTAAAATTGCATAAATCCTGGACTGCTAGGATCTCCCATACTGATTTATATACTGTCTTCTCCTTTACACGCACGCTCTGCTAGAGATGCTAGCTCTCTGTACCTCTGGTATAATGCTTCCCACCTTTTCTGAACCCTTGTCTATGTAAGCTGGACACCAACAAATGAGATTCTTTCTCTGCTTCTTCCACCTATTCCAGATCACCTGGGATTCCCAATGGAGTCTCTAAACTGTTCACTTCTCTCAGCAAAGCAGTTTGAAAGGTCCTGGAAGTAGATTATCTGGATGCCTAAAGATTCTTGGATGAAGAGCTGCTGATACTGGGGCAGAGGCTGCAATTGAGTCTGTCCCACAGGGACAGCCAGCCTCCAGTAAGGAGAAAAAAAGGATAGCAGCTTAATCCCCAAAGGCTCAACTTACTCAAAAAGTTTAACCTCTAAATATCCCCAGGCAAAGGCTTCCAAGAATATTTTTCTGGGAGGAGAGTTCCTCCCTATCGGCATGCAGAGCTCACAGCTCTCAGCCTCTCTGTGCCTTGATGAAGCACAGACTGCCTTCTGGTCTTCACCTTTCCTCTACCCCTTCTCAGCCTTGAGCTCTTCAGGACCAGGAGTTTGTGATAACATGACCAGACTGGGCACCACTCCTATTAAAATATTCAAACTTGCTAGGCATGGTGGTGCACACTTTTAATCTCAGCACTTGGGAGTCAGAAGCAGGCAGATCTCTGTGAGTTCAAGGCCAGCCTGGTCTACATAATGAGGACAGCTGGGGCTACAGGGATACCCTGTCTCAAAAAGACCAGAAAATAAATAAATTTTAAAAAAATATTCAAACTCAGGGCTGGGGAGGTGTCTCAGTCAGTAACATGTTTGTTGTACAAGCAGAGGACCTGAGTCAACCCTCAGAACTCATCTAAAAAAACAAGCATGATGGTATACGCTTGCAATGCCAGAACTGAGAGGCAGAGACAGGAGGACCCCTGGGGCTTGCAAGCCCTTCCGCCAAGCTAAGTGAATCAGCAAGCTCCAGACCAATGAAAGATGCTGTCTCATAAAACATGGTGGATGGTACCTGAGGAATGAAACCCAAGGTTGTCCTCTGGCCTCTACATGCCTGCACACATATGTACATGCACATACACATGTATATAAACACTCATGCATGCACACATGCCTGTACACACAGACACACACACACACACAAATCAAACCCACACTTGGATTTTCTTAAAAGCCATCAACTTGTCAATCAGATAAGTCAAACTGTGCTTCAGCGCTAATGGGAAAGAATCCTAAACATCAAAGAGAAAATATTCACAGTGTACATTAAGAGTTGTTATTTTTTGTGCAAATAGAATACAAGTAGCTTGATAAAAAGTAATTCCCCATGTGTCTGAATGAGGAGCATTGTAAACAAAGTATTCACCTGAAAAACATTAGATTTGTAAATAAACATAAGACAGTTATTCAACCTGCATGGTGGTGAAGAAGTTACTAACTTGACTGCTATGATGACTTGTATCGTATGTATTATCAATTTGAGAGACTCTACAATCACCTAGGACACAAGCCCCTGGGCATGCCTGGAAAAAATTATCTAGATTAGAAAAACTGATATGGAAAGACATACACTAAATGTGGGTGGTCCTGTTTCATGGGGTGGGGGTCCTAGAGTGAATAAAAAGGGGAAAGGAAATTGAGCACCAGCATCCATCTCTCTCTGCTTCCTGACTACTGATGCCTTGTGACCAGCTGCCTCATGCTCCTGCCACCATGACTTCCTCTCCTTAATGGACTGTATCCTGGAACTGTGAGTCAAAATAAACACTTCCTTAAGTTGCTTTTGTCAGAGTATTTTATCACAGCAATGGAAAAGTAACTTATTACCTACATTGTTTCTAGTGTTTAACTCTGGCAAGAAGTTCTGAATCAAGCACTGATCATCCTGATTCAAACTAAGTTGCTACAGTCACATCTCTGAGCACATAGAACATCTTAAACATGCTAACATTTTTTAAGGTTTGTTTTTATTTATTTTTTGTATATTTTTATTGAATTTTTTTGTATTTCATACACATCTTTTTTAAATTGTTTTTATTGAATTTTTGTGTATTTCATACAGAATATCTCAATCTTAATCATCTTTATACCCCCATCCCCACAGGTACCCTCCCATAGCATTGCCACTGCAACCCATATACTCTGTCATCCCTGTTAAGGGCCACTGTGTCAATTCAGTGTCCCCAAACATTCCTCAGTGCAAGTCCATCCACTGAGGTCTAGTCAGCCTATCTAGAGTCCCTTGTTTTAGGAAAATCAGTTCCTCCTCACCCAGCAGTAATCAGTTGCCAATATTTCTTCAGCTAAGATTGGGCTCTGCTGTTCATTTCCCCAGTTCTATGCTGGGTTTTTATCTGCCTGAGTTTGTATCTGGGTCTTGTGTATGCTGACACCTTTGCCATACAGTCATATGAGCAGGGTCCCAGGAGCTCGTAGGACTCTGTTTCCATATGGTCATGCACCTCCTCCCCGGCTCTTACAATCTTTCTGCCCCCTCTTCCACAATGGTCCCTGAGCCCTGGGTAGGTGAAGTTTAATATAGGAATCCTGTCCAAGGCCCAGTATTCTGCAAACTCTTAATCTCTACATTTTGACCATTTGTGACCTTTTGTGCTCCTAGCCCTCTGTTGCATGAGGGAGCTTCATTAATGAGAATTGAAAGATTCATTGGTGTCCTCTTCTTTACCCCATTCCATGTTGTGTGTGCATTAGGCATAGAGGTTACATTGCAGATGTGTCACTTAGGCCTGGGCAATTCAGAGACAATGTCTGTGTGTGACCAGTTGCATACACAACATCTTAATCGTCTTCATACCCCCTTCTCCATTGGCATCCTCCCATAGTCCTCCCCCACACTGGATTTCCTGCATTTTGTCTTTTATATTAAGGCCTATCAAGTCAAGTTAGTGTCCCCTGACATCCCTCAGTGTAAGTTCATCCACTGGAGTCTAGTCAGCCTATCTAGAGTCCTTTCCTTAAAGAAGATTAGCTCTTCTTCACCCAGCAGTAATCAACTCCTAACTTTTGATCCAGCAATTCCATTAAGGAAAACTATGAGATGCAAGTATTTTTCACATGGAACATGTTGTACAGAGGTCAGAGATAACTTCAGGCGTTGTTTCTCGGGTACTATCTACCTCGGTTTTTGAGACAAGGTCTCTCACTACCCTGGATCTCACCAAGCAACCTAGACTAGCTGATCAGCAAACTCCAGGTATCTGGCTGTCTCCTGGTACTGAGGTTACCACTGTACCACTGTACCTGAATTTTTTTTTTTTTTTTTAATGTGTGCTCTGGGGTGTAAAGATAGTGTTGATTGTCAAGCTGACAGGATCTAGAATCACCTAGGAGACAAGCCTCCAGGTACAGCTGTGAGGGTTATTTAAATTAGGCTAGCCTCTGGGCATGCCTGTGAGGGATTATCTTGATTAGTTAATTGAGGCGGGAAGACCCACCCTAGAGAAGGGCAGCACCTTTCTGTGAGTCAGAGTCCTAGACTGAATAAAACAGAGAAAGGGAGCTGAGCAGCAGCATTCATCTCTCTCTGCTTCCTGGCTGTGGATACAATGTTATCAGCTACCTCCAATTCTAACCACCATGCCTTCCCCACCATGATGGACTGTTCTCTCCCATCATGAGCCACGATAAACCTTGCCTTAAACTACTTTTTTTGGAGATATTTTAGAGAAGTAACTAAGATATGGGAGTGAATTCAGGTTCACATGCTTTCAAGGGAAGCATTTTACTGACTAAACTAGTTTCCTGGCTCCCCACAGCACTATTTAAATAGTGATATGAACTAGTAATTAAAATGAATTAAAGAAATCTTAGATTTTAGATGGATAATGGTTGTAATATAGCATCATGAAAGCCCAATGTTCAAAATCACATATTCCATAAAATCTCAGTAGCACAGAGCCAATATCCACAGCTGCATAATAATGACTAAAATTAAATAACATTGATTCACTGAAGATTTTGAGCAACTGTTAGGAGTCTAGTTTCCTTTTTCTTTTTCTCTTTCATTTGAATTTATTTTATACAAAAACCTTTCCTTGGGTGAAGTGAAGGTTGTTTCATAAAAATATTTTTGAAACAGAATCCTATGTAGCTCAGGCTGGCTTCAAGTTTGCTATGTGGCCAAGGATGATTTAAAACTTCTGAACCTCCTACCTCTACCTCACAAATGCTAGAATTACAAATACGTACTACCACATCTGGTTTATGCAGTCCCAGGAATTGAACCCAGGGCCTCATGCATGCTAGGCAAGCACTCTCCCAATTGAGCTACTGCAACATCTCTAATACCCAGGAGAAAGCATGTGAGACAGGTGGGCTCAAAGCCTCCTTCTAAGAAGGGGCCAGCAATCAGTGATTGCTTGTTAGGGCAGAGAAATGATGGGCTTCCCTTCCTAAGAGCAGTACTTGTGCTGCTTGGTGCTGGGAAGGGAGGAAGAAGGAGGTCCCAGTGCTCAGTCACACCTTTGCCTTTCAGAGGGTGAAAAATGTCCCCCATGGGCTCCTGTATTTGACCACTTAGTCCTCAGTTGGTGGTGCTGTTTGGGGAGGTTATGGAACTTTTAGGATGCAGAACCTTGTTGGAGGAACTATATCACTGGGGTTGGGCTTTGAGAGTTTATAGCAGTGCCCCGCATCTAGTTCACTCTCTCTGCTTCCTGTGTGCATGGTTCAAATGTGATCCCTCAGCTTCTAGCTCCTGCCACCACGACTTCCCCAATATAGAACTCTGGAAACACAAGCCAAAATAAACTCTTCCTTAAGTTGCCTTTGGTCATGGTATTTTTTTCACAGCAACAAAATAGTCATCCAGTTTTTCATATTATTGGTACTTTTTTTTTCTTTTTTTTTTCTGGTCTTTTTGAGACAGGGTCTCCCTGTAGCCCCAGCTGTCCTGGAACTCATTATGTAGACCAGGCTGGCCTTGAACTCACAGAGATCCACCTGCCTCTGCCTCCAGAGTGCCGGGGTTAAAGGCGTGCACCACCACACCTGGCTTGGTGCTTTCTTAAAACAACATTTATTCCATTAAAATTGCATATTTTGATGGTCAAATTTGTTTATGTGTATGCATGTGTGCAGGTGCACATGTGTGCACAAGTTCACATGTACAGCTGTACAGCTGTGCACATGTGAGGCCAGAGATGAACTTTAGCTGCCATCCACCTTGTTTTTTGAGTCCGGGTCTCTCACTAACGTGGAGTTTGGCCTTCTGAGTAGTCTAGGCTGGCTGGCCAGTGAGCCCCAGGGATCTACCTATCTCCACCTCCCCAGTCTGGGATACAAATGCATGGCACTAAGCCAGGCTCTTTTAAGTAGGTTCTGTAATCAACCTTAGATCTTCATGCTTGTAGAGCAAGCACTTTATCCAATGAGCTATTCCCCAATACCTATGGTTAAGTTTTCTAAACTTCATCCATCTATTGTTTTACGGCTAGCTAGATTACTAGTCATTATTAAACAGTTATTTTCCTTCCTTTTGAAGCCTTTACTTCTAGACCCCTTACTATAAACACTGTGGCTCAGAGCAGGAAGGGGACCAATACCATAAGTAGCTCCTGTAACCTAAGACACTATATAATCTCATTAATTATTAACTAATGTGTTACAACAAACCTAACTTGGCAGATTACTTCAGTTCCCTAAATGAGAAAATTTGGGCTCAGAGAAATGGAGCAGGATGATGAAGTCTCTCAAGCTAGTAAAGACTACCCCAGATAGACCCTGTCCTAAAGTCATGGGTTCTTGACAGTGCAGAGCATGGTCACATGACCAGTTGTGGCTGGAGCTTACATGTTTTAGGTGCATAAAACTGCTGCTTTTTTTTTAATTTTATGTGTATGCATGCATTGCTTGTATGTAAGTAAGTGAACCTGTGTCATGCAATGCCTTTGGAGGACAGAAGAGGCTGTCAGATCCCCTGGAACTGGAGTTATGGACAGTTGTTAGCTGCCATGTGGGTGCTGGGATTCAAACCCGGGTCTTCTGCAAGAACAGCCAGTGTTCTTAACCACTGAGCCATCTCTCCAGCCCCTGGATATAGTACTTTTAACTTGTCCTACCCTGAGAAATTAAATGAGAGAATCCTTCATGGTCATGTCTTAGCCAATAGGTACTTTTCTGCTTTGTTTTTTAAATCAGGATACAGAATAATGGGCTTCACTCTGGCATGTTCATTCATGGATATCACTGTGCTGTGGTGACCTCCCTAGACTTCTTCCATCCCACTCACAGGCCCCATTCTATTTTGTGTCATGCACTTAAATTTAGATTCTGCGCATGGGAAAAAAAAAAAAAAACACAAAGTGTTTGTCTTTCTGAATCTGGCTTACTTCTCTTTACAGAAAAATCTCCAGTTCTAGCCACTTTCTTGCAAATGACATGAATTCCTTCTTTGCAGCTATATAAACAAAACTCATATATAGGACTGGAGGGATAGCTCGGCCATTAAAGACTCAGGCTAAAAACCAGAAAAAAAAAATAATAAGAGTTTGGTTCCCAGCACCCACAATTGAGGGCCATCTCTTCAGTCTCCTTGGGGCTGGAGAGATGGCTTAGCAGTTAAGAACACTGGTTGTTCTTGCGGAAGACCCGGGTTCGAATCCCAGCACCCACATGGCAGCTAACAACTGTCTGTAACTCCAGTTCCAGGGGATCTGACAGCATCTTTTGACCTCCTCAGGTATCACATGACACAGGTGCACTTACCTACATGCAGGCAATACACTAATACACATAAAATAAAAATAATAAATTTTTTTAAAAGTTTAAAAAATTGTGTGTGTGTGTGTGTGTCTGTGTGTGTGTGTATCAGATTCTTTTTCCATTTATTTGTAATGGGCATCTAGGATGACGCCTCTCGTTGGCTACTATGAATATAGGGCATCAGTAAACATGAATTCATAGGCATCTCTGAGGTAGGCTGATTTAGAATCTGTTAGCTATACACTTAGGGATGGTACAGCTGGGTCACATTATAGTTCTACCTTCAGCTTTAAGGTCAGTGATTCTAAGTGAGTTCTTGAGAAGAGCAATCACCAGGTGACTTGTTCTTTGACTGTCAGCTTCTTTCCAGCTCTCCAGATGTACCTCACATACCAGAGTTCATTTTATTTATGAAATCCAGGTACAGTGGGATATTATTGTCCCACATGGACATTTATGTATTATAAAACAAAATGCCAAGTTGTACAGTACATATTGTCAACTTCTACCAGGTGCCTTTTCTGTGTTCATAATTATTTGATATTCAGTATGGTTAAGTACAAAACACTTAGCAACAACACTAACAAAGTATTAGCAAATAATCTGAAATTTTTAAAGAAGGAAGTAGAAATGGTCAATAAGTAGATTTAAAAAAAGTATATACCCTCACAAGTCATCAAGGAAAAGAAATCAAAACCACAAAAAAGATGTCATATCACCTCGGTCAGAATGACCATTATTAAAGAAGCAAATGACAAGAGAATGTTGGCAATGTCTCTGATTTTACACACTTTTATGAGAAAACTTAACAGGTTGTATGGAAAACAGTGTAGAGACTACAAAAACAAGAAACAGAGGCCAGCCAGTGGCTTAGCAGGTAAAGGTGCTTGCTGCCAAGCCTGATGACTAGAGTTTAATTCCTGGGCCCCACATGGTAGAAGGAGAGCACTGACTCCTGCAAGTTGTCCTCTGAGCTCCACACATGCACTATAATAGGAGCATGCTGCTGCCTTCCCCACAAAATAATAAAAATGCTTACAAACTAGAAATACAACTACCATGCTACCCAGCTGTCTCATTGTTGCATACATAGCTAAAAAAAATGGAATCAGCATATCAAGGAGCCGCATCCTAGTGTTTATTATAACACTATTCATAATAGCCAAGAAACAGAATGAACCTAGGCATTCACTGATGGGTGAGGCAGGAACAGTTAAAGAAAGTGTAGTACACACTACTATTTCTGTAGTAATAATATTTATCATTCAGCCATGTAAGGAATGCGCCTGTCAGGTGCCACAGAATGGATGGAGGTGGAGAGCATCGTGTTACATAAACTAAGACACAGACAGAAAGCCAAATACAACACATTCCCTCTCTCTTGCAAAATCTGAAAGCATCTCAAAGTAGAAAAGTCTAGTAATTATTAGTGGCTCAGAAGAGAACAGGGAGGAGAGAAAAGAAGGCTGAATAAGCAGTGCCAACGCTACACAAATAGAAAATTCAATTGTTAGTTTATAAAGCACAGAAGTGTGGCTGTATTTCACACACACACACACACACACGCACACACACACACACACACACACACACACACAGTGGCATGGGGGTCAGTGTAAAGCTGTAGACCAAATGTAAAACAGTGCTAAGGAGTTAGGACTCCCAATCACCACCATCAGCCTATTCGTGTATTGAAATATTGCACCATACCCCATAAATACACAGCTATTAATGTTAATTAAAAGGAATAATTTTTAAAAGGTAAAGCCTGTCTAGGTTGTCTCTGGCTAAGCAACAACCAAACAGCGGAACAGACTTGAAACGCAGGTTTGTCTCTGATTGGACAGTGCCCAGCCAGGCCACTGGGTCACATCTGGGAGATTTTCAGGGAGCGCTGGGGGTGATTGGAACCACAACCTCCCTATCGGGTAGTGACAGATGGAAACTGACAGGGCAAACTTCGAGCCTGGCGCAAAAAAGAGCGCGGAAGAAAGAGTTCGGAAGTGGGCGGGTGTCATCCAGACAAAGGAGGGTCTCCTTACACAGCAGCCAAAAATCAATGAAGCTAAAGATTTACTAGAAGGTCAAGCTTAAAAATGAAGTAAATGTATGATGAATTTCAAGTTCCTATGATGACTGTATATTACCAATTTTTGTAATAAAATGCCTTAGAGTGTGTGTCAAAAAAAAAAAAAAAAAAAAGGGTGGAAACCTCATGGCCAAGTTGTAGAAAAAATAACTGAAATGTGCCTGTCCTGGGGCGGGAGTCCCTCCCCTCGGCCAGTCGCGCGGAGCAAGCAGCGCCCCAGGTGCAGAACTCGCGTGGTCCGGGCGCCTTGGGAACCCCCGCCGCCGCGTATCGTCCTAGGCAGGTCGCCACCGCTGCGCCCACCCAGAAGGCGATGAGCAGCCCCAACGACACGTCCCTGTCCCCGAACCCCGGTGAGTGCCCGGAGACCGTCCGGGATCCCAGGCCAGCCACCGCCCGCATGGTAGTGCACCGAGCGCCGTGGGGCCCGAGACCCCGGGGCCGCAGGCCGGACGCCCTGGTCGGGAGGATGGCGCCCTGCCTGGCGAGGCCACCATAGGGTTCCTGGCCTGCCTGGTCAGTTTCTTTTTTACGGTGGGGCCTGGGAAGGGTCTGGGACCAGAGGGAGGGAGTTACCAAGCCTTCAGCTACTGAGACTAGGCAACACAAACTGTAGCCCCGCCAGGGTCGGGTCGCACCAGGGAATCCGGCCCCTAATCTGGGAAAACTCCCTGAAACTCCAGCAGTTCCTCCCTTCCCTCTGGCGCCCTAGCTCCTGGACTCCTGCAGGCTCTGGGAGAGGTGCGGACCCTGCCGGGATCCGTTACTCTTGACTATTTGGGGGACTGTGAAAAAATAAAGCTGCTTGCTTTTTTTTTTTTTTAACTTTCACTTTCTTGGTGACATGGGCGATGAGGTTCTTTGGGGATACTAAAAACATTTCTGGGCCTCTCCCCTCTCCCCTCTTTTCTCTCCCCTCTCCTGCCCGCCCTGCCTTCTTTGCTCTTGGGCTTTGGCAAGCTAAAGTTTTATTCTTAAAAGAACATGACTGTTTATTCATGTTACACCTCACCTTGGTGGTAGGTCTGATGGCTAGAAACTGTCAAAGAGAAGCTACTCAGAGCGTATAAGGTGATTTTATTAAATTACTAACAGGGTAACAAGGGATAGTGGAGACACTTTTTTTTAAACACAGCTTGTGTAATTCAGGTTGGCTTGAGCAGGCCATATAAAGATGACTGAGAACTTCTGATCCTGATCCTCCTGCCTTTACCTCATTAGTAACTGTAATTACAGGCATGTGCTACCACACTGGGCTTATGCAGTACCTTGAATGGAGCTCAGGGCCCTGGGCATGCTGGGCAAGCTCTCTACCAGCTAAGCTACATCCCCAGACTGCCACTACTCTTTGTTAAGTCCTTGAAATGCATGTGGTGGAGGTTTCCCTGGGCCCCAGTCTCACATGTGTGGAGTAGGTATTATGGTTGATGATGTGTGGTCTGTGGCTGTGGGAGCACACTACAGCAGCCATGCATTCACCTCGTTGCCTGTACAGGAATCATCAGCATGTAAACCTGTCTCTGCTCCAGTTTCAGTATCTTCAAAGCTGGAATCAATGGTTTTAAGAATTTACAAAGTTGGAATCTCATTGGTTTTAAGGAGATACAAGTAACTCAGCTGTGTTCAGAAATGTCCAACACCTTGACGTTTACTTTACCGGAGAGTGTGGAGCCCTGAGTTCCCATGCGTTTGTGTATTTAAGTGTGTGCATGACTCAAGTTCTTTTTAAAAAATATTTTTATTGATTCGTTAAGAATTTCATACAATATTTTGATCCTATTCAGACCCACTCCCTCATCTCCAGCCTCACCTTACTACCCTCCCTCATGGACTTTGTGTCCTCTGTTGTTTTTTTCAAGACCTTATTGAATCTAATTTGTGTTCCCCAAATGCTTTTTGGTATGGATCTGTCCCTTGGAGCCTGGTCAACCTTCTCAGCATCATATCCTTAAAGAAAACCGTCTCTCCCTCTGCCAGCAGCTATCAATTGCCAGTAGCTCCTCAGCTAGGGCTGGGGCTTCTTGCCCACCTCCTCACTAACACTGACTCGAGTTCATCTGTGTGTACACACATCTACCTGTGGGTGCACATGCATCAGGCCTGGGTTAAAGAAAGGGAAGATAGATACAGCTATATTCATTTCACTTTGCACAATGAGGAAGTTGTAGCCACTCCTTGGTCTGAGAGGATCCCCTGACCCCCAAAACAATTCTCTGGGATTCCCATTTCAAACCTCAATTGATCAACATCTGCAAACACCTCCCTCCCAGAATGAATGAGGATACAGCCTTTGCTTGTACACTACTCCAGATTACCCTCCCCCATTTGATTTATGGCAGAGTTCCTGCTGTGGGAGAAACTTAGGACCCTACTTCTTGCTACTAACTCAGACAGGATGTGTCTCTATCCTGTCTCCGTGACGCAGTTATAGCTGCCCTTCAGAACCAGAGGTCAGAGCAGAGAGGATCTCCTTCCCTGTTTCAGGTCTTCCCTGGTCCAGCAGCACTTAGGGGCTCTCCTAGGCCTGATTGTCACAGTTAGTTATGCATAGTGGTCTGGCGTCTTGCCCTTGGATGAAGTGGGGGGGGTCATGGCTTAGTGAAGAGATGTTGGGTTTGGCAGTTTTATAGAGAGTTTGCAGTCTTTGGCAAAAGCACAGAGGATGGCTGAAAGTGTCAAATGAAATTCCATCTCAGCCCTTGTGTAATTCCCCTAGATGTGGGTGACATCAGATGTCTCATGGGGCTGGCCCAGTAAGCAGTTGAACCTTTCCCAGGGTACTCTTAGTTGAGCAAGTATTTCTGGGGACTTGCAAAGCACTCTGGGAAGCAGAGAGATGTTGGGGTAAGAGGCATTCTGTGTTTGCAGTGAGAGTATGTGAACATTTCTACAGTCACTGGGAAGAGACAGGTAAGCCAAGTAGGCTTGTCTCTGGGTGACTGATGCAGCCTGTCATGGTGGTCTTTGTAGGTAGAGCTTTACCTACCTGTGATTGTAAATTTTTAGCTTACACCCCAGCCCAGAATTTAATTTATGACACAAAGATTTTGTGCAATTAAAATGTTGGTAAATACTCAAAAACTATCCTCCTAAAGATCACACCAGTTTCTCTCTGTGTGTATCTTTGTGTACATCTGTATACATGTTTATGTGTGTACAGGTGCACCTGAGTATAAAAGCATGGCTGCACCTATGTGTGCATGCATGTGGAGGACAGAGGACAACCTCAGCTGTCATCTCTCAGGTGCTATCAATTTTTGTTTCAGACAGAACCTCTCACTGTCCTGGAGCTCACAATCAGTTAGGCTGACTGACTAGAGAGCCCCAGTGATTCACCTGTCTCCACATCCCCAGTACTGAGATTACAAGTGTGTACCAGCACACTGAGATTTTTTTTTATGTGGGTTCTAGTGATCAAACGCAAGTCCTCATGCTTGTACAGCAAAGTTTTCTAGGGACTAAACTGTTTCCCCTGCTGTACCCTAGTTTATAATGCTCATGGTCACCTATGAATGTAGCAGTTCCCCAACATGCTCCCTCACTTATATCCTGGTCAAATTGATGGGTAGGAAACGCCCCTTTGAAATATGCCTCTCTAATTACAAGGGAGGCTAAGCATAGTTTCTGGCTTCTATAAGACATTGGATCACCTTTTAGGGAAGAGCCTGTCAGAGCCCCATCCATCCATCTATTCATTTGTGGTGTCACACCTGTGCATTCAGTGCCTGTGGGAAAGAATCACAGCATCTCAGTGCCTCAGCTTTCTCCCCTGTTGGCAGGATAACAACTGACTCCACAGAGCTCACTTGTGAAACAGAAGTGACATGGAGCGTGCCCAGTGGTGGTGGTCTAGAAGATGATGTTCTCAAAGCAAAACTGACTTGCGGATGTGGGATGTGGGTACGCTCAGCAGTCTCCCCTGCAGATAGCTAGGCTGTTGTTTCTTGCTTTTGATAATATAGCAACAACATTAGTGCTTCTAGGTTAAGCCTGGTAAGGACCTTGCATGGGTCACCCCTGCATGCCTGGAGTGATGAGTGCTTGACAGAAGACACACTGGGAGATCAGGGAGGACTGCCTGGCTCAAGTTTCCAGTGTATGGATGGCAAAGCCAGGCTAGGGATAGCGGCTGTGTCAAATCTCATAGCCAGCTGGTTGGTGGCACCTAAGATGGTGTCAGGGCACAGAGAGGGCTGTTGCCAGTGTACATATGCAAGGCAGGCAAGGTTTCCTGCTCCTTGCAGGAGCGGAGCCTGCTTAATCACCCAGACCTCTTAGTGATACATGTCAGTAGTTCCATAGTTCCTCAGCTAGGTCCATGGTCAAAGCCTGAACCATAGCTGCCAGCTGACATTATCTTTCCTGTGGTCAGGCCTGTCCCACCCTGAGCACTGCCCTGTGTCCTGTCTATAGCCTCCCCTGATCGGCCCTTGTGTACCTGCCCAAGATGTCTTCTGCCCATCCAGCTTCACCCTTCATAACCACCTGCATCAGGTCCCTGGCTGTCTGGGTACCCTCCCCTACACACACACACACACATACACACACACACACACACACACACACACACACACACACACACACCTGCTCATCTACCAGGGGCTAGTTAATACAATCCTACCTCAGGAAAATTTCCAAACCTTGGAAACCACCCACTAAACCCCGTGGGACACTTTGAACCCCCAACAGATTCCTGTGTCTGCCCCCTTCTCAAGAATCTGACCTCCTGAGTGGTTCTGCACACCCCCCTTCCCTGGGCTCCACTGTCCTCTGCTTGGGGTCTGGCACTTAGAGTTGTTATGTGAGCCATTTAGAAACAAGTGATGACTGAATAGGGCACACTAAAGCTCAAAGCTGGCACCAGTCCAGGGAGAAGAACCTTTGAGAAGTCAGGCACCGTAGCTCCTAGGCCATAACTTGACATATACTGGGAGGCCAGTAAATAACACGTTGAAAGAGAGAGTGTCCAATCCAAATGCACACTAAGAACACAGAACTGAATCACACTCCTGTCTCCCCCTCCCACTCCACCCCCTACCTCCTCTCAGCTTGGCTTGGTGGTTCCTTTAGATCATTATATAATCTGACCTTCTGAGGGAGTGCTGGCCACGGCCCTCAGTTTTATAAATTTTAATTTTTGTGCATTCTTCTGGAACAATGTTTTCTGTACAGAACCTTAGCCCATGGTAGAAATGGACAAGGGCCTCTTTCCCTCCTGTTGGCTAAAGCCCAGCCAAGTCTCCGGATTCCATCAGGGGAGGTGGGGGTTGGACAGGACCTCATACCAGCTGCTACAGAGCCCTGTACACAGCTGTTTCCATGTCACAGGGAGTCCTTGAGCTGGGGCAGGGGCCTTCTGGCACCTTGCCCCATAGTCCTATGATCCTTGTGTTATTTCTCCTGCCTTGACACTCCACACCCTCACTTCTGTCACCTCCTACTCATAACTCATGTGTGTGTGTGCGCACGCGTGTGCACACACACACGCACACACACACATGCAAAGATGCCATGGCACACATGTGGAGGTCAAAGGACAACCCCAGGTGTCAGTCTTCGCCTTCCACCTTGTTCAAGACAGAATCTGTCTTGTTCACAGCTGCAAAGCCAGGTTAACTAGTGCCTCCAGGGATTCTCCTGCCTCCACCTCCCTTTCCCCTTCAGAGCACTGAGATTACAGACACCTGCACTACTACTTCCAACTTTTATGGCTTTTAAGTGGGTTCTGGGGGCCCAAACTCAGGTCATCAGGCTCATGTGGAAAGCACTTTACCCACTGAGCCATCTCCTCTGCCCCTCACTGACACCTTTGGATGACACTTTAGTGTAGCTTTGTTTCTGCTTATTTCCTTCTGCATTAAAGCACATCCAGTTGCTTACAGACAAACCATTGTGGTCATGTAAATTTGGGGCTCAGCAGGAACATGCTGATTCCTTTTCAGGGATGAAAGAAGGCATGTCCATTTCAGGGCCCTTGTGTGGGGCGCACCTTGGGGTATTGCATTCCACGCTGGCACACACTCACACAACTGGCTCCTTATCTCCACTCTGCCTGGGTGATACTGACTGGAACCTCTCACAGAAAGCCATTGCCCAAACTCCCCCACCCCCTTCTCTGAGTGCACTGTGCACATTCATGAGGTGGCTAGCTGCACATTCTTCCTCCTGGGACTCTAGACCAGGGAATCATCATATTTCAGCAGTAGCCAACCTCTATAAGAGTCCTGTGGGAGGAGACAATTGTTTGCCCAATCCAAAGGTGATAAAGCAGTTATGACCCTCTCTTTTGCGCTGGGCCCTAGTCAGCAGTTTCAGTGGGCACTGAACTCAGAGTTCGCCGGCTCTCTCTTGAGTCCTCTTTCTCTCTTGAGATACTTGCTATACTTAGCAAGACTAGAGGCCTCAAGTTCAGATTCCTTTAGTAATTGGAGGGAGATATGTGTGTGAGGCACATGTTCATGTAGATGTATGTGTGTGCATGTGTGTGTGAAGTCCAGAGGACCACCTCAGATGTCATTCCTCAGATGCCATTCACCTTGTTTTCTATTGTGTATTTTTTTACATTTTATTTATTGTTGTGTGTGTGTGTGTGTGTGTGTGTGTGTGTGTGTGTGTGTGTTTATGGAAGTAGGACAACTTGTACCATGTGGGTATGTTTCCAGGATCGACCTCAGGTTATCAGGTTTGGTGACAGTGCCTTTACCCACTTCCTTTTTTGAGTCAGGGTCTTTCATTGGTCTTAAGGTCACCAATTAGTCTAGGTTGATTGGCCAGGGAACCTGAAAGATCCTCTTACCTCTAACCCACTGGTGCTGGGATTCCAAGTGCCTGGCACTGTGCCCTGCTTTTTTTACTTTACATGAATTCTGAGGGTCAAACTCGGGTCCTCAGGCTTATGAGGCAAGCTCTTTGCACACTGAACCATCTCCCAGCCCCCGCAATTAATTTTTAAAACATTATGCAACCCACATATATTTTATTTATGTGTTAGTGATGGAGAGGTTGGCAGTAGTAGCTACTAAGTCCTGTTTGGAATCTGGACCCATTATGAACCAGCTATGAGCTTGGACAAGTCACTGGGCTTCCTTTGTGCCCCAGGCTATCCCTCAGGGACCTGCAGGCAGAGGGAAGAACACTCCCTTTGCTTTGTACATCAGCTTCATAATTTATTAATAAGGGGTCTATGTATCTGTCATGCATTGGGTCCCACAATTTTATAGCTAGTTTTGATCTCATTAAGGGGGATGATGATAGTTCTATATGAAGGGTATGTTCTGAGGATCTTCTTACAGATAAAATAACTCCAGGATAGGATGATAGCTTAATCAGTTAAAGTACTTGCCTCTAAAGCACAAAAACGAGCTCAATTCCCCAGAATCTACATTTTAAAAAAAAGGAAAGAGAAAAAGTCACACTGTTACTTGCACTTGTAATCACAGCACTAGGGAGGTAGAGACAAGTGAATTCCCAGGGCTTGCTGCCCAGTCAGCCTAGCTTACTTGGATAGCCCCAGGCCAGTGAGCACAGGGTTCAAAAAAGAAGGTGGATACTGCCTTGAGGAAGGATTCTAAAGTTTATCCTCTGGCCTCCACATGCATGTGCATACATAGGGTGCCTCCTAGCCTCTGCACAGTGGAGACCCCTCCCTGCTCTTGATCCTAAGGCCCTCTGCCTTTCCTGTCTGCTTAAACAGCGTTTTCTGTTCCTCTGTGCCAACCCACAGCTGTCGCCCTGACTTTGTCTTACCTCTACAGAGAGGAGGCCTCCTCCTTCTCCTTCCCCCACCCCTTCTCCATCTCTTCCTCCTTTTCTTCCTCCTCCTTCTCCCCTTCCTCCTCCTCCTCCTCCTCTCCTTCCTCCTCCTCCCTTTCTTTCTGATGAAAAAATGACTCTGCCTCTTCCCCACCCTCCCCCTCTTCCCTCTTGTCAGCCAACGTCCCAGGACCTTGAGAGACCCTGAGGGAAGCCAGGCCCTTCTTCCTTGGATACTGCCCTGGGGCTGTTGTATCCTTTAAACGGCCTTTCCTCCACTTCTGTGGAACCCCCTGTTTTAGGAAAATTAATCTTAGCTATGACTGAAAGTCATGAGTATTTCTTTTTTTCTTCTTGTCAATTTAACAATTTTTCTTCTTTTACCTTTCACCAACTCGATGCCTCTCCTGACCTCTCCTCCTCTAATGGTGGCTAGATCCCTGACTCAAAGCAGAGAGGAGACACAGCCTGTGTGCAACAGAAGTTATCTCCTTTCACTGGGAGCAGCCCTAGGAGAGGTATTTTTATCTCCCTTTTGCATGTGATGATACTGAAACCAGAGAGGTGACAAGGGACTTTGCAGACAGTCCTGACTGCCAGCTCCCTCTCATCTCCCTCCCCTTCACCCACTATACTGAGAGGCACAGAGAAGGTGCTCAACCAGCCCCTCCATGAACACAGGGCTTAGAGCTCACAAAAGAAAGAAAATGATCCATTAAAGGTGAAAGAGCAAGTACACTTACTTGTCTTTATATAAATGCAGCCATAAATAAAATATGTAATTTTCGTCAGAAAGAAGGGATCCATAAGGGCAAATTATAAGGCCCATGACACTGTAGCCCAAATGCTAGCCTGCCATCTTCACATCTGTCTGTCTGCCTATCAGTCCATCTCTATCTCTGTCTCTCTTACTTTTCTGGCTTTTAAAAAATTTGTTATTATTGAATGTGTGTGTGTGTGTGTGTGTGTGTGTGTGTGTGTGTGTGTGTTCACCCATGTTACATAGTACATGTGTGGAAGTCAGAGGTTTACTCTCAAGAGTCAATTACCACCTTCTCCCTTTTGAGGCGAGGTCTCTCTGGTGGTTTCTGCCTCCCCAAATAGTCCAGGCCGGCCAGTTGGCCCATGAGCTTCCAGGTGAGTGCTACGATTACAGATGTGAACCACTGCACCTGCCCTTTCTGTGGGTTCCAGGGACCCAAACTTGTGCTACAAGAGCTTTTACACACTAAACCATCTCACTAGCCCCTCTTTTGGTTTCTTAAACCATGAAATTGTGTTATCCTTCATTTAAAAATTTGAGTATTACAGTTCATTATTCCAAAAGCAATGGCATTCATTGTAGAATTGTAGGTAGATGAGGAAACGGTTTGTAAGAGGATTCTCTTTAGGGAAGACACTGACTTGGAAATACTTATGAGACGTCCAGGTGATGGCTGGAAGATAGTTAGGGGAGAGCTGGATGGAGAAGCACAGTAGAAAGCCATGCTGGACACTCAGAGGGGTTGGACCAGTCACTTGCATTTGGGACCTGGGGTAGGGTATTAGTTACTTGGTTGTGATCAAATAGCCGACAAGAAGCCACTTAAGGGAGGAAGAGTTTATTTTGACTTACAGTTCAGAGAGATTCAGTCCATCATGGTGGCAGGAGCTGAAGGAGACTAGTCACATTGCATCTGTGGTCAGAGAGCAGAGGCCAGAGACAGGAAGTGGGGCTAGGTTATAAAACTCAAGGTGCGCCCTTGATGTCTTAATTCTTCCAAGAAGGCCGTCCTTCCAAAGTGTCCACAACCTTCCAAAATAGCACCACCAGCTAGAGACCAAGTTTTCAAACACATGAGCCTATGGGGAACATTTCACACAACAGGCATGGGCAAAGGCCAAGGCCAAGATCTTAGCCCAGGTGCATAAGTGCAGGCAATGAGTGGCACTTGGCAAGGGCTCACACTTTTCTACTCAGCAAAGACACACATGCCATCCTTCATTTAATATTCATGGTGCTATTCATGTAGAAGTTATTAATTACGAGTAGAAAGATGACAACTGAGGTTCAAGAAGGTCACCTCCTCCAGACCTCCCGGAATTCATTAACACTCCAGCCTTGATGCCAAGCATGTCTCCTCTCCCACAGGCCTAGGTCACCAACTGTGCTGGGACCCCTGGCCCTTCTGCTTGACTCCAGGAATGAGGCCTGACTCCCCCATCATCAGAAAGAAAGGTTCCCTTGTGCTCTTGCTCCCTCTCCAGCTCCCTCTCCCATTCCCCCTCCTCCCTCTCCCATTCCCCCTCCTCCCCCCCCTCCCCTTTCTCCTCTCCCTTCCCCTCTCCTTTGACTGGCTGACCAACAAGCCCCAGGGATCCTCCTCCTGTCTGCACCTCCCCCTGCATTGGGATAAGGGGTGTATGCTACCACATAGGACTTACGTGGGTTCTAGGGGCTCAAGTCCAGGTTTTCCCATTTGCATTTTACCAATTAAGCTGTCTCTCTTGTCCTTTTCTTCTTTTTGTTTCTTTTTTTGTGGTACTAGGACATCATGCATGCTAAGCAAGCGTTCTACCTCATGCTATATCTCCAGCTTTCTTTCTACTTTTTTTTGAAACAAAGTCTCAACAAGTTGCTGAAGCAGGCCTTGAACTTGAGATCCTCCCACCCCAACCTCTCAAGTATCTGGGACAACAGGCCTGTGCTTCAAGACGTACTACAAAAAGGCTTTTCTGTGTCTTATCCCTGACCACTTGTGCACCCCCCATCCTCCCTGACTTGCCCACCTGTGAACAGCAGCTGTTGATGCTGTCTACAGAGGGGTACACAATGATGGCTTGTGACTATGTGAGTCCCACCAGCCAGTCCACCCACTGTGCCCCCCAGGAGGAAGCAGTGGGCAGATGCATGCCCGGGTTACTGCCAGGGAACCAGGAGAAAACAATACCCCCACCAATTCCTAGAATACCTTTACCATGGAATCACCCCAGGAGCTGGCTGTCTTGTCTCCTGTCAAAAGAAAACAAGCTGTTGAACCACAGCTGCCATAAGACTGCATTTTGTGCTGCACTTTGCCAGGCACCTCCAAGTTGGCATCACCTCTTTACTCACAGTGAGCCTCTCTCCCTCATCCTGGAACAGAGGAAAGCCATGGGACTTGGCAGAACAACTCACAAAGTTGTAGTAGAAGTCATGCTGGAGCGTATGTCTGTGTCTTTTCTGAGTTGCCAGTTTGAGCCCCAGAAACCCATTCACCTGGTTCTGAGGTGGGGATGGGACTGAAGGATGACTAGAAGGAGGAAATGGCGACGCTATCCTTACATTCTCCTGTTCTTTCTCCCCACCACACAGATGCAATTTTACACACACACACACACACACATATATGTACATATGGGAAGGTTTTCTTCAGGGTAGACAGTGGCGTACAGACTGAGGCTCATAGGTGACAGCCAGAAAATAGTTCAGGGGAGATACATACACTTGCATGTACACACATGAACATGAATAACACATACACACACACACACACACACACACACACACACACACACACACACACACACACATACATTACCTCTTTACATTCCTCAGGAACAGAGTTGTCAGTCCTAGGCCTAAGCAGGGGAGGATCTCTCTCTCTCTCTCTCTCTCTCTCTCTCTCTCTGGCATCTATTTGGTTCTGGAACAAGACACACAGGCACTTCTGATTTCCCAGAGATGCCTGAGGCTTTGGAAGCTGTTGTTTTGCCACACTTCTTTCGGAACACTACCCCCATTTTGCTGCCTTCATATGTGTGCCAATTTCATGCACTGTGCTCCCTCCTCACAGCCTTTTGGTGAGTGACTTCGCCCACCACCCACCATCAGTATAGCAATCAGGCTCTGCCAAGAAGACAGGGGCACGTGGATTCTGAAAAGTCAGGAAGACATACTCTGGTCATTTGAGGGTTTGGTATAGGACTGTCTCTCCTGTGTCCTCTCCATTGAACACATCCTACCTAGTGTGTTAGTAAATAGGGCATGGGCTGACCAGATAGTTCTGCAGGTAAAAGCACTTGCTACAAAGCCTGGCAATCTGAGTTTGATCCCTGGAACCCAAAGAAAGAGGAAAGGAAAAAATGGACTCCACAAAGTTGTCCTCTGACTTCCACACATGCACCATAAGCATGCATACTCCCCCACACCACACACACACACACACACACACAAATAAAATTTTAATGTTCTTTTCTTTTTAAAGAAACAGAGAAGCCTTCTGTGGTTTATCTGTGCCCAGAACCACATACTAGTGCTCAAAGTCTTGGGTTTTTTTCTAGATATGCCTCCCATACAGGTCCTGTGTTTCTATTGCATGACCTGGAGTCCTTTTATAAGCCCTGAAACTATAGGGACCACTTAGGCATCAGGGGACGAGAGCCAGGAGCTTTCTACCCACCTATAGTGAATTCAGGCAAGATAACTGTAATCCAACCTGCTGCACAGTGACTGTGTGTAAGTGTGAGTGTGTGCATGCAGCAGTACACATATGGGAGTCAGAGGACAATCTCAGGTGTCAGTACTCACCTACCTTGTTTGAGACAGGGTCCCTTGTTTGTCACTGCTGTGTGTGCCAGGCTAGCTGACCTTTGAGCTTCCTGGGATTCTTGTCTCCACCCTTCATCTCACTGTAGGAGCGCTGGGATTACAGACATGTGCTGCCACATCAAGTTTTGTGTGGGTTCTGGGGATCTAAACTCAGGTCCTCATTGTTGCCAGTAAGAGCTGAGCCGTTACTCCAGCCTGCACACAATGACTTTAAATCATTGAGTCCTTGCTGTGTGCAGACTTTGCACAAGAGACACAAAGGGACACAGATGCTGTTGACTGAATCCTAGTTAAGAAGGCAAGATGGCCAGAACTTGAGAGAACAAAGTCTGCAGCACTCAGGGACACCTGGCACAGCCTCATGTAGCTGACGCACATCTCATAGAGCTGATCTCCTGTGGAACAAAGGCCACATGTTCCTGCAACTTCAGAAGAAGTAGTTTCCCACCTGAGGTCCCTGCCCTAAGACACACTTACAGAAATGGTGATAAAACCACAACTCTCCATTTATATTTTTAGTTCTTTTTCAGCAGCAATAATAATTCTAAAATAATTCTTAGTTTAAAAGCAGAAATACCAAGGAGACAAAAGTCCCTGTGGGCCAGATAAGTGAGGAGTGGGAGAGCTGGAACTACACCCTGGGGACTCTTGTGATAGCTTCATGTAGAGACAGGTATAAAATTTGCTGCCCAGCTCCTCCCTGAGCCAGAGCATGTTAGCTGAGCCACAGTTGCTGTTTGCTGTCAGTGAATATACTGCAGCTTGGACCTCACAGGAGCTTCTAGATTGTCTATTTCTACCAACCAAAAAAAAAATGTTCTCATTGTGGTTAAATATTTGCCTATAGCCAGACTATTATGTATTATTTTGCCAATTAATTCCAGAAGGAAAACTCTTACCACACCTCAGCAACCCCAGGTTCAGACTCCATGAAGAAAACTGGGAAGTGTGGGGTTAGAGAAATGACCCAGTGGTTAAAAGCACTTCCTGCTCAGTAATGAGGACCTGAATTCAGACCCTGTTGGGCAGCTCACAACCACCTACAACTCCTGCTCCAAGATATTGGCTGCCCTCTTCTGGCCTCTGCAAGCACTTGAACACATCTGGGCATATATACTCACATAGAATACATGCACACACATAAACAAAAGAAATCTTTTTTAAAATTTTACATAAAGAAAAACCTGGACAGTTGGAAGAGAAAATGGATAGAAAATTCTAGGATGAAAACAGTTTATCCACAAATGTTGGTGAGCTAGCCCAGGCATCCCTGATTTTACCAGTGGAAACTTGTAGGGTTATGGTAGGCCCACCCTATCATGATTCTCAGAACTTACATGAAGATCATTCCCACCCCTGCCTGTATCATTTGGCTCTTGGGACAGTCAGGTACACACCGTGATAGGAATGAAAAGCACCCAATTCCATAAAAGGACATCTCATCATGCAGATTCAGCTTTGGGATCAAATTGCCTAATGTCTGCCTAGTGACTGAGTTTATAGTTAGATACCTAGATATTTAAAGAGTAGCTACAAGTAGCATCACTCTCCACATCTAAACTAGCCTTCCAGATAATATTACATTATACTGAATTTCTACTTAACAAGATACAGTTTTACCTTATTGAGTTAAAACTTTGTGCTTGGACACTGGAAAGATAACTCACTCAGGAAAGTTCTTCCTGTGCTAACATATAAGGACCTGACTTTGATCCCCAGAACCGATCTTAAAAATCCAGGTAGGGTGGCACACGTTTGTAATCCTAGTATTGAGGAGACACAGACTGGTGGGCTCCTGGGGTTTGCTGGCCAGTGAGCCTCTCCTCCTTGGAGAACTCCAGGTCCCAGTAAAAGACCCTGTCTCAAATAACAAGGTGAGCGGCACCTGAGGAACAACACAGAAGACTGACCTCTGGCCTCTATATGGACATTCACATGTGTATAAACACACAAAAGAATCTTGTGTTTGGGGGCTAGAAGATAGCTGCCAGTAAAGTGCTTGTTATGCAAGCATGAGAACTGAATTTGATCACCAGAAAGCTCATAGAAATCCAGGTACGTGTTTATAATCCCAGTGCTTGTGGGGTGGAGACTGGTGGATCCAAGAGACCAGCCAATTTACCCTACGTAAAGAGGTTCCAGAAAGAGACCCTGTTTCATATAACACAGTAGAAGTCACCTGGGGAACAACACCTGAGGTTGACCTCTGGCCTCCGCATACACACCCACACATGCACACATACTCTAACACATATGCAAGAACACATGTATGTGAAGAAGCAAGCTGTCAGTGATCTATGTTAGTTGCTGTGTAACTTGGAGAATGACTTAAACAAGGATAAGTTGGGAGGGTGCCAACAAGGAAGGGGGTGTTAGTGCAGGATCCTCGCTCTGGGCAGAGGTGGTCTGACCTTTATAAGCACTGAGGAAATGCCCACCTTCCTGTGCTGTGGGTGAGTGCCCCCATCACCAGAGACTGAATGAGTACTGTGGTGGTCTGAACCCAGAGGTAGGCCTTTTGAACCCCTCCATAACACCAGTCCTCCCACATGCAGGAAATGAGTTTCAGGGAGAACAGAGTTTTCATTCACAAGATTGAAAGAAAGTTCCTTCACAGGCACAAGTTCCTTTGCATGCACTAAGTATGTTTATTTGTGTCAGGCTTTGGTAATTACCCCTGGGTCATTTCCTAGATCCCAGATCCTCTGAAACTATTTTGGAACAGTCTATTTTTAAAAATTTGAGAGAATGATGTTTGTCACAGAGAAAATAGACAATGCTGGAGGAAGCCAAATTCATATTTGAGGACACTGAGTCAAAGGCGGGTGAGGCCCATGGCAATCCTTCAATATGCAGACGCCCCGAGAGCCCATGTCTCCGGCCCATGGACACTTCTGAGTCTTCAACAGTAGAATTCAGCATTTCTTTGGAGGCTTTTGGCTTTTATCTAATTGTCTTCACTCCCTCTGTATCCAGGGTGGTGCTATTTTTCTTTAATCTGTGTGTGTATGTGGGGCGTGCTCACTTCCGAGGTGCACATGTGGAGGGTAACCTCCCCGGCTCTATCCTCACCCTACACCATGTTTAAGACAGTTTCTTGCTCTCCTCTGTATACACCGGAGTGATCAGCTCCCAAGCACCTGGGGATTCTCTTGTCTCAGCTTCCCATCTTGCTATAGAGTGCTGGAATTATAAGGGAACATTACCACATCTGGCTTTATGTGAGCTCTGAAGCTCCCAACTCAGGTCATCAGACTTGCATGGCAAGTGCTTTATCTACTAAGTCATCTCCCAGGTTCCAAGTGGTGCTTTTGATAAATGGCTGTCTCTGAAGTTGCTCCAAGTTGGAAACATAATCATCTGAGTTCCTGGCCACATCTTGCCTTCCTGTTCCTCGGGCTGTGGGAACAGAGGAAGGATTTTCTGGAGTGGAAAGGAAAACTGGCCCCTACCACCCTGCCTCCTGCCCTGAGGAGCCCTGGTGGGTCTCATAAATAGTTATGCTAAGTATTCCCTATATGAGGAACTCTCTTCAAGGAAAAATAAAGTTTCTTCCCCCTCCCCCACTGCATAGTGGGCCCTTCTGAGACAGCAACTCCCTCTTGGGACCCTCAGGCTGCACAGGATGTTTCTCTGGAGCTTCTCCATCCTCCCTGGACCAAGCCCTCAGTTTGGCCAGGGTATAACCACTTGGAAAGGCCCTTTCTCAGACTCTTACATCCCTAAGACTAAGAACTCCCTGAAGAATCTGTAAGGCCTTGCCAACTAGTGCAACCAGCCACAGAGGAGCCTGTAAGGCCCAGTAGGAGTCATCTGCATGTAAGCCAGAAGCTGTGGGCAGGCTTGGTCCCACCACTGAACACTGAAGGTGGACTTAGTCTCTCTATCCTCGTGTGTGTGTGTGTGTGTGTGTGTGTGTGTGTGTGTGTGTGTGTATGTGTGTGTATGTGTGTGTATGTGTATGCAGTATATATGTGTGCATGTAGGGAGTACATGTTCACATGCACACATGTCCATGTGAAGGCCACAGATTGATGTCAGGTGTTTTCTATTATCATTTGCCACCTTATCTTTTTTTTTTTTTTTTTTTTTTTTTTTTTTTTGTCTTTTTGAGACAGGGTCTCCCTGTAGCCCCAGTTGACCTGAACTCACCTTACTTTTTTTGAGACAAGGTCTCTCAGTGAACTCAGACCTAACCAACTGGCCAGGCTGGCTGACCAGGAGCTCAGGGGAGCTGCCCGTGGTAGTTCCTTTAGTCCTAGGGTTACAGACATTTGCAACCACACCCAGTTTTTACATGGGTGCTGGGGATCCTCATGCTTGCACAGCAAGTACTTTCCTGACTGAGCCATCCTCCTAGTCCCTGGCTTCACTTCTACCACCTCAGCTTTCTCACAGATGCCTGTCTCATCACAACTCCATGGGTGATCAAGGATGGCATGAGACTCAGTGGGACTGGGCTCTGAAGAAATGGCTGAGGGAACTGGGGCATGCGCCTGGGTTCTAACAGTGCCACAGACTTTGAATAGGACTGAACTGGGTAACAGGGCGGCCTGGTCACTCTGTTCCTTACAGGTGCCTTTCCTGGTGAGAAGGCATACTGAAGATCTAGGCCTAACATTCAATGGATGTTAATATGACAGGAAAGGCACTTAGAGAAGTGGCCCAGAAACCAAAAGTCGACAAATTGTGACTCAGGGGCCAAACCCAGTACATGTGTGTGGGGGTACATGTGTATGTACATGCATGTAGAGGTCAGAGGGCAACCTTGTGTGTCATCCTTAGGAATCCCATTCACCTCCTTAGAGTCAAGATCTCTTGTTGACCTGGAGTGCACCAATTAGGCTAGCTAGGCTGGCTGACCAGAGAGCCCCAGGGATCCACCTGTTTACCTCCCCAGCACTTGGATTAAAAGTTCATGCCACTATGCCCAGCATTTTCATATGAGTTCTGGGGATCAAACTTGTGTCCTTATGCTTGTAAGGCAAGCACTTTAACAACTGAGCCATTCCTGTAGCCCACTGCCTGTCTTTAAAACACAGCTATACCACCTCACCAAGATAGTGCCTACAGTAGCCAAGTTGATCAGTTGTCACAGACCCACCTAGCCTAAACTGTTTACTCCCTGGCCCTGTTTGGAAAAAGTCTTTCAACTCTTCACTTAGACCAAAAGAGCAATGTAGCTTCAAGGCCCAGAGCCTACCTGGCCTACTGCAGCTCTTCAAGGACACCAGCCATGGAAGGGAGGCTTGATGCTGAGGTCGGAGTGCAAGTAGCAAACAGGCTGCCCAGGCCAGGTCCAGTCAGCACCTTGGTGCCTATTCGAGATCTGCACTCCCCAGGTTGGTAGCCAAGGGTCTTCTTACAGTCACCCCCTTCCTCCTGGCCTCCTATTACCCTCTCTGCAAAAACAAGCACCCTAAGTTCTGTCACTGCCCTCAGAGAGCCTTTGCCTCAGCTGGGCAAGGAGAACAGTACGTTGCATGGCTGACTCTCCCTGATTTCACAGCTGGGGCTTGGCCAGCTTTATTGTGTGTTTACAAAATGGCACTTGTCAACTCCCCCTCTCCATGGGCAAGGGGGAGCAACCTTTCCATATGTGAGGTATCAGGCCAGGCTTGTTTCAAGTTTCCTACTGATTGCTCTCCCCAGACAATGTCATCATGTTTAGAGATGGAGACTCAGGATCTGAATGTGCCCACATCTAGCCAGCTATAAAATGATGACTTCTGAACTTAGTCAAGATTGTTTCTGAGGAGGGCTGGAGAGATGGCTCACCAGTCAAGAGCACCAGCTGCTCTTGCAGGGGACCAGGTTCAGTTCCCAGAACGCACATAGCAGCTAACAACTGTCTATAACTCCAGTTCCAGGGGATATGATGCATTCTTCTGAACTCCATGGGCATTGCATGACATGGATGCACCTACTTACATGCAGGCAATACACTCATACACATAAAATAAAATAATTTTAAAAATAAAAATATAAAAGATTCTCTCTGAGACTACATGTGCTCTTGATACCAAACCAGGCCTGTTTTGGCACATGTGCCTGTCACACAATATGTCAATTACTGATGTGACAAGTTACACAAAAGAGTTTATTCATGAGATGTCAACTCGTGGAGACAGGAGAGCAAGTCTAAAATGTGTCTGCCCAAGGATAGAGTTTGGTGATACTTTTGGGCTGAGGAGGAGTGGGGACAGGGGTCATTGGTGATTAGGAAGTCATTGGCAATCTGAGCATGTGTCATCAAACTTCATCAACCAGTACCATCCTGACCCACATGTCAGAGATGTTCAATATACATCAGAAGTGTGTGTGTGTGTGTGTGTGTGTGTGTGTGTGTGTGTGTAGTGTGTATGTGCACGCCATGGTGGTGTGCATGTGGTTTGCAGGAGTTGGGTTTAAGATCACCTAAGAGCTGATGAATGGAGCATGTGAATGGAGTGTGTAGGAATGGCCCAGAAGTGAAGAGTGGGTTATCTGTTCAGATTTTCCCTCAGTTTCCCTTACACCTCTGCCACCAGTACCAGAAAGCCTGTGGCTGAGAAATCATACTCCACATATGACTGTTAACTGTAGGTGTTAAGGCCCTGGGATGTGATAGGGAGCAAATCATCAGTGACTCCAGAAGTGAGCTGAGGGTCTAGTGAAAGTGGACAGGAGGACTCATGAACACAGTGGAAGGCTCAGTCTGTTGCATGTTGCTGAGGGTTAGGAAGAGCAGTCAATTCAGGAGGAAAATTAGGGAAGTCAGAGAAGAGATGGGGTACTGGTTGTGTGTGTGTGTGTGTGTGTGTGCCACTGCAAATGTGTGTGGGAATTGTATGTATATGTGTGGGAGTTGTATATATGTGTGTGGGAATTGTATGTATGTGTGTGGGAGCTGTATGTATGTGTATACATGTGTGTGAAGACCAGACAAGTAACCTCAGCTGTAGTTCCTCAGGTACATTGCTGCTTGATTTGGTTTGGATTGGTTTAAGAAAGGGTCTCTTGTAGCCTGGAACTCACCAAGCAAATTAGGCTGGCTGACCAGTGAACCCCTGGGAGCCACTTCTTTCTGCCTCCTTAGTTTTGAGATTACAAGTGCATACCACCACACTTTATTTTTCTCCCTTTTCCCTTTCTTTCCTTCGCTTTAAACATGGGTTCTGGGGCTCAAACTCGGGTCTTCATACTTGCAAGGCAAGCACTGTACCAGCTGAGCCATCTCCCCAGCCCAAGAGGATGCTGGTTTGCAGTGTGGTCAGGAGATACATCATCATGGGAGGTGGTGTTTGAGAAAGACCTGGAGGGCGCAGAAGAACCAAGCACTGGGTATCTGAGAGACATAACAGGCAAAGAACACAGCAGTGCAAAGGCCCTGAAGCAGAAACAGACTGGGGCTGATCACTGAACACCTAGGAGACCAAGGTGGCTGTAAAAGAGGGTGAGAAAAGGTCACTAGGAGTCAAAGACAGACAAAGTGGCAGAAAGCCAACAGGTTGGCACCATCTTCTGTCACCTGTTAAAGCATTTAGAGCTCCACCACTGCTAGGTCTGGGAGCCTGCAAGACCCTTGGCATTTCAGCCGCTGCCCTGGCAAGTTGCTTAAATCAAATCTTGGCTGAACTGTGGTGCATAATGGGAGCTGGGAAGGAAGAAAGGATGGTTGAGACCTCACAGCATTGTGAAATGGAGAAGAGGCAGAAAAGCATTACCAAGTGCCCATTTTTACACATGCATGTATGCACAACACACACATATACATATGCACACACATGGGCCAGCATTCAGAACCTCTCTGAGATGGCTGGTTGTATCTGGGTGCTGTGGGGAATGAGTGTGAATGTGGCCCCTGACCCCAGCACCTGCATCCCAGGAGCAAGACTGAGACACACAAGCAGGCCCTGTGCTGGACACCCACACAGCAAAGGGTACAGGCCACCAACCTTCTCCCCTCAGGGCAAAGAATCTGGGCAGTGGACAGAGGAGATACCTGTAAAAGGGTGGGCATGTGGGTGGCCCATGCTTCTAGGTCCAAGCTAGTACCTGGATGGAGAGAAGGGCTCACAGCATGCTTAGCTTCTCAGTCTTCGCTGCCATGATGAAAGCAGAGTTTAGAAACACAGGTTCTTCTCAAACCAGAGGTATAGAAAGCAACCCTAGCTCACGTAGCTCAGGTTCCACTCAGGACTCCTGCAACCACGTCAGGTGCAAATGCATAAAATTCATTTGGGAGATGAGGCGCACCAGAGGTTGTGAGCCTAAGGCCGGAAGTGGGGAGATAATGTTCATCTGCTCCAGATTCCCAGGCCGTCCTGTTGATGCTGATGTCACAGAGGGTAAGTGAGCAAAGCCCCTTGAACACAGGCTTACCCTCTCCTCAAAATGGGATCCGAGGACAGAATCCAACTGGCACTGACCTGACAGTGTCCCGACCTGTATGGGGTCTCATCTTCACTTTAAGGGCCTTGGCCTTAAGCATCTATCTGGTCACCTAAGCATTCTTCACTGGAACTGACCACAGACCAAAGAAATTATTCCAGCAAAGTCTAGCTTACTAAACTCATAAGTTTATTGGAGTTAGTGACTTACAGGTATATGGATGAATGACTAGTTTCAGAAGCATGGGTGACTCAAAGCCAGCTGCATCACAGGAAAGCCCATCCAGCATGAGTGCACAATATGGAGGTAGCTTGGCTCATTGGAAAGACTCTTCCCCATGTCAATTGCTACTGCTTATGTAGCTTTGGAGACAGACCTTGTGAATCTTACAAGTTTCTGAGCTTCCTGGGCCCTATAAGATGCCTTTACTCCATGAGTCTTAAGAGTCTCCCTCCTCTCCAGGAAGGAATGTTTCAATTCAGAGGAAATTGTACACAACTCTGCATGCGCGTCTGCAGTTTCTGTTCCTTCTCTCCTTACCACAACCTGGGCTGAGGGGAACACTGCGGGTAGAAAGGGCATTGGTATTCACTGACTTGTTCCCTGTGGGCACACGCTCATGGGGAGGTGATGTTATTATACACCATGACACACTGCCTCAACACAGGTTTAGTGCAACAAGATAACCTACCCATCAAAGACTGACTCCTCCAAAACTGTACTCAATAAACCTTTTCCTTTTCATGAATTTGTGGTAGGGATGGAAGCTGATACCTACAGGTTCTCATCACTTTGGTACCCTGTGGGTTCCTAAATACATAAAGTTTGAAAAAGTGGAGCATAACTATCTCAAGTCCACAAGCAGTTGCAAATGGCAGAGCTGAGACAGGCACGCAGGTATTTCCATAACCCAGGTGTACTGCAGGTTGATACCAGGAAGACAGAGTCATCCTTTTCATGGTGTGCTTTGGGGCAACCTAATATTAAGGGACAAAAGACATTATGGTAAGTACTGCATACCTCTCCCCATCACACACACACACACACACACACACACACACACACACACATACATGCATAGTGTTAAAGAGCCAGCTGTTGTCACTGGAGGGCTCAGGATCTTGAGTCACTTGTCGAGCCTCTGCTGTGCCACGAACCCCAAAGCAGCTCTGAGGTGCCAGCTCCCTCTTGAGTATGGATGCAAGTGCTATCCTGTCACCTTGTCATAAAGAGGGCCCTGAGTGATGAACTGAGACATCTGTCTCCCATCTATATCAGCCAGAAGTATAGGGTAGCCTCAAGGATAGGCAGCCACCATGGCTGTGTGTGAGTACAAAGGCTTTCTGTTTCCTTGGAGGGCCTTTTCCTTCTCTCCCTAGTTAGGCCAATGGGTGTGGCCCCTCCACCCAGGCTTGTGTCTGATAGACTTAGCGGGGTAGCTGATTGTCCATCTTATCAGGCAGCTGCAGAGGGGTCTGGGGGCCCTGTGCTGGTGCTGATAAATTAAGCCTAGACCAGTGGTTTACCAGCTGCTGTCCTAGACCTGTCCCTAAGGCCACAGTGCTCAGAAAAAGGAAACTCAGGAAACCTTTTTTAGTTTCTTACATACCATAGCAGGGCAGGCTTCTGATGGGCTCAAGCATAGGGTCTGCTTGGGGAGACATGAAGGTGTTAGCTTGGTCAGGAGGACTGGTGGAAATGAGTTCCTAAGGAACCTTCGAGCCCCAGCATGGCCTTGGGAATGAGTACCCCACAGGATCAAGGGACTGTGAGATATGAGCCTCTCAGAACACCCTGTGAGGTTGCCCACCCCCATCCCTGTTTTACTGCTGAGACACTGAGATTCCTGCCAAAGGCATAAGGTTTTTCATGCAAGGTATGGTCAAATTGAAAGTCATGGTGGCTGGTCTCCAGGCTCTTTGCCCTCTCCAAGAACATCAACTGGAGGGATTTATTCCCCACCTCCCAGACACACCCTGTTTGACACAACATGTTTACTTTTGAATGCCACATTAGCTTCTCTGACCTGTCACATCTGGTAAGTTCAAATGAAGGTCTGAACAGCTGTGGAGCTGACAGATGGTATTTGGTATGTTTACACTAAAACATTCTTGTTATTTATCTAAAATTGAAGCTTAGCTGTTACCCACAGTTTTAGCCTGCAACCCTATAGGATGGAACCTATCCAAAGGCGTTTCATTTTGTTTTCATTGTGGTGGTTCCAGGAATTGAACACAGAGCCTTGCACAAGCCAAACCATGGGCTCTACCACTGAGCTACATCCTCAGCCCAGCACAGGTGTTTCTTTCAAAACATGTGTAGTGCCAGAGTGAACAGCCAAGAGCAAGAGGCTCCCCTGTGAGTGAACCCTCCATGTAACCCAGGTCACATCCTAAGGTGGGGGAGCCTTCCTAGTAACCTCAAAACAGCTTCCAGGGAACATTCCAGATGCCATGCTGACTCATCTTTTTAGTGCATCACATAGAGGCCTGGATACAAGATTTACAAATGTGTTTCATACATGTGGTGCTAGAGATGGAGTCCCAGGCCTCATACATGCTTGGCTAAAACTCTAGCACTTAGTCACATCCTTATCCTTGGTAACACACTCTTATGTGAGTTTAAAAATCTGAAACACATCTTCATTTTTAATACTTGAAATGATTATTGTGATTCAATAATTATATTTACAGAACTATAAAATAAATTAGTCACAAACCTCTGCCTGTCTCACCTCATGGCCATCCCTTACTTAACTTCTAATCATACTCCTGCTGGAGCCTCCAACCCTCAGACCCTTGGCCTTTCAACAAAGTCAAGGTTTGCATTTCTGTAGCCTTGGCCTCTCCAAGAGCCCTCACCCTGTCCACTTCTGTTACCATTTTTGGCCTCTCATGGTTGGCATCTGATCTTTTTTGGTAGCTTCAAAGTGTTCTTTCTTAACACATAAATATTTGTTTGTTTACTATATGCATGTGTGTGTACACATGTGTGCATATACACTAAGGTGCTCACACGGAAGTCAGAAGAAAACTTGTGGGTTTCACCATGTGGGCTCCAGGGATCAAACTCAGGTGATTAGGCTTGGTGGCAAGTGCCACTAGGCCATCTCCAAGTGTTCTTCTAAACTTTGGCTGCCCCTTCGGCAAGCCCCATCCTTCAGCATTTCTGAAGAATCTCCTTTTCTAGACTCTCCCCCACAGCATCTGCTCACTGCCTGCATGAGAAGACATGGTCTTCAGGGTCTTTCATTGTCCATCACTCACATAGGCAGCCAAATAATAAAACTTATTAATAACATCAAGTATTTGATAGTGGTAGTAGAAGAAGTAATAAGACAAGGGAAAAAATGAAGAAAATAAGTCCTGGATTTATTTACTGGATTTAACCGTTCATATTTTTCCTTCCTTTTTCTAAAACCTTGACTTTTCTGATTCCCAAAACAAATTCAAAAGTAGTTATTTGAAAGGCATAAAACAAACACTGTATTTATTTTAGTGTGAAAGCATCCTTTAAAAAGATATGTGTTTGAATTCTGTGTTGTTTTAGATCTTCTGGCCTGTGCGATGTCTCTACTCTTGATTGTTCAAATAGGCCTAATCTTATAGCTGCCTGGAGGATTTCTTGGGTAACTGATTTCATCCTGTTATTCTGTTTGATTAAGTAAAATCTTGTCTCCTTTAGTAAAGAAACTAGTATGGCAGTCTGGCAGGAGTGTGGATTGTCTTGTGACTGCTCTTCTTCCTCCCATACTATTGTTAACATTTCAAAGCTACTTCTGAAGAATAGCAACCCCTGATAAGTGGTAAATGACACACCCTGCTGATGTTGGCAACATTGCACCAGTGGACTATGTCACCTGCCCATTCACCAGTGGTCAGACTTTGGCCACACCACCTCTGCATTTCTGAAGTGGGACTTAATCTAAGATTTTGGCTTTTGGCTGTCTTTTGATTAATCTCTAGGGCATTTATCACTTCATATGAAAGGAACACTTAATTTAGATGGCAACTGATTTGTGTCATGGAATTTCAGCTGACAAAAAGAGTTATATGTGTGTTTATGGCTTCTTTGCTTTTAAAAGATTTATGATGGAGCAAATATAAATCACAAGACCTGGACCGGGAGCTGGGAAGATGGAACAGGAGCTTGTCAGAGTGACACTGAGATATATGAAAGAGTATTTCCATCAGCTAGGAAAACAGTGGGGAGAAAAAGTGAGGGGTGATGGGCCAGAACAGTAGAGAAAGGACTTTTCTTTCCCAGGCACAGAGAGAAGACAGCACAGGGGTGGAACCCAAGGCTGGTAGCTTCCTGACTCCATCCCAGATAACAAGAGGAAGTGAAGTGGTGATTCACAGGAGTGCCTTTCCTGCCCTGATACACAGCAGACAGGATTTGAGAGATAAAGGAAGGCAGACAGCACAGTGGAAGGAATTCAGGAAGCCCAGCTGGTCCAAATGATAAACATACATGGGCTCCTGAGCTTCCTGCTACCACATTCTCCATAGCACAAGTCCAGGTTTCTGGTTTCTGAGGCCGTGTGTGTGTGTGTGTAGTAGTAGTAGTAGTAGTAGTAGTGTATGTACTAGTGTGTGTGCTAGTGCAAGTGCATGTATGCTAGTGTGTTCATGTGCTAGTGTGTGTGTGTGCATGCTAATGTGTGCATATGTGCATGTGCCTGCCAGTGTGTATGCTAATATGTGTGTGTGTGTGTGTCTGTTGATGACTGCATATGCATAAAGAAGCCATTCTTACAAATAGGAGGGTAAAAAGAACAGCATTCCCAGAGGAAGCACCATCCCTGGTACTCTCGCTGTCCTCCACAGAGAAGGGACTGAAGGTCAGAGAGGGGAGCACATCCCCAGCTGGGACACAGTCAGGATCCTGCCAAATCACTCTGACACCAAATCCCATGTTCTTTGTGTCACTTGAAGCACTTGTGAGGTGATTTTTGGAAAGGGCAGTTTTGTTGAGTATCAGTCACTATCTTAACCACCCACAGCCAATGTGCTTCTCATATTTAGACCCAAATGTACTCTGCTTTCTCTTATACCCTTTTCAAACACAAGTCCAGCCTACATGGCAAACTACAGTGGTACTGATATGGGTAAAGATCTTGTTGCCTTATGTACATAGCAACCAAAATAGTAGCGCTGAGTTATTGCAAGAAGTGTGACCATCTTGAAAAGTTGGTTCGAAACACCCTGAGCAGATTCTAGAGGCTTTTCCTGAGATCTTACAAGAAGGTCAAGTTCAACTTAGGACCTTTACCATCTAAGGAATTTATGCCCCATGCGTGGAGGCCTACACGGATTGCAATACATGGAATGATGTGTGTTCACTCCCAGCTGGTCCTTATTAGCGTGCTCTCGCACAGCCTGGGCACAGCCTGGACAGGGAGGTCCCCTCTGTGTACATAGTCCAGTCCTGCAGCCCTGAAGCTCTCTTGGGGCCTCCCAAACAGGGGAGGAAGTGAGTCATCTAAGGAGAGGAAGGATACCCAAATCCTGTTCCCAAACCTCTCCTTCCCAATGGAACCCTTTCCCGTACTCCCTGCTCCTGGCCCACACACCATGTTCTGCTGCATCTGGGCACTTTGGTCTCCCTTGCTCAACAGGCCTGTTAGAGCTCTGTTGCCCGCCTAAAGAGTGTGGATACTCAGCCTTCATCTTGAAGCTGAGGGTTGAGAGGTAGCTCAATTGGTAAAGTGTTCATCATGCCAGCTTGAGGGCCTGTGTTCCCCAGAACCCATGTTTAAAAAGTCAGTAGGCTTCTTATCCCAGCACTGAGGAGGTGAAAATAGATGTTTGCTAGGCTCCCTGGCCAACCATCCTAGCTTACCTAGGCAGTCCTAGTTGAGTCCCCTAGACCCTGACTCAAAAACCAAGGTGAACAGCATCCCGAAGAACAATACCTGAGGCTGACTACTGCCTTCCATCTACACAGGCATACACGTGCGCAAGTGCACACACACACCACACACACACACACACACACACACACACACACCACAAATAAGAAGCTGTCCAAGTGGAGATTGCAAAAGTCACTACACCTGCTGCCCAGCTGGCCTGCTTGTTATGGTCCCGGAAGCAAATTTGCTGCTGCCCAGGAAGGAGGAAAGAACCCCTTCCCATCTCGTGTGCAGACAAGAGACCAGTAACAAAGCGTGGCTAACTAAATCATCATTATTTACACATGCAATCTGATCTAGGCCATCCAGTCATATAATTAGGCACCTAATTAGGCTGAAAATGCAATTATATGATGTCTTAAGTGAATTAAACCCTCCAGAGAAGTGGCAACGATGAACATGAATGAGTCAGCCAGAGAGCAGGGACTTCAGAGAGATGTCCGTGTGATTCAGGGCTACACCCAGGCTGCTGATAAGGACTTGAGCCACATGTGTGAGCATGTGCACAGCACACATGGCACACCTGCATGCAGAGGAGGTCAGCCTCAGCCTGTGTCTACAGAACTCTACAATGCCCTGCTGTGTCCCAGAACCTTAATAAATGATAGCCATTAGTGTCACTGGAAGCTTAGCATACCTCTGTGGACTGTTTAGTGAATCCCAGTATGTAAGAGGTAGTTGTATAGAAGCAGTAATGATGGGGGAATCACCCGGGACCATCAGTGGCATAATGTGCATCAATGCTTATTTACTCACCCGGCTATGTTAGGTTGAGGGGCAGAATACTGTCTGTGCTATAGAAGCTCAGAGACTAGCACAGACTGGCTGCAAAGCATGTGTGCACATGAGTATGTGTGTATGCACAGGCTTAGAAAGTGCACATTCACATATGTGCATACATGTGCTTGTGAAGGCCAGAGGAAAAAAAATGGGTATCATTCTTTGGGTGCCAGCCTTGTTTATTTGAGACATGATCTCATTGGCCAGGAACTCTATAGGTAGAGTAGGCTGGGTGGCCAGTGAGCCCCAGGAATGTGCCTATCTACACTTCCCTAATAAGTGGATTATAAATGTGCACCACAACATCTGACTTTTTTACATTTTTGGAGACTGAACTCAGGGCCTCATGCTTGCAAGACAAGCACTCTACCAACTAAGCTATCTCTTCAGCCCCTACAAAGCACTTCAGTGGTGATAGAAATAAGTCACTCAGCAAACTGCAGTCTGTGGCTTGGGTTTGTACAGTCAATCAGCTAAGAGTGAACCTTGCATTTTTGTCACGTGTGCATGTGTGTGTGTGTGTGCACGCATGTGCATGTGCCACAGCTCACATGTGGAGGTCAGGAGACAACTTGGAAGAGTCGGTTCTCTCCTTTCACCATGTAGGTTCTGGGTATTGAACTTGGGTCATCAGGCTTGGCAGCAAGCAGTTTTCCAACAGAGTCATCCCAACAGCTTGAACTTTACATTCATAAAGGGTTATGTATTGGTTACTTTTACATCTACATGCCCAAACTACCCAATAGAAACAACGTAAGGGATTGGAGGTTTATTTTCACTCAGTTTCAGAAGGAGAAGTCCATGATGATGGGGAAAGCACAGGGACAGATGTGTGAAGTGGCCATTTGTTCACATGACACAGACCAGGAAGCAGAGCGCACAGGCTGGAACCAGGAGTGGGTATTACCTTCAAAAGTGCACCTCATTACAGAATTTGTTAGGGGCAGAGCCTGGGCCCTGGCAGCCCTAACAAGCCAAGATTAGCCATCCATCTTCAATAAGCCAATTAAAGAGATAAATAGTGAAAAACAGAAAAAGGAGATTTCTTCAATGTGGTCACATTGGGAAGAGAGACAAAGGGATCCAGAGAGCCCTCCCAAGTCCTTCTTTCTATCTTCTTAAGTGATGTGGGCTTGAGATTCAGGTTTAAATACCAGGAAGAGGTGTGCATAGCTAAGCAGTTGTGGTCACGGTATGGTCCTGTCCATTACTGACCCATCATTTTCTGGGCTCCAGTCTCTCTTTGAGGTAATATGACGAGCTGTCAGAATTGGTGAAATCTCTTCCTGGGAAACAAGCTTCCCCTCTGGCTGTCACTGGACTTTGTCTTCTCCTTCTCCCAGGATGAGATTCCTGGGAAAATTCTGATTTCTGAGGACCACTGTCTCAATAGCCTGAAGGCCAAAGGGAGGAGCACAAGTGTCCCTATAAAATACCTTCATTCCTTGCACCAGCTAGGACTCTCATTCCAAAGTACCTCCACCAGTAGGGTCCAGGTGGCCATACACATGAACATGTGGAGGATAGTTCAAGCCATAGAAGGGTCTAAGAAAATAAGCAGGTAAACAAACATGAGTTCTGGAGATCAAACTCAGATCCTCATGCTTACATGGCAAGCATTTTACCAACTAAGCCATTTCCCCAGTCCCTGATTATCTATTTAAAACCAAACACTGTGATACCCTTCCTTAAGCATGCATTTTCCCCTCCAGATTATTACTCTAGGATCAGTAATTACAGTGGTTTATTTCATCCTTGAGGTGACCAACATGCCAAGTATCCTACAATCTTACATTAACCAATGTCATAAGTGGCAGTGCTAATAACTAGTATTCAAATGGTCTATGCTTACCACATACTAGCAGTGAGCCTATATAGATAAACTGCCATGTTCAAATGTAAGGAAAAGAATGCTGTAAAGACCACATCCCTTCCCAAGATGGTCCAGGCCTAAGTCTCAGAGCTAAGCTGCTATCTCTCACTTCTCTGTTCGATGCCTGGCAAGTGTGCTGGCCTTGAAGGGATGGGGCCAGGTGGAGGCTCTAGAAGTACCCTGCACCTTCCTGTGTATCTCCCTTTAGAGAGATACCTGGCTAGGGCTATAAGAGGTGTGTGTCCATATCCTGAGCTGTAGCCAATCACCTCTTAGGGAGTTCAGAGGTGGGATGCTGATGTTGATAGGAATGAACATCCCCCTCCTGGATCCTCACAACATCTGGGGATATCCATCTCCTTTGCCATTTGGATTCCCAAGAGACCTTCCTTCAGAGAGGCATTTCCCCACCTCTGGCATCACAGCCCAGCTGTCCTCAAAGTAAGCAGTAGTGGTAGTTTTTTTCCTTCCATTGGTCTCATTATGGTCTCTTGGTGTTTGTGTTCTGCTGACAACTTGTTTGTCCTCCAGAGAACAAGGTTGAAGAAGATCAATGGTCTCATAAGCCATTGATCATAAGGGTGCATGCATCTCCCAGAACCAGGCACAAGGGCCCCATATCCCTTCCCCCAACAACAATCACAGGGGCAGGCAGAAGAACAGGCAGAGTGACAGATTCTCAGTTTTCAGTTGTGCTAGGTCTCCAATGACATCAGCTGGCTCCTAAAAAGAAAGAAGACATTATTCAGTGCTATAGCTGAAGGGAGTGTGACTGTTCCTTATTTGCCAGATACGGGAGTATGGGGCTTTTTTTTTATACTTTATATTTACCAAAGCCTAATGTCATCATCTTGCCAAGAATGGCGTATGTTATTACCATTTGAACTGTGTCCTGTAGTCTATAGACTGACTACACAGTTGTGAACCAGTAGTCCTCAAAGCAAGGCTCCAGGACCAACAGTATCAACAGCACCTGGGAGTATGCAAGAAACACAAGGTTTCATGTGGGGAGATGGCTCAATTGGTAAAGTGCTTGTTTTGCAAGCATGAGTATTTAAGTTCAATCTCCAGGACCCACGTTAAATTTTAAAAACCAGGTGCAGTGTCAAGGACTTGTAATCCCAGTGGTGGGGAAGAAGAAACAGGAGGATTCCCAGGCTCACTGGCCAGTAGTTCAATTAACCAATGAGTTCCAGGCCAGTGAGAGACCCAGTCTCAGAAAACAAAGTAGACAGTTCCTGAAGAATGACAGTTGAGGTTTTCCTCTGGATTCTACATACATGTACCTGCATATACACAAACATGTACACACACACACATACACACACAAGGAATTGAAAGTTCTCAGACTCACTCCACATCTACTGACTACCTAGAGTCACAGGGTGATCCCCCAGGGGATTCTCATGTGTGCAGTTGAATTTGAGGTCATGGGACCTTACCCCCAGCCTCACCATAACCTTCTATTCAGGGAATTTCCTACTTCTGATTTTCAGAGAAGGAAAGGAGAATCCAGGAGGTGAGATAGCTGACCTGAACGGTTAGTTTTGCCCTACCATGTAGGTGTGCTCCTACCTCAAGAAAGGTAAGCTAAGGGGCCATGGGAGGACACCGAGACTCAAGAACATTTGATTCCTTCCCTCCTTAGGATCTTGTGTTTTGTGCTCAGTAGATTATGAATGCACAAATCGCTTCTCTTAAGATGCATAACTCAGCAAATCCTCTTGGTGCCAGTAGTGAGTAGTGTCAGTAGTGTCAGTAGTGAGGGGTCAGAGAGAATTCCACACTGCCACCCTTAGCAGCCTGAGGAGTTGCCCTAGACTTTTAGGGATCTTGAATCAGGCTAAACTGGATTTGTGGTTTTGATGCTGAAAATAATTTCAGGATTAGTCAGAGTAATTAAGAAGAGATTTTACTTAAAACACTTTGATATAGGCTTAAGCATGAAGGTTAAGAGAAAGAGGTACTCAAGGAGAGCATGGTTGTTAGCTTCTCAAAGAAGAGTCAGAGAAATTGACTGTGGTTCCAGATCCTCAAGAGAGAGTCATAGTTAATTGTTGTAATGTTAGCCCTGTATACATTATGGTAGATCTCAAGTTACATCTCAAAAGATGCTAAGAAACTTTGTTCTCCTTGGTATTCTCATAAGAGAGGTAAGTGAGTTTCCTGGATACCCAGGATGGGATTATAATCTGATAAGCTAAAACCAGAAACCACTGCATTACACAAGAAACAGTACAGTTTTTAGGGGAGTTCTGGTGAGAGTCTTAGAAAATGCCCATTTATAGCTGGGAAAGGCTTTAAACTGTTGGTAGTTTGCTGGAATTCTTCTTTGTTGGTGAGAAGCTTCAACTGGATTCCAGAGTGAGAGACTCTTCCCTACCTCATATCCCCAAGTGTTTGCTTACATTTATTATTGTTGTGTATGAGGGGTGTGTGTGTGTGTGTGTGTGTGTGTGTGTGTGTGTGTGTGTGAGTAGACATGCTCCACAGAGTGCATGTGGAAGTCACGTGTAAGGGTTGGTTTTCTTCCACCATGTGGATCCCAGGGATGGAACTGTGTTCATCAGGCTTTGTGGCAAGCTCTTTTATCTTTTACCCACTGAGCCCTTTTTCTGGCCTGCTGCCTGCCTTTCTGTGTGGCTTCACAGCCATGTTCTCAGTCTTCTGCTGGTCCTTTCAGGAGAAGTAGGTGTGTTGCCTCCCTTAAGGACCTGCACATATTGGTCATTGGTTTTGTGTAAAGCATGCCATGTACATCCTGTCAGAGATCCCTGGTTTACAGTTTACCAGATGGAGATCCTCATTCTACCTGAGTGGACGCACTCCCATTGGTTCCACCCATGGAGACAGATGCAAAAAACCCCAAACCCAGAACAAGCAGGTCAGCCAACAAGGAGATATCTGTCCCCTTGGAGAGATGCTGAAGCCAGTGTAACAGAGTGTGGAGGAGTGAGTGAGGGCAGGCAAGCTCCATGGAGGACTGAACCACCCATGACTTAGGAATGGATGTGTCCAGGAGGGTAGAGTTCTCTGGAACATGGTCACCCAATGTGGCTTCTCTCCCAACCATTGGTATCTGCTGCCATCAGCTTCCACGCCCTCATGAAAGCTTGGTTTCCTTTCACTGTAAGACTCAAACAACTTGATAGAAAGATGGGTTCACATAAAAGTTAGCTGAATCTCCTCTCCCTGTGTGTCAAAGCCGTACCAATCGCCCCAAGGGTAGATGTTCTCATCTTAGAAAGAACAAATGTACCACCTCTTTGGTGGCTTTGGCATTGTCTAAACATCTACCTTGTTGAGTTGCCCAGTGACACCAGCCTCCGAGACAGCCTGAGCAGTGGGATGGTGATCTAGCTCAAGCAGCTTCCTGGCCCCACAGTTCTCCCCAAGAGCCAGACATCTATCAAAGCTTGACTGGAATTCTTTCTCTTCCCTCCTTCTGTCTTTTTAAATTTTGATTTTCCTAGAAATGTTAGGCAGGAAATATCTGCTGGGAGAGGATCTGGGGGATAAACTGTCTTCCCCTTCTCTGTGCTGTGCTATAAACAGGAGAGAATATTTGCTACCTTCTTTGTGTGCTTGTGTGTGTGTGCATGTGTGCATTTGTGCACGTGCAGGTGCACATGTGTAAAGCCAGAGGACAATCCCCACTGCTATTCCTCGGGTGCCGTGCATGTTGTTTTCTTTCTCCTTTAAAAAACAAAACAAAAAAAAAACAACAAAACAAAGTATTCCCAGTTCTAAATGACCACAGATGCCAAACCCAGATTACTTTACCCAGCCTAAATGTCTAGTATAGTCAAAGGGGAAAAAAAAATCTTGCATGACATAAATAGGCTGAAAGAATTCGTGTAAGCAAAACCAGCCCTTCAGAGAGTTCTAGAAGCAATACAAGGAGCTGAAGAAAGGAAAGACTATACCCAAGGGGTTACAGAAATTCAATGAAGGTATAACTGCATAAATGCACAGCTATATCAAGAATGTGAACAGAAAAATGACATAATTCAATCACATCTTTCATTAACAACTTTAAATATCAATACACTGAACTCCCCAGTCAAAAGACACAGACTAGGTGAATGGGTTAGGAAACAAACCCCATCTTTTTGTTGTCTGCAAGAAACTCATCTCACCTTCAAGGACAGACACTATCTCAAAATGAGAGGATGGAAAAAATATACCAAGCAAATGGTACTAAGAAAAAAGCAGGTGTACCAATTCTAATATTGGACAAAATAGACTTTAAAACTAATCAGAAAAGACAAAGAGGGCCACTTCATTTTGATCAAAGGAACAATGAACCAAGAAGATATTACAATCATGAGCATGTATTCACCAAACTCTGGTGCACTCAACTTCACAAAAACAATACTACAGGACATTAAGACCCAGATTAATCCCAACTCATTAATAGTAGGGGACTTCAATACCCCCATTGTCTCCATTAGATAGCTCAACAGGGCAGAGAGTTAACAGAGAGACTACTGAATTAAACAATACCATATATCAAATAAACCTAACAGATATCTACTGAATATTCCACCCAAGCACCAAACAATATACTTTCTATTCAGCGCCCCATGGAACCTTCTCCAAAATCGACCATATACTGGGGCACAAAACAAACCTCAACAAATACAAAAAGATTGAAATAATTCCATGCAAATGATACCAAATGTTGGAGAGGATGTAGGGAAGGGGGAATGCTCATCCACTGCTGGTGGGACTGCAGCCTTGTTCAGTCCCTGTGGAAAGCAGTGTGGAGAACTCTTAAAAACTACAAATGAACCTACTATTTGACCCAGTTATATCACTTTTTGGCATATACCCAAAGAACTCATCCTATCTCAGAGACACTTTTACATCCATGTTTGTTGCTGCTGAAAGATGAAATCATGAAATTTGCAGGTAAATGGATGGAACTAGAAACTGTTATACTACGTGAAGTAACACAGACTCAGAAAAAAAAAAACAACTACATATGTTCTCCCTCATATGTGGATCCTAGAACCAGACTTTGATAAATAAGTATGCAACCAGACATAAGTACAGGAACCAGGATAATGGAAAGGAAACAGGGAGGTAAAGGAAAAGAAAGAATCTGAAGAACAGTAGGAAATAGGCATTAATAAGGGAGATATGGATAAAAATGGGGTTATTTTAAGGGTGCAGTGGGAAGGTTATACAAGGAACCTTGGGGATAAAGGAAAAGAAGGAGCTTGAGAGAGGTGGGGCCATAGGAGACGGGTATTATCAAGGGAGAAATGGGAAAAATGGGGGCACCTTAAATGGGAAACCATGGTGGAAGGGTTAGACAGTGTGAGAGATACACAATGCCTAGCTAGTTTTGAAAAACAAGAGGGAACCATATTAATCCAACAACCTACTGACAAATTATGCACACAGCTAGATCAAGGAATATAATATATGTCTAGGTAAGGTTTATCTGAGAACGTTTGGTCTTTGCCCAAGCTATTTCCATGGCACATGGAAATTAAAAGTACCAGAGTGGTGGAACTAACCTTCTTGGATGTTTAACATCCATACTTTGAGGCCTATAGTAATTTGGTCAGAGGTATATAAAGGATAGTTCTTGCTCCTTGCCCTCCTAGGTTGACTAGGGGTCAGTATAATTTTTTAAAATTTATTATTTTTATTTTATGTGTATGAGTGTATTGCCTGCATGTATGTGAGTGCACCCATGTTGTGCAATACTGTAGAGGTCAGAAGATGACTTCAGATTCCCCTGGAACTGGAGTTAAGGATGGTTCATAGCCGCCATGTGGGTGCTGGGAATCAAACCAGGGTCCTCTGCTCAGTGCTCTTAACTGCTGAGCCATCTCTCCAGCCCCAGGTCAACATAATTTTTAAGAGTCCATATGTATAGTTAAAGGCTACATAACAAGAAACAATGCCAGACAGTAGATACCTTCTTTTGAGTTGTTGGACAGGGTGGCCCAAGAGACTCCCAGACAGTAACCCAGCATAGAACAGGGAAAATGAATAGCAGACCCCAATCTTATCTAAAGGAATATTGACAACTGATTGCTGCTAGATGAGGAACAGCTGATCTTCCTAAAACAAAGATCTCTAGATAGGCTGACTAGATTCAGTGGACAAGCTCTGGGGAATGGCTGGGGACACAGACAACACAGTGGACAGTAACAGGGATGACAGAATATATATATGGGCTGCAGTGGGGGGTTGGAGCTATGGGAGGGTGCCATTTGGGAAGTGGGTATATAGGTGAGTAAGATGTTTGGGATGTTCTGAATGATATACACACAAAAGAACAAATTTAAAAATGAGTTATATTTGAAAAAAAAATTTAAAAAAAAGCAACATCTCTCATTGGCCTGCAGTTCATCAAGTATGCTAGACTGGCTGGTCAGTGTCCCAGGAGACACCTGACTCCACTTTCCCAGTGCTGGCATTACAAACTTGCCCTGCCATGGCTTTTTAAAATGTGGGTACTGGAGTTTGAATTCAGATTCTCAAGGCAAGCACTTCACTGACTTAGCTATCACCTCAGCCCCTTGCTACCATTTTAATAAACTACATACCCCACACAGTCCACAGTTGCCATGGTCTTCTTCCTAGAGGAGAATCCCCACATATCAGCAATGGCTTTGTCTTGCCCATCCTTTACTTTTATAAGGCCTCCATCATTTCCCCTGCTGTATTCTGGACTTCAGAAAAGGTGATCCCATTTTATTCTTTGTCACAAGAATGACCACAAAGGAGTCTTCCTTTTCTTTAAGCTCAACTGAGCAAATTGGTTGAGCTCTGCTAAAAGTATTTCTCCAAAGATTCAGTGATAATAGCAGAGAAAACATGTAGAAAAAGTCTGAGAATCCACTTGTCAAGTTGTGAGTTAAGGCATCCTGGTGCCTCTTCGCCTGGTGGGAGCAAATGCTTAGATATGGAACTTCCTGAGCAGGATTCCAAGGGTCACTGTATTAGCTGCTTTCCTGTTGCTGTGATAAAACACTACAACCAAAAACAACTTACAGAAGAGTTTACTTTGCCTAACAGTTCCAGAGGGAGAGCCCATAATGGCAAGGGAGGCATGACAGTTGGGAGACCACATCTCAAACACACACAGGAAGCAGAGTGAATGGGAAGTGGGGTGAGGCTATAAACTCAAAGCCCACCCCAGAAACATACTTCTTGGCAAGGTTTTACATCCTAAAAGTTTCATAACCCCCGCCCCCGACAGCACCACAACCTAGAGACCAAGTGTCTAAAAACATGACCATGAGGGAGTCATTTCTGATTCAGGCAAACAAGAACCCAGAGAAAGATGCCCTTCCTACATGGCCTTCAGCTCCTCGAGTCTGCCTCTTCCACAGTGTCCTAGTGCTGGACTGCACCTTTTCAGGACTACAAAGTCTGTCTTCCTGGACACCTGGCCTTTCAGATCCCCAGGCTCCTACCACAATGCAGAGGTTTGATGTAGACAGTGTGGGGGTGCAAGAAGGAAATGGCTGGGATCTCATGTGAGAGTCCAATGACTCTCCCGACTCCCTCCTTCTATGAGGGACCATCAGGAAGCCCAGTGTTAAGGGTTTCTTTCACGTAGTCACATGAGGATGATGGCTATTATGCTCAGAGGATAGCACTACAACACCATGTAATGCCTGCTGCTACTTAATGATACAGTGAGAAAGCCCTCACTAGGTGCCAGCACCATGCTCTTGAACTAACCAGCTTTCAGAACCATGAGCTGAATAAATTGGTATTCTTCATAAGTTACAAAGAACCAAGCTGTTAAGTCCATTCTCTTGTATGTATATGCATCCGTTCATGCCTTGGGTGAATATTTATTCAGTATCTACCATATGCTCAGCATCCAGTCACAGGCTACCCGTGTCCACATTGGGTCAGAGACCAGCATCATCTTGAATTGCTGTTTGCTTCTTCAGTTATAGCAGCAGATAACAGACGAAAATGACAGCACAATGTCATGTAAAGACACAAGAGAAGGAAGGCTTTGGTACCTTCTCTAAGCAGGACTTCTACCCCCAAGGCCAGTGTCTCACTACCACTCTCCATCAATGTCTGAGGGGAACTACTGGTCCCAAGGATCCAGCTACAGCTGAGGTCCTGTGCCTGTCAGCTGTACTCCTCTGCCAGCTGAAGTAGAGAGCATCACTTACATTGCAGAGCAGTGGGAGTATGCCCTGCTGCCCCCCAGGGACTGCAGCCTTTAACCAGAGAAGGTGCAGTGCACTGCTGAGGGCCTGTAGAATCAGTAGAGACAGGGCTGCAGCCAACGGCAGCATCCATGGGAGAAGGGCTATTCTCAGCTCTACTGAGATATAAATAGTGAAGGGTGTAGTTTAATTGATCCAGATTCCTCAGAAAGATCCAAACCTTCAAGCATTCAGCAGTTGCCACTTGGTGTGGGATGTCCAGTCTGATGCTGTATACAGAGCTCTGAATACAACACATTGCCTGGACTTGTGGAACATCCTCTTTGCTGGGCACCCTGCAATCTTTTTTCCTTAACTTTAATTTTTAAGCTTTTCATACATATTATATATTGAGCATATTGCCCCTCAGCCCTCTTACCTTTCTGTCCCCTGGCCTCTCCTGTTACTCCCCTCCTGTCCCTCCAAACACTTCTATTTTTATGTCATATATATATATATATATATATATATATATCCCATAAGTGAGGAAAAACATGGGCTATTTGTCTTTCTGATACTGGCTTAATTCACTTAATATGAGCACCATCAGTTGCATCCTTTGCCCTGTAAACGACATAACATTATTCTTCCTTATGGAATAAAATTTCCATTGTGTCAATAAACATTTCCTTATCCATTCCTCTGTCCATGGAATTCCTCTGTCTTATGGTTGGTTCCATAAGTCAGCTATTGTGAACAGTGCTGCAGTAAAAATTGGTGTGCAGGTATCTCGTGATATATGGACTTGGTGTCTTGAGAACTGTAAAGGGAGATACAGGAGTCTTTGAGTCTTCACAAACAGCAGGTCTTTTCATGCCTGATGATGAACCTGCCAGAAATACATCTAATTCCCAGTAGATAGGATGGGGCATGAGGTCTGTTCTAGTTTGCATTCTGTTGCTATGGTAAATACCATGACCAAAAACAACTTGGGGAAGAAATGGTTTGTTTCATCTTACAAGTTGCAGTCTATATTCAGGCAGGAATGCTGTTTACTGGCTTGCTCCCCCTGGTTTGCTCATCTACCTCTCTTACACAATTCAGGCCCACCTACCTAGGGATGACACCTCCCAGAATGGACTGGGCCCTCCAACACCCAATAGCAATTAAGGAAATGCCTCAGACATGCCGCAGACCAATCTGATGAAGGAAATTCTGCAGTTGAGGTTACCTCTTCCTGAGCAACTCTAAGCTTGTGTCAAGTTGACAGTAAAAGCTAAGCAGCACATGATCCTTAAATAGAGCCAAGAAGTGCAGCCAGAGTAATCTAAGCCAAATGCCCCATCTAGAAGCCAAGATACCAAGGCTCCCACTGGCCAGTCCCCTATAGGGCTGTACACGGACTCCAAACTTCCTGAACTTGAAATGAGTGACTTCTTCTGTGGTGGCAGGGAGGGTATATGCGCACATGTATGTGTGTATGTGTGTGTGTGTGTGTGTGTTTGTGTGTGTGTGTGTGTGTGTGTGTGGTGTGTAAATGTGTACCTATGCATGAATGCAGAGGCCAGACGAGATTGTCAGGTGTTCTGTCATTCTCCACTTTAGTCCCTTGAGACAAGATCTCTCACTGCATCTGGAACTAAGCTGGTGACCAGCAAGCTCCAGTAATCTGTTTGTCTCTGCCTCCCATATAGGACTGTGGTTACAGGTGCATGTAACTGCAGCCATCTTTACAAGTTCTCTGGGGATTTGAACTCAGGTCCTTGTCTCACAGCAAGCACTCTTACCCACTAAGCCATCTCCCTACCCCTGGAATGAGTGACTTCTTGTCACAGGAAAGTTGTTACCTAGGGGAAACCATCTCACTTTTCTGATGCTTAGCTTCCAAATCTGTCAAATGAAGGTAATAACAACTGTCACTGAGACTAATGTGACTTTAGAAACATGGTAAGTGCTGAGGACAGTGTCTCCTTGGCACATGGTAATTAATTACTAATTCTTAAAAGAAGAGGAAATGGGGCTAAGGATATCTCTTGATGGTATAGTGCTTGTCTAGCATGAAATAGGCTCTGGTTATTTGAGTTTCTTAAGCATTCATGCTGCCTTAAGCAGATATCCTTCTTTCTTTCTGATCTATGAGTTGCTGGGTGATTGAGAAAGGTCCAGAAATCCAATTCCTAACTCCATCAACTCATATATACAAACATCCATTCATGTCTTGAGTGAATATTTATTCAGCACCTACTCTGTGCTCCATGCTCAATCACAAGCTTCCCTTGTCCACACTGGATCAGAGTCCAGCTTCCCCGTGAACTTGATGCTTCCTGCTTGCAAGTTGTGAAGCACTTTGAACTAAATGTGGAGCCAGATACTGGCTCCAGTGTCCCAGCCTTACCCCTGGGTGTGTGTCTACTCTGTCCATCTTCTGATTTGATACCTGGTTTTATCCCCCTACCCTGGGCTTCAGTGCTCACTGTTGACTCAAACTACCAGCCTGGCCCTGTTCCACCTGCTGTCCTTGACGCTAGCAGCCAATGTCTTATCGGATAGAGTACATACGCGGCAGCCGCCCTGAGAAGAATGACCTCAAAGGACTATAACTACAGTGACTATCTGAGCTTGAGTAGAAACTGTAGTGGAGTAGCCATCTCTGCTTTAATATGCACTGCCCTTATAATAGAAATACGGGATTTCCCTGTTAACCCTGCTGTTTACCTGGTCTAATGAGTCCTCTATCCCCCCATTTCCCAGAGGATAGCAGCCTTCCTGTGTCATAGTTGGTGGTACCATTAAAGGAGGTTCCCTCAGGCTCAATCCCCAAGATGCAGAAAAACATACCCAGTAGCTTCAGTAACTTAGATAACTCCACAGGGCAACCTTCGTCACCTGACAGTTAATACAAAGACCTGGGTGACTGGAGAATACTCAGGGAGAAGTTGAGAAAAAGAGAGGAAGTGCACCCTAAAAGAGTAATCAGCTTGACACTGAATGGGCTATAACCACAAGCACATGACATGTCTGAGTTTGGTTATTCTAGCTGTGAAATGGGCTGATGATAGCCAGCACCTTTCAGGACTGCTGGGAAGACCACTTGAAAGAGTGGCTTGAAGGCAGTAACAAACTCACAGCTGGCAGGAGCAGACCATGACAGTGGTCCATGTTAAAGGCAGAAATGCATGCCTTCAGCCAACTGCAAATGTCTGCTGAGCATCTACCCGGCATGGGCATGGGCCTCTGTGATGGGATGCAGTGGTGTTGCATTAACTTTTCCTCAGAAGACATGAACAGATGTTTACTCACCCCAGGTAGACCAAACGGTACTACTGGCAGGCCAAAGTAATGATTCTTCCAAGTCAGACTTGGCCAAGCAATGAATTTTGGGGGTTTACTTAGAAAGGGTGGGTGAGAGATTACTTACAAAAGTGTAGGTAACCACAAAACAACTGCATCAGGGGCAGGGGAGATGGCTCAGTTGATGAAGTGCTACCTGTGAACCTAAGCATATGCATGAGGACCTAAGTTTAGATTCCCAGAACCCACGTATCTCAAAGCATAAGGTAGAGAGTGAGCAAGAAAGAACCTTGCTCTACACACATACTCACACAAATATCCATGCAGCCACATGCACACATGCACATACCCACACAAACACATACTTGCAACACACACACATGCACACACTCACACACATACACACATGCCTCCACGGTTGTATCACTATAAAGTCCCATGAGTCCCACTTTTGGTTAACCTTCCACTATGTGCATACTCAATAATCTCCTCAGTTGCAGCTGGTGGAGGGCAGAAGAGGGTAATGGCTTCAATTTCAGATAAGGCTCTTGTGACTCTCCCTTCCCTTCCTCTACTAGGGGGTGTCAAAAGCTCCATTACCATTATCATAGACTTATCTACCTCTGTATTGTTCTGCTCAGTAAGCTGCCATGGATACCTGGTCAATGTAATCTTCACTCCAAGATGGTGATCCTGTTAGGTCGAGAGGAAAAACCCCATATTACAACCAACATCTATGAGGTGTAGACATGGACTTCTGTATTGGAATTCAGTGGGAGCACTGCCATGGTTCTGGTGTGTCCCAGCATTCTCCAACATGGTTCAGTGAACAGACATGGCGGAGTCTGTGACTTCAGGCAGAAGCCTATGTGTGCTTGATTCTTCTTGCCTACACCAGCCATTCACAGGGATGTTTACAGGTGTACAGAGGGTGCAGGCTGGTCAAGGTGCTGCTCGGTGTGGGGAACCTTCCTCTCTCACAGTGAATTCTTCTCTTCTGTCCACAGAGCCTAAACCAGGGATGTCATATGGAGTAATGGACTTTGCCATCATTGCAGGTGAGCTGGCATAACAGAGCCCTTCTAGAAGCCAGGAAGGCCCAGGGAAGAACTGACCCATGGATCTGGGTAGAGAGAGGAATGTCCACAGCTGGTGCTTCCTTCAGAAGGGGATTTGAGGATGGAGGATGGACGGGAACAGTTTAGTCCTTGTAGGAAATGTCCCATGTGGTACCTGGTGCATGGGCAGGGAATGGGGACAAGAAGGACCTGGGCGTATATGTCAAGAGACACCCTTTTGCCAGGCTCTGGACCCATAGACACTCAAACTGAAGAGTGAATCACCTGTGTTTTATAAACAAAACATGATAAAATAAGTTCATAGAAAAGGAAGCTGGGACAAATTACTCTACAGAACTTTATTAGGGGAGTTATAGCATCAAAGCCATAGGCGGCCAAGACAAGGCCCTGATGTGGGAAAGCATTAGAAGAGACATAGGCTCATGGACATAGGCAGCCGTGATGATGCCAATGTGGGAGAACATTAGAAGAGACACAGGCTCATGGACATAGGTAGCCATAATGATGTCCCGATGTGGGAGAACATTGGGAGAGGTAAGTGCCATGTACAGCATGATGGGATTCTGGAAGGAAATAGCCTCAAATTCCAGACTATAGAGGGAGTTTCTAATTCTTACAGGCTTGGGGAGTGGAGGAGGGAGGTTTGTTCTACACCATGAGGCCCAGCATGTGTGCCAGGAGTCACAAGGTAGGAAGGTAGTAGATAAAAGTAAAGTTGTCATTCAAGGATTTCTTGGGCCTGAGCATCAGTGGGGAACTGGACTTGCTCACAGTTGCAAGTTGGACGAAGACGACTCAGCTCTCTGAGAGTGGCAAGATCATGGCAGCTTTCTGTAGCTGGCCTTGAGAGAGAGAGAGAGACTGCAGCCTAATTTTTAGGAGAAAAAGAACACCAGCTAACAGATATGTGATCCAACCCTGTATAGAACAGGGCTAGGGTGGAGGTAGATAGGATAGGTAGGTGGACTAACCTGGGCTGTTAGGACCTCATTATCTCCCTCATCCCATCCTATTCCCTGCCCAGTCTCACACCTCCATCCTAAAGGAATGACTGTCCCACACCTAGTGTTAGATCCTGGGCAGGTAGCTTCCCACTTGTAGTTCAAGAACGACCAAGTCTGGGAGTCTCTTGCTCTGCTCTCTTCTTTGTGATCCATGTTTCTAATTGGCTGATTCATAGCTCAGGGATCTTCTTCAATTAAAAAAAAAAGAAGTAATAGGAAACCATCAAAAGACCTATTCATCTTCATTTACTTCCATGTTCTCTTGCTCACCTGGGCCCTGAACACTTCTTTTTCTCAGACAATATTATTAACAGATGTAAGTGTCCCCATGAAGGCAGTAAGAAGTTTAGGAAATTATTGACATAGAAACAAGTCTTGGGAGCAGATTTAGCTTCCAACATCCCCCAACGTTATTCTTCCAGTAAATCCATATTCCAAGTAAAGATGGGTTTATTCTGCAGCTTTGAACCTAATGACAGACTTGAAACAACTTGTGCTGGTGTTTCACTCGCAGCCCTTGAGTGAATTGACTCCTCCTGACCCAACTCCTGCCTCACTTTCCTGACTCCTGAGTCCTAACGCATCCTTGGCATTGACCTCAATACATTTTCCATTGCATGGTCAAGTCCACCTCCTCCTGAAAGACCTAGGAAGTCCTCACCTCCAAAGAGTGAATGGTGCAGGCTGGGTAAGAAACAGCTCTCCGAACAACACCTTCCCCCACCCATCCCCAAGCTACCTGCTCACCCTTGTCTTTTCCTCCTGAGGACTGTGTGGAGAGTAACCAGCTCTTCCTAGTTTTCTAGGACTTTCCTGGTTTGGGTATAGAAACTCACATACCCCAGGAAACCCCTCAGTTGATGTCTGAAGAAATGAAAACCCTATGTTCCACAAGCCTCTTAGTTTCAAGCCACCACACAGGCTTTTGTTACCTGTGGTCTCTGTCTGACCAGGGGATTCCAGGTTCTTGTGTCTTATTCAAATAACTGAAGAAGAACATACAAATAGCAAGCCAACAAGAGGTTTTACTTAAGAAACAAAGTGAACTGCAGAGAGGAGAGGCTGCAAGGGAGCAGCAGACCATGAGCAGGATTTGCTCAAGAGTACCTGGCTACTTCTTGAGTCTTCCTTTTGTAGGCATAAGAGGGGGGAGAAAAATTGGTTGCTAGGGGTGGAGTATGCATCGTTTTTTTTTTTGTTTTGTTTTGCTTGATAACCTTGGTTATATAATCCTTTGTTCACTGCATGGGTCTTTTCCCACAGTGCATCTGATTTTAATCATATGTATGCTTAATTATGCATAGACATAAGATGTTAAATAGAGATTTTTTTTTTCCCTGAAAATTCACTCAGAGGACGCAGGTTGCCTTACTCTTCATGCACTCAAAACCAGTTCAGGCTAGATCAACCCATTGCCCTTCGTTCCAGGATATGCTTCAGGTAGTATTTTGCCACAAAAGAGGGGAGTTACTATAGGTTGCCAGGGAGATCTAGGTAGAAGTGACCAATTGCTTTGCTTGGAGAAGTGTATGTGTGTAGCATACTTTTCTTGTTGCAAATAGAGGGGTCCCAGGTTAAGTGCATGACTTGCAACAGTGTGCGTGTATGCAGCTCAAGCCAGCAGAGTCCTGGGTTGCTGAGCCTTCTCTGTACTTGCTGGCTTCACTAGTACTTGAAAACTGCCCATTGTGTGGTGATATCTATAGATCTTTCTTGCACAGGAGACATGAGCATTCCCACGGGGATCCTTTTCTAGCTGGGGTACAGAGTTGAGGCAAAGAGGAGAAGGATAAATGGGAGCCAGCAAGGAAGAGAAGGGATCCTTTGAGATGAACAGATGGAGAGCAGTGTGCACAGAGGGAGAGCAGTATGCGGAAGGAAGGAGCCAGCCTGTCTGGCGTTGGTGCTGGTTCTAGCAGTGTGTCTTTTCTGGCACGATCCTGTGGGTGTCAACCCTTGCCCTGAATCCCAAAGGTGCCTGTTGGGATGTTTCCTGGGGAGATATGAACAAATCTCTATTCACCCCAGATTGGACACCAGTGATAGACCAAAATATGATTCCACCAATGTCCAGCTTGGTAAGAAATGAGTTTGTTGGGCTTACCTACAGAACATGGGTGTTGGGTTACTTACAGAAAGGTGGCCACAAAACAGCTGCATCACTACAAAGTCCCATCCATCATGGTTGGTAACCTCATGGAAGCTCATCATAGAGTTCCTTTTCACATAACCTTCTACTTCCTATGTATTGAGCATCTCCCAAGATCATACTCAGCTAGAATATCAGGCGAGGATCTCCTGACCCCTTCTCTTCTTTCATCTATTAGGGAGTATCAGCAGCTCCATAAACCTAGCTGCTGCTGTATTATTTTACTGATTAATGGCTGTGTCTACCTGACCTGGCTGAGGCATTCTCTACTCCAAGAAGACATCAAATTATGCCAAGAGGAAAAAGTCACACTAAACACTACCCGGGGACTGACCTGCATCTTCTTTCCCTCCTGCAGCTGTGATTGCAGCAGTGGCCTTGGTCCTGGTCTGCCTCCTCTTCATCATGCTTCGCTACCTGTACCGGCACAAGGGTACCTACCACACCAACGAGGCCAAAGGCACAGAGTTTGCAGAAAGTGCCGATGCAGCCCTGCAGAGTGACCCAGCCCTCCAGGATGCTGGTGACAACAGCAAGAAGGAGTACTTTATCTGAGGGGCAGCAGACTTCACCTCCCTGAAGTCTGCCTCTGGCTACAGGAGACAAAGTACACCCACTACCTGCCACCATTACCAGCCCTGAGGAAGCCCTGAAGGGTACCCCAAGACTCACACTGTAGAACACTGGGTACCTGCCAGGGAGCAGATGCAGGTATGAGGGCTCAAGATGCAGGGCACCTCTCCTAGGGATAGGGACTCAAATGGCCACCCACAGGCCAGCTTTGGCTCTGCCAGGAAGAGAGAACATCTGGACATACAAGTCTCCTTGAGCAATACAGATGTCATCTCACCAGCATGAAAGCCCTCCAGGATGAGGGTGGGGGTGGGCCTGGAAGTAGGGATGCATGGAAGGGAGACATCCATAAACTAACTGGGGATAATGGCATCAAATGTCAGTCCTTGACATTTGGGGAAACAGCAGGTTCCAGAGGTAAAAGGCATCTTTGTCTCACATTGATCCAGCTCAAAATGATTACAAATAAATTTGAAATGTAACCAAGTGTTCTGTATCAAATAGCACTATTCTAATTGCCTAGGGAACAGTAAATGCTACCTGTTGCTGGCTTTTCTCCAGTGCAATTCTGTGTCTATGTGCATGGAGCAAGAACTGTCCAGTTCTGACAAGAATGTTGGCGGGGAGGCGGGGGGGGACGTGTCACCAGCATCCTTTCCCCACACTGGTACCAGCTACATGAAACAAATGGAAAGTTGAAATGTCCCTCAGGACACAGACTGCCCCAGTGATCAGGGCAGTGGCTGAAGAATTGGTTTTCTGATGCACAGTATTAGAAAAAGATAGATGTGCTCAGTAATTATGAGTGAGTTCCACCATCCCATAGTTTGAGGACAGTGGCCCCCAGTTTAGAACACAGGTTGTACATCTCCACCCAATTTAGGTCCCAGCTCCTCTTTCATAGTCTTGGGAACTTAGGCCATTAACTTGACCTGTCTGGTTTCAATATTGACATCTCTCAAGTAGAAATGACGCTAATTATGTTGACCTCTGGTTCCTGACTCCTGACAGTGGAGGCAGGAATAGAAGCATCAGATACTTGGTACTCGCTGTATTCCAAGGTCACTAACACACTGGATACTTGGTGTGCCTGTACTGGATAATGAAAATTCATCATTGCAACAGTTCTACAAGCCTCCTGAGAAGTCACTAATTTAAAATGAATATCACAGGGAGAAAATGAACTCATTAACCAGCCCCTTCCAGGTGAGTCTTTGTAAGATTCCCAGCAGATGAAAAAATCACTCAGCAACCAGAAGCACTGAGTTTAAAGACCACACTCTGCAGGGCTCAGGTCCTCTCAGGAGAGGAGCCCTCAGCTATACTGTCTTCACCAGCAAGAAAGAACCCTGCCATACTCCCTAGGAGGCTAAGGAGGACACAGCTCAGTCAGGGATGGCCACTAGTCAAAGGAGCTGGAAGTCATAGGATGTCTTAGGGAAAGAAGTGGAGATTTTATGACAGGAGATTGGTCAGATGTCAGACCTTTCCCTGGATGACTACAGCTTGTTGGCTCTCTACTTTCTCATCTGTAGATTAAAACTGGCTATAGCTATCACCCCTTAATCTAACAGAGATCTATTCTAAAACCCTTCTAAATGCTTGAAACCAAAGATAGCACCAAATCCTGTATATTGTGCTTTTCTCATACATATACACCTATGATAAGATATAACTTATAAATTAGGCACAGTAAGAAGTTAACAGCAATAACTCATAATAAAATAATATACTTATAACTATAAATTGTAATAAAAGTTTCTTGAAACTATGGATTGCTTACTTCTGGAAGTTTTCACGTAGTACTCTAGAATGACAGTTGTCCATGGGTAACTGAAACTTCAGAAAGCAACTGGAGGGGGGCAGCCTATGAAAATACTTGAACAGCGCAAACAAAAGGGGTATTTGGGTGTAGATAAGCTTAGAAAATAGCATAATTGAGAAGAATTGACATGGGGTGGGGCCTCAGCATCTCCACAAGTGGGTGGACTGATACTCCTGAGGGAGGAGAGGGGAGGCATGTAACATTTCCAAAGGGACTTATCCAGAGTCCCTGTATCTTCCACAAATATTTGATTTTTAAATTGTTAATTATATTTATTTATTGAGAAGGGTATAGACATGCCAGAGAATGTATGTGGAAGCCAGAGAATAGCTTGTAGAAGTTGATTCTTCTTCCACCATGTGGGTCCCTCGGGTAGAACTCAGGCTATCAGACTTGAAAACAAGTGCCTTTATACACTGAGCCTTCTCACAGCCTCTTCACAGAGTATCTGTGACAAAAACTCACTCCTGGACCAAGTAAGTGTTCCTGGGGACATGTTTAGGAAACACAAAAGAACTCCTAATATCCTTTCCTGTGGTGATATCTCTCCTGACTTTTCAGAGCAGTCAGACTTGGGGTCTTGTCTCCAAGGATGTGAACACAGGTACATGTCCAGTAGGCAAAGAGGAGGCACCCCATCCACACACAGATATCCCTCTCCATGCATAGGGTGATCCCAGAGACCCCTGGGCCTCCAAGAGAGCTAACATCCTTGTCTGGCTATATGTCACCCCCTCCCTTGGCAGGCCAAAGTTCTATCTATGCTGCCTTTGGATTCCTGAGAAGTGACTCCCAAGCTAGGCCCTTCTCTTTCCTTCCCTTTCTCTTTGTTCTTATCTGCCCCAGTGCCTTGAAAACTACTGACCCTCAGTCTGGCCTGGACCTGGTCCAGCAGCAGCAGTGACACCAGGTACAAAACTGAGTCATCGAAGGTGGACCTGCCTGATGCCACCAAGGAAGGCACTATCTCTGGTGAACTACAGAAGCCAGAGGAGTGTACCAAAGGGTAAAATGAGTTCATGACACACCCTCTCTCACACACACACAGAGGCACATAATTCATGCCCACTTAGGTCAGGGAGCAACTTTATCTCTGATCCCTCCCTCAGTGCACTGAAGTCAGACATCATGCCTGCACGGAATGTTGCTAAGTATGCCCAGAGGTACACACTGAAGTTTCTAGAAGCTGTTAAGGAGGAAGGAGGGGAGAAGGAGATGATCAGAGAAAGAGAGTGTGGAGATAGAAAGACAAGGCGGAGGGGAAAAGAGGGCTATATAAAAAGAACACAGCTTAACACTCTGGAAGAAATCTCAGCTCCTTAGCACAAGAGCCTCTTTTAACCCACACAGTGACCCTGGCAGGTAGAGATTCTCCTCCATCCCTTAGATATATAGAGACTCAGAAGGATTGAAGGCTGCTGGAGGTCATGCTGCTTCTGACAACAGAGGGGGCATCAGACCCAGGTCTGCCTGGCCCTCCTCCCTTCAACAGGTTGAAGATGGTCAGTTAGAGCCCCACAAAGGGCAGAGCTGCAGCACCAGGGCATGAGAATTCCAGAATAGCTCACTGCTGCTAGGGCTGGAGCACCCCAAGGAAAGCCCTCTGTAGTCTAGTGTCCTTGCACATGACAACCTGGCATCTCTGATAAGAGTGACCCTTCTTTGAGGGAGGAGATCATCACATTGGGCAGCTGGCCTGCCCCTGACAGTCAAGTTAGGAAGATGTCAAGATCTGTTGGGTCACTGACTCCCCATCCATGCTTCAAGACATCAGGAGGATAGCCCAGGCCACTCTCAGTAAAAGGAAAATGGCCTACCAGATGACATCATGACAAAGCAACTGTGCCAACCCTTCTAAATAGTTTGTTCTGCTTTCTAGAAAAAAATGGTCATCCAACAATAAGAACGCTGCTGCCCCTTGGCCCATCCTTGTATGATTTAACCCTGTAAATCCATCAAAAATTGAAGATATCATTAAGTCAAAAATGCATTTTATGGGCCGGTGAGATAGCTCAGTCAGTAAACCATGTGTCTTGCATGCCTGAGGACCTGAATTCAATCTTCAGGGGCTTGAACATTTTAAAAGTCAAGTGTGGCAGCACACACTTATAATCCTAATGCTGGGAGACAGCAACAGGTGGACCTCTGCTGCTTGCTGGCCAGCTACCCTAGCCTACTTTGATGAACTCCAGGCCAATGAGATACCCTGTCTCAAAAAATAAAGTAGACAGCAACTAAGGATAAACACCCAACGTTGCCCTCTGGTCTCCACGCATATTTTTTCTGAAAGATAAATTGTTTTCCTAGCTTCAAAAATTCACAGACATAGTCTTGCTCAAGTAGTATCTCCTACATTCTAAGTACTCTCTCTCTCTCTCTCTCTCTCTCTCTCCCCCCCTCCCTCCCTCCCTCTCATTAGGTCACAAATTCTAGTTGCCATTCTCTCTCAAATCAGGCCATATCCCTTGTAGCTCTCTCTGGGACACAGTTAAGAAGCTGTGCTGTGCTGCAGCCTTGCAGTCCCTCCCTTTAGCAGCTGCAAGATAAGTTTATGATCCCATCTAGTACCTGGCTCCATTCATGCCAGGAGCCACATAGATCACATAGATTATATCATGTGGTGTAGAACTTCCCACTGACCCGAAAACCTAATTCTCTCTCTCTCTTTCTCTCTCTCTCTCTCTCTCTCTCTCTCTCTCTCTCTCTCTCTCTTTCAGCACCCACCACATCGTGTTGTCATGATAGCTGTCTTTCTGACTCTCTTAAGCTGTTTCTCAGCGTTCTCATAAACATCACAATGCTCTTCCCACCTCAAGGCCTGATCTTGGCCCAGGGGTTCAAGATATTCTCTCCTAACAAAGCTCATTCTGAAGGGTAATTGATCTCAGCTTCCTTTCCATCAACTCTGACAATTTCTTTGTTATAACCATGCATACACACTCACACTCACATGCACACACACACATACATGCACAGAGAGAGAGAGAAATATATTTTATACATGTAGCCACAAACACAGCTGAGATACAGATACTCAGAACACTTCCATTTTGCCAGTAGAGTTGGGCAAAATCATCAAACCCAATCCCTTTATTATAATAAAGTATTGACTGTCTTGTGTAAGTTCTTAAATATTGAAGTGAAAGTGAAAAACAAGATTTGTGGGTACATTTCCGCACTGCTGTAAAGGCAAAAGTTTCTGAGCCCAAACCATTCAAGAGCCATCTGTATTTAGTAAATAAATTTCAAACTTGGAGACAGATTTTGTGTGTGCCTGCGTGTGTGTGTGTGTGTGTGTGTGAGAGAGAGAGAGAGAGAGGAGCCAAAATCTACAAACATTTATTAGGTACTCATGTAAATGTGGGGATTATATAGCTGAAGATAGTATTTCTGCTTTCAGGAGTCTGTGGCTTAGCAGAGAAGATAAGCATGCAAATGTTTGTAACCCTAAGGTGTCTCAGATGCTGAAAACAAAGGGATGCAGATAAATTTGAAAACTGAGAAGAGAGACACAGTTTAATCTGAAGAATGAGATAGACTTAGGAAGAGGCTCTGAAAGGAAAGGGTTTGGGTCAGCAGAAGAGTAGTATTGGATTGTAGGGAACTGGGCCCCAAGCTAAAATGTTGGTGTTTGCCACATGAGAGCCACTGAAGGAATGAGTTGGTATCTATCATGAGGACAAGACAATGACTAAATGAAATAGGTCAGAAGACTGTAATGGATGGTGAAAATTGACCACAAGCAAGGGGGTTGGGCCAATATTGCTCAGTAGGTAAAGTACTTGCCTTATAAGCTTGAAGACTCAAGTTTAGTTCCCAGAAGCCATTTAAAAAGTCAGAAAGAGCTTCATTTTGCAGTATTCTGAGGTTAATATAGAGACATACAACTGTTCAAAGTGCAGAGAATAAGTAACTGTGGGTGCTCAACCCCAAATGGAACATCTATACCACACTCTGCCCACCTTGAAGCCTCAGGGAACATCATAGAAGAGAGAGTGGGAGGACTCAAAATCATCTGGACATCACAGGGCAGTGGCACTTGTGAACTCATGGCAGCTGTGATTTCCTGAACAAAGCCTGCATAAGATCAAGCCAGTCAACTTTCCAGCATGGTCTAGGGAGGGGCTTATGAGGCCCTACACCTAGCTGAGAAGCTATTGATAAGTGAAGGCTGTAGGGGTAAGGAAGAGTCTACTTTCTTCAGGGATGTGTTCCATGGTAGGTTGCTATCCTCCAGTGGATGGCATAAATGGGCAGCACTAATCAAACTCATGACTTAGTTTTAAAAAGAAGAAGACATGAGGTTGGGAAGGGATATGGTGGTAGGCTCTGGGAGGAGTTGAAGTGGGGGGTGGTGAATAGAATCAGAATACATTGTAACCATGTATGAAATTCTCAAAGAAAAACTGAAGGCATTTTAAAACACAAAGCCAGACATTATGGCAAGAACACATAATTCCCAGGATGGGGATGGGGAAGTTGAGACTGATGGATCCCTGGAGCTCCTTGGCCAGCCAGCCTAACCTACTCGGAGTTTGAGGCCAAGTAAAGTGGATGACACCTGAGGAACAAAATCCATGGGTGGCCTCTGGCTTCCATACCCATATACATACACACACAAAACAAAAAAGAAATAGAAATTTGCAAAGTAGTTCTCTAAATAGAGGCTGAGACCCTGCTCCTGTGATCCTGTTGTTGAGTCTGGATTCCACAGGACCCATCCCACCCTGCCTGTCATGGTATGGGTTTCATCCTCTCCAAAAGACAGATTAGTAGTCCAGGGCTTTGAGCCAAGCACTGTGTAAATACTAGAGGGGAACTTTATCTTCTTGTTTTAATGGAAGGAATTCTGACAGCTTTGTCTTATTTAAGCTGCTCAATTTTCCCCATTCTTTGCCTGAACACTTTATCATTATAGCAACAAGCATGCCTTAAGGCCAAGAGGATTTTAACTGACTTCGTGCTACTGCAGACATCTTTTGATCTATATTTTTATTAAACTTTTGTGCATTTCATATAAAAGATCTTAATCAAATTTAGAATTCCTCCCCCACCCGCACCTCCCATTATCCTGTCAAGCATTTGTCCCCAGACATCCTTTGGTGCAAGTTTATCCACTGGGTCTAGTCAGCCTATCTAGAGTCACTCCCTTGAAGATCAACTCTCCCTCTCCCCAAAGTAATCAGTTGCCAATAGTTCCTCCTCTAAGGTTGGGGCCTGCTGCCCATTTCCCCAGCTCTATGCTTGGTTTTTGACTGACTGAGTCAGCATGGGTCTTGTGCCTGCTGTCACCATTGCTGCAAGTTCATATGAGCAAGTTCACAAGATCTGAAAGCATTATTTCCTTATGTGCATACATACACCAATCCTGGCTCTTACAATCTTTCTGCCCCCTCTTCTGCAATTGTCCCTGAGCTATGGGGTGGGTGAGGTTTAACACAGGAGTGCTATCCATGAATACACATTCTACTGCAGACATTTTAAGGTTTGCAACTTAGCACATGAAAGTGATGTCAAAGCAGGAGAATGGTTCTGGAATAGGCCCGAGTTGGACAAAAATCTCTCCTCACACTCTGACTCCTGAATGACCCAAAAAGAATTACTTGATTCCTCTACACTCCAGGTTTCATGGACACCAAATTGTTGGAAATTAGGGAGCTTTGGAGTATTTAAGAGTATATTGTTTGGAGAGCATGCACAGCTATGCATGTACATGTGGATTTCAGAAGAAAGCTTCAGATATCCTTCCTCAGGAGCTATCTGCCTTGTTTTTTGAGACAGAGTCTACCATTGGCTTGAGGCTCACGGATTAGGCTAAACTGGCTGGCAAGAGAGCCACAGGGATCCACCTCCTTAGCACAGAGTCTGTGTATCACCGTATCCACATTTTTATATAACTGGGGATTGGAGTTAGGTCCTCATGCTTGCATAGCAAGTACTTTTACAGACAACTAGCTCCCCAGCCCAGAATTTTCTTTACATAAAAATATATATGAGCCGGGTGTGGTGGCGCGTGTCTTTAATCCCAGCACTCGGGAGGCGGAGGCAGGTGGATCTCTGTGAGTTCAAGGCCAGCCTGGTCTATATAGTAAGTTCCAGGACAGCTGGGGCTACAGGGAGACCCTGTCTCAAAATACCAAA
>NW_008348999.1:220364-225756 GCF_000622305.1 Nannospalax galili | reverse complement strand
ATATATATATATATGAGTGCCAAGAATTGTGAAGAGTCTGAAATGTAGCTGCTTTCAAGTGAAATCTTATAGTTAGCCTGTAACAGCTGCATGGATATTGATAGATAACAGGAGATTCCTTAGACAAAGATAAAGAGTCAATTCCCACCCCAACCATCTCACACAGGTGGTTGAGCTCCAGAAGAGAATCCTGAACTGTGAAAGGCAGACTCCTTTATGGTGGGCAGGAAGTGCACCTGTCCTTTGTTCTTGGGGTAGCACTGTCTCCATCTTCCATGTAAATATGTTTTGTATGGCTGGGGAGATAACAGTAAAGCCCTTGCTGCATAAACAGGAGGACCTGACATCAATCTTCAGAACCCATGTGAAAAAGCTTGATATGGTAGTACATGTTTATAATCCTAGCTCAGGGGAAGCAGAAACAGGAGGGTCCCTGGGGCTCTCTGGACAACAACCCTAGCCTACTTGTGGAACTCTAGGCCAGTGAGAGACCCTGTTTCAAAAAAGAAACATGGACAGCACTTGAAGGTGACACCTGAGGTTCACCTCTGGCCTACACATGTACATGTACATGCCTATACATGCACCAACACAAACATGCACAACACACATGCACAAAAAATACATTTTATATGCAAATATGCGAGTTTCATATGGAGGATGGTCTAGAACAAAGATCACATCCTGCTTCACTTAGCAGATGTGAAAAATGTGTGATCCATGAAGAACTGTCTTTCAAGAAAATATCATCTTATACAATGCCTAATACCCCGTGAGTGTTCAATACCTGTTGAACCCATGGCCATATAAAGTAAGCTCTAGGATGTCGTAAATATCTGGATTTATAGGCCTTTGAAGTATCTCGGCCTTTTTATCAGAAAATCAAAATATTTGCTTTGTAAATCATGCTGGATGTTTTAAAGTAGCTTTCTCCATTCCCTTGCTAGTATATGAGGGATACTGCTGCAGATTTGGTGGTTTGACTGGCTTGCTATCACAGAAATACATGGAAGCATGCACTTGAGGCATGTCAGCCTCAGGGTAGGCCCATAAACTGAGAGCCTGGCAATGAGGTTGAACAGAATCTCCTGGCCTCTGTTTCTAAGGTCATTGTGTGACTGAGACAGGGCTTGATAATATTTCATATCCAGACTTCCTGGTCTTCAACTTGGAACTAAACACTTGGGTCAACATTTATCCCTCAAATAACTGAAGTTATTCTTTTTTCTCCACATCATGCTCAGTCCTAAAGGAGACATCCACATCACTCCCTGAAAGGCTCTGGGAACATTAAAGAAGAGGGAGCAGAAAGAATGTATGAACCAGAGGAAGGGCAAAGTGTGTGGAATGCTGTTTTCCAGGCATGGCAGGACTACTGCAGTCCTGAACTCTCAGCAGCTATATTTACCTGCTTAAGACTTCCACAAGATTTAATCCATCAACATTCTGCTGTGGATGAGGAGGGTCTCATAAGGCCCAACACCTCCCTGAGGAGTTATTGGCAATTAATGGCTGCTGAAGAAGGAAGGACATTTTCTGCACTCATCCCTGCTCCTATACATAGTCCCTTGAGCACCTGTGTGGTACTAATACCAATACACCTGCACCCAAGTAACACTGGCACCCATGACGTACTGAGGTGAAATACAGGGCACTTAGGCAGTACTGAGCACCAGCCTTTTGGTGTCTTACAGTTAACTGTCACTATCTGAAGAATCTGCTCTTGAAGATTTGAATGCCTCCCAAGTAAAAAGGGAATAACAAATCCTATCTCTCCCCCTTCTTCATGAAACTGTTAGAATAAGCCAATGCTGTGATACAAAGATGCTAAAAGGTGACGAGAGCCCTGTGCCATGACTACTGCATTAGGTACATGTCTCCTTGTTGTAATCAAATGCTTGGCAAAAGCAACTTTAAGAAGGAAAGCTTTATTTCTACTTATAGTTTGAGGGTACAGTCAATCATGGGGGTGGAGTCATGGCAGCAGGAGCTTGAGGCAGCTGGTCACGTCATGCCTCCCAGTCAAAACAGACAGAGGTAAATGGTGCTCGGCTCACTTTCTCCATTTTTTCGGTCATTTTTTATTATTATTTTATGTGTATGAGTATTATGCTTGTATGTGTATAAGTGTACCAGTTTTGTGCAGTGCCCAAGGAGGACAGAAGAGGGTGTCCAATCCCCTGGAACTGGAGTTACAGATGGTTGCTCACTGCCATGTGGGTGCTGGGTTCAAACCTAGGTCTTCTGTAAGAACAACCAGTGCTCTTAACCACTGAGCCATCTCTCCAGCCCTTTTTTTGTCTTTTTGAGACAGGGTCTCCCTGTAGCCCCAGCTGGCCTGCAGCTTGCCATGTAGACCAGGCTGGTTTTGATCTCACAGAGATCTACTTGTCTCTGGCGCCCTCCTGCTGAGATAAAAGATGTGCACTACCATGCCCGGCTCACTTTCTCCTTTTTATTCAGTCTGAGATGCCAGTCCATGGAATGATGCTGCCCACTTTTAGAGTGTGTCTTCCCACTTCAATTAAGCTAATCTAGATGTTCCATTTCAGACATACCCAGAGGTGTTTCTAAGGTAATTCTAAATCAGTCAAGTTGACAATAAATATTAATCATTACAAATTATTTTTCCATTCCTATCAGACAAAGAGTTTTTCTATTGTTTCTATGAAGACATGTTTGATTTTTTTTTAAAAAGGAATGGAAATTTGAAACAACAAAGCTGTGTTGGAATTCTTGGCAGCTAGCTGCAGCTGCCCCCTAGGGAGATAGGAGGAAGTTCTCCAACGTGTTTATTCCAACCAATATTAATCACTTGCCATTGAAAAATGATTCTAACAGGAAAAAATGTGCAGCTGCATTAGTAATCCAGGAAACACAAACACATGTATGCACATACATATATATGAGCTTATGTATATGTACATCTGCATGACACATGTAGTATAATGACACGTCAGTATAATGTTCTCTCACACAGTCAGTTTAAAGTGCATTGCAAGCATGAGGACCTGAGCTTAATCCCCACCACCCACATAAAAAGCCAGATATGTCTGTTCATGTCTGTAACCTTAGCATGGGAGCAGCAAGGGACAGACAAGTGGATCACTAGAGCTGGCTGGTGAGCCAGGCCAGCCAATCCTTGAGTGTCAGGTTAAGTAAAAGACCCTGCCTCAAAAGATAAGGTAGAGAACCATTAAAGAATATACTCAATGTTGACAACTGACCTCCAAGTGCTCTCTCTCTGAGAGAGAGAGAGAGAGAGAGAGAGAGAGAGAGAGAGAGAGATTACCCAAAGCCACCAATGGTTCAATGTGCTCATGTGCTCATGTCAGAGGGTGAGGACAAACTTGCCACAATGTGTCTGGCAATTTGTCAATGTGGACAGAATTTTGTAAATGTTCATATTCTTTGATACAGAAAGTTTGCCCATAAAAGTATACCCTAAGAAATTATTCTGAAATAAGACAAGATTTCTGTTTAAAGAGGTTGATCACAGCTGTCTTTACAGTATGGAAATGTAGAACCACTTAGGTATTTGTCATTGAGGAAATGTTGGAAGAATTATGATACATGCTTGTGATCATATATTTGGTTGTAAGGAAATGATAATGCAAAGAATTTTTAGTACGTTGAGGGAACACCTAGATATAATGTCACATGATAATGTTAAAAGACACAATAGAACCAGCTTAAACTCAACCATGTATTTTTAAGCACAGAAAATACTGGAAAAGTCTATGTGGATATTAGCAGCAACTATTTGGAGTGCTAAAATCATTAAGAAGTTTCCATAAGAATCACAGAAGGTTTGCTGAGCCTCACTTCTGAAGGCTGAGATGGGAGTTTCAGAATGCACCTCTTATCTTTGCCTGCCAATATTAGACACCCTGCTGGAGTCCCTCATGGTGCTGTCCACCTGTGTCAAAGTAATCTACCTCATAACACTGCTGAAGCCTTTCAAGATTCTGTAAACTAAGCCACCTGCATTATTTACTTTTCTCATTTGTGTGACAAAATACCTGACAAAATCAGCTCAAGGAAGGAAAGATTTATTTTGACTCACCCTTCAAAGGTACAGTCTACCATAGTGGGGAGTCATGGTTGACAGGAATGTGAGCAGCTGGTCACATTGCATCCATAGTCAGGAAGCAGAGATGAATACCAGTGCTCGGCTCACTCACTCATTTCTATTCAGCCCAGTTCCCTAGCTCACTCACATTAAGGTGGGTCTTCCCACCTCAGTTAACCTAATATGAAAATTCTCTTACAGACTTGCCCTGAGGTTTGTCTCCTAGATGAGTCTAAATCCCATCAAGCTGACAATCAAGACATCACAGGTGAGAAGGGAGTGTTGAATGAGCAAACCTGCCTGCAAGAAGAATTCTGTTGCTCTGAGTAGATAAGTAGAAATTACAGGTTTTGATTTTTTTTAGTTAATGGTGAGAAATTTCAAAGCAAGGTGAGTGACTAGGCAGAAACAGATGAGGCACATCCACAATTCCAAGAGGGTAAATTCATGCAGAGCCCAGGAGACAAGTCCAGAGAAGTGAGTAGGATGCTCACTAACGTTATCAAGGCTCAAAGTAAGATGATGGTTCTACCAATGATGGGCCATTTATAAGACAGTGGTCCCATAAAATTATGATGGGCTTGAAAAATTCTTATTACCTAGTGAAGTTGTAGCCATCATAATTCTGTGTCTTGCACTATCCACTGGATGTGGGAAGAGCCTAAGCTACCAGGCGCATGACACATATAGGGTTCGGAAGATAGCCCAGACAGTAAAGGGCTTGTCTTGCAAGCATGAGCACCTGAGTTCAATCCCCAGAATCCACATAACAAAAGCCTGTCATGGTGACACATGTTTAAAGTCCCAGTGCTAGGGAGGTGGAGACAGGTGGATCCCTGGAGCTTACTAACCAGCCAGCCTAGTGTACTTGGTGAGTTCCACTCCAATGAGACCCTGTCTCAAAAACAAATGCTGTACGGTGCCTGAGGAACAACACTAAAGCTTGTCCTCTGGCCTTCACATGCATGTTCACACATGTGCATGGGCCAACCACCCACTCTCTGTCTCTGTCTCACACACACACACACACATACACACACACACACACACACACACACACACACAAAATGTTTGGGACTGGGTATGTATCTCTGATAACTTACCTAGCATGTGTGAGGCACAGGGCTTTAGTCTCAGCAAAGGGGTGAGTTGCAATAAAAAATGACTTTAGGTTGTAGGAGTAATATGGTTCCCTCTGGTTTTCAAAATTAGCTAGGCATTGTTTATCTCTCACATTGTCTCATCCCTCCATCATGGTTTCCCCAATTATGGTGCCCCCATTTTCCCCCTTTCTCCCTTAATAATACTCTTCTCCTATGG
>NW_008348999.1:219311-220071 GCF_000622305.1 Nannospalax galili | reverse complement strand
GTCTGTGTTACTTCACTTAGTATAACAGTTTCTAGTTCCATCCATTTACCTGCAAATTTCATGATTTCATCTTTCTTTACTGCTAAGTAAAATCACTGTATAAATGAACCACATTTACATTATCTACTCATCAACTGAGGGACACTTAGGTTGCTTCCATCTCTTAGCTATTGTGAAAAGAGCAGCAATAAGCATGGATGTCCAAGTGTCTCTGAAATAGGATGAGTTCTTTGGGTATATGCCAAGGAGCTACTGACAAATTATACATAGCAGGTCAAGAAATATATGTCTAGGCAAAGTTTATCTGAGAACAAATGGTCTTTGCCAAAGATTTATCTACATGACACACAGTAATTAAAAATACCAGACTGGTGGAATTAACCTTCCTGGGTATTTAACAGACATACTTTGAGGCCTATAATAATTTGGTCAGAAGGACATAAAGGACAGTTTTTGCTCCTTGCCCTCCTATGTCTACTAGTTCCAGGGGACTATGAGCATCTCTCAAAATGCCCTATAATGGTGATGGATCACCTGTCCTCTTGATCAAGGAGGCCAAGGACACCCCACCAGATGGACTTGAACCAGTGTCCAGTCTATAAAGAGGAGGGTCAACACAGGGGAATCATTTCCTCCATGCTTTCAAGTGAAGCCAACTATGGTCGAGCAGGACCTTTGATATATCTTCACATAGGTGAACTGGTAAAAGAGCCAGGGTCTCCTCACAAGCCCATGTGACCCCTGAGGAACAGATCCTCAA
>NW_008348999.1:206235-218889 GCF_000622305.1 Nannospalax galili | reverse complement strand
AATGACTTTAATAATCTACTGCATTATACCAGCAGGCTCATGCATCTCATGCTAACCATGTCTTTTGATTTTTTTTAACTTTTTAAAAATTTTATTTATTATTTTTATTTTATGGGTATGCGTGTTTTGTCTGCAAAGTGCACCCATGTCATACAATGCCCACGGAGCTCAGAAGAGGCTGTCGGATCCCCTGGGACTGGCATTATGGACAGTTGTTAGCTGCCATGTGGGTACTAGGATTTGAACACGGGTCTTCTGCAAGAACAACTAGTGTTCTTAACCGTGGAGCCATCTCTCCAGCCCCATTTCTTGATTTTTTGAAGAAGCCACTTGGCTGACCTCCTCCTTCCACATTTGTGTAAATACACTGTATGATGTTTGCAAGATGACAACATTGCCTGGTGATGCATTTCTCAGAGTATGTCCATGACTGTTTTGCTAGGTGAATCCCCTGGAGGAGTGTGAGCAGGAAGCAACAAGTTTAGCAACATCACTTTAAAATTTTTTTATTTATCTTTATTTATGTGTATGAGTGTTTTTCCTACATGTATGTAAGTGTACCATGTGTATACAATGCTCACAGAAGCCAGAGAGGGTGCTAGATCCCATGAAGCTGGAGTTACAGTTGCTTGTTAGTCACCATGTGAGTACTGGTAACCAAATGGGGGGGTCTTCTGCAAGAGCAGGAAGTGCTCTTCACCACCAAGGCAGCTCTCCTGTCCCTAGCAACACTTACATCATGAGGAAAAGACTAAATGAAGTCTTCACTCAGCACAGACAAAAGTGACAAGATCCCCACCATTGTTTAAAATTTCAAACTTAAAAGAACAGAGAGCTGGAGGAAGGATAGAGTGTTGTGGACCTGCATGACATGGTTGTCACACTCTTGAACCCCCAGGAGGTGTGATTACCTACACAAGATGTGCACAAGACTGGGCTTGCCAACATTCCCCTCATAGAACATTCCCCTCCCTGAGGATTTATAGGCAGTTAATAATTTCTGGGGTCAGAAGAGGCATTTTCTTCAATGGAACAACCACTGGTAAATTGCTGGTGACCCTGTAAATAACCTTTTACCATACTCAGATAAGCAACCTTAATTAAACTCATTGGGTCACCAAAAAATATTTTTTTAAGAATATGAAATTAGAAGAGGTTAATAGTTAGGAAAAAGAAGCTCAGCAGAGGTAGAGGAAACAGAGGTTAATGGGGTGGATATGCTCAAAATACATTATATACATATACAAAAATATCTTAATAAAACCCATTATTGTCTATAATTAATATACTAATAAAAATTCTAAGATTTTAAAGTTTATAAAATAATAGGTTCCCATCTGACTTTTTCATACATCCTTAGTTTTGGTTACTCCGCCCTCCTCCATTCTCCTCTGCCCTACTCTCCCAACCCTATTTAGACCTCTCGATCTCCAGTACGCCCCACTCTACTTTAATGACCCTCCCTCCCTCTAATGGCATTAACCCTCTATTTCATCATGAAATGCCAGGTTATTGGCAGTTAACCATTGCCATCTTCTTCAGAGATGTGGTCACTGATAAGTAGCCCTTTGTCCTTTATATTTATAAATAACCTCCCACCCATGCTCAGGAAAACACTCTAATTAAAATCAGTGGATCACACACAAAAAGAAGACATGAAAGTGGGAGGGGACTTGTGAGAAGAAGAGTTCCAGTGGGAGAAGGAGAGGGATGAGAGAGGGGAATGTAGGAATGTGTGTGTAAATGACCAAAGTTCATTATGTAAAAAATAAGAAAATTATTTTTAAAAATAAATAAATGATAAATGAAATTTTTAAAAATTTGAAGAAAAAAAAATCCTTAGAGTAGCACATTAGCTCTGAAAGAAGAGTGAACAGGATGCAGTCTGTCCCCTGGGTAACACACTTTATCTCTTTGGATAAGTCCTGACTACTCACCCACAGTACATTAGTGCCCACAGCACACAAGCACCTACAGCCTAAGAATCTGAATTCCTTTCTTGGAGTAGGTTACAAAGTTCACGTGGCATAGGAAAAGGCATTTAATTTTATATCATTTTATATACTTCCAGAAATAATAGCTCCAGCAAAAAACAAAACAAACAAACAAACAAACAAAAAACACAAGCAAATTCCCTCTTTGGATACATTATTGCTGTTCTAAATATATGTCTGTAAGAGACAAAGAGGAAGACCCAAACGCAAGGTGGGCATTTCTGTACCAAGATGCAAAGATACCAGCTCGCCAAGGTAGAAACAAGAAGTGGAAGTATTGCCCTAGAAAGGGAGATCAAGGCTAAGAAAGTCAGACTCTCAGAGAAATTGGGCCCTTCAAGAACAGAGGATGAACAAAATTAAGCTCACACCTGACACATCCTAATGAAACCACAGAAGATGAGGGAAAGGGAAGATTGACTCCCACAGAATGACACAGTCACTGATGGATGACCTCAGCACAGCAGCCAAGGAAGCCAGAGGGCAATAGATCATCTACAGCATGCTGGGCAAAAGTTACCTTAAAAGCAACACATAGAAACAAAAAGATGGAGGGAGAAATCACAACAAAAAAATTATGTGGCAGATTGGGAAAACAGATCTAATATATACAAATATACAATTATAATTACAAAACCAGATGTGGGAGGCTGGAGATGTTGTGCCTCGCCTGCACAAGTCCTTGGGCTCCATCCCCAGTACCACACAAAATTAGAAGTGTTACTACACACGTGTAATTGCATCTCTGGAGAACTGAAACAGGAAGATCAGAAGTTGAAGATCATTGTAGCTACATAGTGAAATCAAGATCGGCCTGGCCTATATCAAGAAAAAGCAGGACGAAGATGGAAAAAAGAAAGGAAGGGAGGGAGGGCAATGTAGATGAGGAAAAAAATAGAGGGAAGCAAATTTTGAGAACTTTCCAGAATTTATTAAAGACCGCAGTCTTCAAAACACAGGAATCCCAAAGATTCCCAAGGAGAATAAATGCAAAGAATCCACAGGTAAGCATATTGTAGTGAAATTTCTGAACAGAAATGTATTAGGGTGTATTAGAAGTAACAAGAAGGAAAGTGTAGATTCAACTATGAAACATCAAGCTTATTGACAAGGCGTTTTATTTATTATTTATTTATTTATCAATTTAGTGTGTGTGTGTGTATGTGTGTGTGTGTGTGTGTGTGTGTGTGTGTGATGTATATAGGGGAGATGTGTACACACCATCATACCATGGAGCACGTGCAGAGGTCAGAAGACAACTTCTTCCACCTTTATTTGGTTCCAGATACAAAACTCAGTTCCTCAGGCTTGGTGACAAGCGGCTTTACCCACTGAGCCATCTTGTTACCTGGGTAAATAAATTCTTAACAGCAACAAAGGAAGCCATGAAAACTGAAATAATGCTTTCAAGAAGAAAGCAAAGAACCTAGAATTGTATATATGTAGAAAAATGTTTAAGAACATGTCAGAGGAAGAGACTTTTTAGACAAGTGATAAATTTTCATTAATGGAATGGCTAAAATAATTCAGGCAAAAGAAAGTTAATTTCAAATAGAAAGTATCAGATGCAAAATGGGAGCCAGAATGATGGCTCGGTAGGTAGTGGGGCTTGCTGCCAAGCCTAAAGACCTGAGTTCAATCTCCAGAACCCACATAAAGGTGGAAGGAGGCAATCTACTCCACAAAGTTGTTTCTTGAAAACACACACATCATACACACACAAACACACACACTATATATATATATATATAATAAATATAATCAAACACTGATTTTATTAATATAATCAAACACTGATTTTATGCAACAATAATAATTATACCTTATAATGTTATAAATATTATGGCAAAACTAAAATATTGGACATCAGAACCATATTTAGAAAGACTTAAAATTTTCTTGGCTCCAGTGCTGTTTGGGAAAATGACAATAATACCAATTAACTATTGATTTCTTGTTTATTATTTTTTTTTGTCTTTTTGAGACAGGGTCTCTCCTTATAGCCCCAGCTGGCCTGGAACTCACTATGTAGACCAGGCTGGCCTCAGTCTCTCAAAGATCTACCTGTCTCTGCCTCCTGAGTGCTGGGATTAAAGGTGTGCACCACCATGTTTGGGTAACTGTTGAATTCTTTAAATTAACTGAACTGAAAAGCATAAATCTTAAAGCAAACCAAAGTATGGAATAAGAAAAACATAATAATTCAAAAGAAAGAAAGAAAAAGAAAAATAGAAATATTGGACAGAATATATAAAATGTATTGCTAGAAATCAATCCAGGTATCTTATAAGTGGTAAAAATATAAATATATCAAAGAAATTCTCAAAGAATCAATAAAATATTAAAATATGTCCTAGTTAGATTTGATTGTAACTTGACACAGCCTAAGAACATCTGAGAGGAGAATCCCAGTTGAGAAACTTCCTAAATCAGACTAGCCTGTTGCAAGCCTGTGGGAGTCGTCTTGACTGATAACTGATGCAATAGGGCCCATCCCTGGCAGGTGGTTCTGAGCTGTATCAGAACACTAGCTGAACATAAGCTGGCCTGTGAGCCAGGTAGCAAGCACCAAACTCTATGCTTCCTGATGTACTTCTTGGGTCTGAAATGAGTTCCCTAGTCAGAGTAATGCTGTGTGGGACAGCAAGCAAGCCTGCTTTCAAGTTCCTGCCTTGAGTTGCTACCTGGACTTCCCTCAGTGATGGATTGTGGTCTGAGATTGTAAGATGAAATAAACATTTTTCCCCAAAATTGCTTTTGGTTAGGGTATTTTATCACAGCAACAGAAAGGAAGCTAGCACACAAGGTAAGATTGTGATAATAGAAATAGAAACAGAAGATATTTACAAAAATAGATCTAAAACAGGGGCTGAAGCAATAGCTCAGCAGTTAAGAGCACATGCTGTTCTTGCAGTAGACCTGGGTTCACATCCCAGCACCTAACTAATTCCAGGTCTGGGGAATCCAATGCAGTATTTTGTCCTAGGCAGACACCAAGCATGCATGAGGTGCATATACATACATGCAGGCAAACCATCTATACAGATAAAAGGATCTTTCAAAAAGAGATCTAAAACATAGAAATGGAATGATAAAAACAATAAGGAAAAATACACTTAGTGAAAAATGTATATATTCCTCCAAAGTCAACAAAACACTTATAAACTTTGATGCCTCTAAAAGTATGGCCTGGAAATATATAAAGAAAAATTAACAAAGTCACAAGGGGAAAAAGTCAAATTTGACATTATTTTATGAGATATTGACACAACCTACTTGAAAATAGGTAAACAAGAAAAAGAAGGAAAGAAAGGAGAAAGGGAAGGAAGGAAACAGACTAAAGGATCTGGAAAATATTTTGATTTAATGGTAACCAGGTAAACAGATAAAGACAGATAGTATATAGATAGATGTTCCAGAGAAAGAGAAATTGAGTGAGAGAGAGAGAGAGAGAGAGAGAGAGAGAGAGAGAGAGAGAGAGGCAGAGAGAGAAATGTATTCTCTTCAAATACACATGGGCTATTTAGAAAAATTATTTATCTACTAACACCCAGAAAAAGAGCTCAATGACTTTCAAAGGGTTGAAAACTCCATTCTCCAACCATAATGTAGTTAAGTTAGAAATTGATAACAATGATAATTATATGAATACATAACTTCATCAACATGCTTTTGAATAACATATAAGTCAAAGAAGAAATTATAATGGAAATAAAGATATACAATAAAAAATGCATATCCAAATGAAATTGCTAGTTTGGTGGAATTTATAACCTTAACTATTAATCTAAGAAGAAAGAAAAGCTGTAATTTATGGATCCAAACATTTGGCTGAAGAATTATAATACACCTTAAAAATGGGAAGGGTCACAGAAAGGTGAAAGCAAAGTTTAAGGAGAAGCAATGAAGAGAAAATAATATTGAAAACTGGTTCTTTGAAAATAACATTTTTAAAACATCAGGGAAAATAATCAAAAGCATGAAAGAAGGCATGAATAAATAATTGGGCTAAAACCAAATTTAACTTTAAAGGCAACAAATATTTTAAAAAGCAATACAAAGACATTATGAGCAATGTTGTACTAATAAGCTTGAAAACTTGTGAAATATATAAATTCATAAAAGTCTAATTTATCAATAGTTGGGAAAATGTAGATATTTTGAATGGTCCAATAACTATAAACTGAAGCAGTAGTTAGGGAATAATCAGCTGGCCCATGGAGGACCATTGAAACCTATATCAAATACCAAATATTCAAGAAATACGCAATTCTAATTTCACTCAGATTCATCCAGGAAACAGGCAATGAGCTCACTGTAAGAGACCAACACAGCCCAGGTACCAAATTCACCCACAGTGGAAAGGGAAATAGAGAGGCATTAAAATACATTAGCAAACTGAATCCAGCATACAGGTGTACCACGCAGGGATCATCCTAAGCATGTAAGATTGATTTAAAATTTTTTGATCAATTAGTGAAATGCATACATTTGTATGTCAAAGAAAAAAAATCACAATCTTATCTATTAGGTGCAAGAAGAGCTGATTTAATATTTCAAATAAAAATTCCAAGCAAGCTAGAAAGAACATTCCTTCCACCAATAATGCAAATACCACATTTAGCAGTATCAGGTTGAAAGCGCTACCTTACAATTAGCAATAAGCACACCTCTTCCATCACACATTCACACTGCAGGTCCTAGCTGGCACAAAAAGGCAAAGAAGAATCTGCTAAAAATTGGGCATAAGAAGCAAGAACAGTCTATACTTGCAGATATCATGATTGCCCTTACAGAAAATCTAAATCTACAGGTGAAGGATTCAATTCATTTGAGAAGTTAGGGGCTAATGTATTAGTTATTTCTCTATTGCTGTGAAAACACACACACACACACACACACACACACACACACACACACACATACATACACACACCATGACAAGGCAATTTATAGAAGGAAGAGTTTATTTGGCTTACAGTTCCAGAGGGATTGAGTCCAGAAAAGTCCAGAGGTGGCCGGAGCAGAAAACCAAGTAATCACATCTTCAAGCAGGCACAGGAAGCAGAGCACAACTGGAAATCTAGCAAGGCTCAAAATTTCTCAAAGCCCAACCCCAGTGACACACTTCCTACATCAAAGCTGGACCAACTAAAACCTCCCAGAACAGCACCACCAACTTGGGACAAAATGCTCAGTAATAAATTACATAGTATGGAACTCCTCATCATCCCCTGAAAGGATGTAAAAGTCAGATATTCTCTAGAAGAATATCTCCTCTGGCCTCCCTAAACCATCCTGTCCATGACAGCTAGTCTCTCTCTCTCTCTCTCTCTCTCTCTCTCTCTCCCCCCCCCCTTTAATGAAGCTCCATTTCAGGTCTTAAAAGGAAACCTATCTTTCCCTTCAATGCCCCCAAAGTGTTGTCTCATATAGTGCACTGCCCTTTTTTCCCACCTCAAGGCCCCATCGTGGTTCCTATGGTCATGAGGCCCTTTCCCCAAATAAAGCTTGTCCCTAAAGGATCATTTTGTGTCAGTTCCTTTCCTGAGCCACCTCACCTGCCTATCTTCTCTATCTAACACCCTGCCCTTGAGATAACACTTGGAGGACCTCTGGGAAAAGGCTTGGAAGCCTCCTAGCCATCCTGTAGAGAAAAGCGTCACACTCCACCACAGCCATATAGGGTTGGACCTCATGGCACTGTTCTGCACGGGATTTTATTTCTTTTTTATTAATTACTTTATTTTATGTGAATGTGTGTTTTGCCTGCATATATGTAAGTGCACCAACACAAACACAATGCCCATGGAGACCAGAAAGGGGCATGGGATCCCTTAGACTGGAGTTATAAAGAGTTGTTAGCCACCATGTGGGTACTGGAACCTAACTCAGTTCCTCTGCAAGAGTAACCAATGCTCTTAACCACTGAACCATCTCTCCAGTCCCATGCACAGAGTTTTAAAAAGCATTGAATTACTTGCCTACAATCAATAAAACAATAAGCAATCCTTTTGGTTTTCTAGATTCTCTTGATGTATTAGAGATGTCAGAAACATTGGACTTCCATCCTTGCTGGCTGGGGACTTCTGATTGACCATTTATGCTCCAGATCTTTTCCTCACCTGGAGTCACAAGTAAGCCATCATGTATCACCATCTGTACTGTTTCCTCATGAGGATGGGGAGCCAGACTGGGATGATGGTGCATTTTCATAAGACTGAGGAAAGTGTGCTGTTTTGGGAAAGAGACGAATGATCTCACAGAATTCACAAATCTATGGGGCAGTAAAAATCTAATTATGAGGAACTGGAGAGATGGCTCAGCAGATAAGAGCACTAGCTGCTCTTCCAGAAGACCTGGGCTTGGTTCCCAACTCCTTTATGGCAGCTAACAACTATCCTTAACTCCAATTCCAGGAGACCTAACACTCCTCTTCTGGCTTCTGGCAGGCATTACATGACATGGGTGCACTTACATACATGCAGGCAAAAGACTCACACACATAAAATAAATTTGAAAATGTTCTATTTCATCATGGAATAAATTGTCAGTTCTTACATCCCACCCCACCTTATTCCCTCAGAGTAAAGGTGATGTGGTCTTTTGTGCACTGAGTCTGTCAAAAGCTAAAGAATACTGGCCACCTTGGGCACTACTTGCTGTAGTATGGCCTTTATCTTCTGGCATAACTTGATTATCCTATTACCATTTCAGAGTGGATTACCTTGGTCCAGAAGTTATGACAACAACTTAATTGGGCAGAACAATACAGAGGTAGCTAGGTCTACCGTAATGGGAGTGGAGCTACTGATAGCCCCTAGTAGAAGGAGGAAGGGAAAGGTCACAGGACCCTTACCTGGGGCTCTAATCATTACTTCCTCCCGCCCTTCTCAGTACTACCAATAATCTTGAGAAATCCTGGACTATATAAGAAATCGAAGTTTAGGGGCTGGAGAGATGGCTCAGTGGTTAAGGGCACTGGCTGCTCTTGCAGAGGACCCAACTTTGATTCCCAGCACTCGCACGGCAGATAACAACCATGTGTAACTTCAGTTCCAGGGGAATCCGACTCCCTCTTCTGACCTCCACGGACATTGCAGGACACAGGTGCACCTACCTGCATGCAGATAATTCACTCATACACATAAAGAAATCAAAGAATAGTCAATAAAGAAATCGAAGAATAGTCAAAGGCAGGAGGAGTACTCCATGATGCAGCTTCTGTGGGGTCATTATCCACGATGGGGTGGGGTATGGCGGTGATGCAGCTGTTTTGGGATCACCCATTCTCCTGTAAGAAACTCTTCACACATACTTCCTAAGTAAGTCCATAAACTCAGTGTTCTTCAAGTTGGACTTCTGTGGAATTGTGACTATGGTCTGTTTTTGTGCCCTATGTGGAATGAGTGGACATTTGTTTATATCTCCCCAGGAAAAATTCATATAACACTACTTAAGATCAGATTCAGGATCCACAGTTAGTACCTGAAGGATAGGACTCTGTTCTTTATAGGAGGTCTACCTTGGCATCCATCTTCCACTGTCCTAGTTTTGTTTCTGCTCTTATAACAAAATTAATTAATTATTGGGGCTGGAGAGATGGCTCAGCAGTTAAAAGCACTGGCTGTTCTTGCAGAAGACCTGCATGCATTTGAATCCCAGCACCCACATGGTGGCTGACCATTGTCCATGACTCCAATTCCAGGAGCTCCAACACGCTCTTTTGTCTTCTGTGGGCACTGCATGACACAGGTGCCCTTACACACATGCAGGCATAACACCAATACATATAAAATAAAAAATAAAGTAATTAATTAAAAAGTAATTAATCAAGAACAGAAATTTTTCATAGTCCCAGACAGAGGCTGGGACCTCCATGGTCAAGGCACTGACAGGTTTGCTGTCTGCTAAGAACCTGGTCTCTGTTTTCCAAAATGACATTGTGAATTCTGAATGTTTAAGGGGAATAAACACCATGCTCTCACACAGCAGAAAAGATGGAAGATTAAGGAAGGGTGGCCTACCTCCTTCTCTCCAGTCACTTATAAGGAACTAATCCCACCCATGAGGGCTCTATTGTGTTGGGGATTAAGTTTCATAGTATTGATGCATTGGAGATTTGGTATCAACATGAATTTCACAAACTTTCTACTCATAGGAGATAAATATGAAAATTTAAAGTGTGAGACTTTATTATGAAAGGCAAAGATTCTACTTTTTGTCCCTTGAAGTTTTGTGGGCAGATGTGATCGTCAAGTTGACAGGATCTAGAATCACCTATGTAATAAGCTCCTGGGTATGCCTGTAGGTATTACCTAGATTAGGTTAGCCTCTGGGTATGCCTATGAGGAATTTTCTAGATTAGGTTAATTGAGGTAGGAATACTCACCCTGGATGTGGGTAGCACCATTCCCTGAATTGGGGTCCTGGGATGAATGAAAAGAGAGGCTGAGCACCAGCATCTGTCGCTCTGCTTCCTGATTTTGGCAATATGGGCAGCTGCCACAAGCTCCTTCTATCATGACTTCCCCACCATGGTGGACTCTACACTAGAACTGCAAGCCAAAAGAAACCCTTACTTTGATCAGAACATTTTATCACAGCAATAGGAATGTTAAATACGTTATTCTTCAAATAGCAAAATAAAAATCTCCAAAAATAGAAACATAATCTTTCCAGAATTAGTGAATATCCAAAAATGTGTTTTCATTAGTAGTATCTGATAGGACATAAGTAGACAGTCATGTGTCTTATTTATCTGACAGTATTGGGCTGCCTACCTCAAGATGGCTTTTCACAATACTTAATTCAAAAAAGGAATGTAGAGACTAGAGTGATGTCTCAGCAGTTCAAAGCACTAGCTGCTCTTCCAGAGGACCCAAGTTTGGATCCCAACACCCATTTCTGGTGCCTCACAACTGCCTGTAACTCCAGCTCCCAGGGGATCTGAAACTCTTCAAGAACATCTAAACATATGTGACATATACACATACATGCATACACACATTGCACACACACATAACCCACACACACATACACGTACTCATATACACACAGAACACACATAGAATCATATATCTTCTTAATGGAAATTAGCAATTTGATTTTCATTTGTCATCCTTATGCCTTTCCATTCTAGTCAGTCACTTCATAAAAGTCATTATAGCCTTCCCTCATCCAGCCTCATATGTTCTATTAACTGCTGGGAGATGAAGGAGGAGACAGATGGGAAGGCTCCCAGAAGACAAAGAAGTGTAATAACAGCTCTTCATGCTATGTTTAGTACTCAAAGAATGTGCTGCCTATCATGGCATGGGCTAAAACTACATCATCTCTTTAAGTCTAATAATAACTATGCAGGATATGTTATTTTATCCCTTAGTAAATGAGTGGATACTGGTCCACAGAGGCTGATGACCAATGACACCTTTGTTATTCTCTTCCTTATATAAGTCAAACTCTTTCTGTCTCTGGGCCTGTGCATCTGCCAACTCTAACTTACTGGAAAACTGTCTCCCTCATCCTTAAGTAATGAGTCTTCGTCACCTTGGTGATCCTTCACAGGTATGTTAGGCAGGTATCACTCTGCCTTCTTTCCCTAGATCCTTTTTTCAGAACACCTTGCTACCCCTTTCAGCTGTCTAGAAAGTTATTATGAATGATTTTTGACCCTTTGATCCTGCAAATCTTTGGATTTTTACTCTAACAAAAATAACCTCAAGATCTAGTTCGTAACTGGGGAGATGGCTCTGTTGGTAAAGCGTTTGCCATGAAAGCATGAGAACCTGGTGTAATCTCCAGAACCCATGTAAAGAAGCAGTTCACATTTGAACTATTTGAATCTACCTCAGGTCACTGCCCTTTGACCTCTTGGTTCACCCTTGCGTGTTTTTACCTCATTATTGCTCAGTAGAGGTAACCAAAGGGTACCTAATCTCAAAGTCCTTTATTATGGTTCCCAACCTTAGGATACTGGAAATAGCTCAGGATATTGGTCAAGGAATATGTACAATTTAGGGTGGAAAACTTGTAACTTGGAAAGTGAAGAACCCAGCAAATTCACTGTGAACACATACACATGCCCACACGTAGGGATTCTGCAAGCCCACTTCCTCTCCACAGCCTTTGGGCACTATCCTCTAGAGAAATCAGCAGAGACTCAGACTGCTAACTGTGCACTATGCCAAGGCAGCTGACCAGCAGGGTATAAATAACTCAGCTGGCTAGGGCAGCATCTGGCCAGAAAAGCAAAAGGAGCCACCAATAGTCTGACAGTGGAATTTGGGACCTGAGCATGTCACCTCAAGTGCCCTGAGAACAGGAAGCACAGTGGGATAGAACAGAGCCATGTGCTGAGCAAGATACAGGAAAACATAAAATAGAGTCTCCAAGAAGTCTATCTGCAGCTGGCTAAAGTTGGTCAATGAGAACAGATCATTTCAAATCAAATGTATATATAAATAAAAGTTTCCTGAGCTGAAGCAGTGGTTCAGTAGGTAAAGCACTTGCCTTATAAGCAAGAAGACCTGAGTTTTATCCCCAGAATTCAAGCTTAAAAAGCCAGATGTAGTGGCATACACTTGGAATCCCAGCACAAACAGCTGTGTATATTCGTGTGTGTGTGTGTGTGTGTGTGTGTGTGTGTGTGTGTGTGTGT
>NW_008348999.1:197302-206213 GCF_000622305.1 Nannospalax galili | reverse complement strand
TGTATGTGAGGGCCTGAGTTCAACTTCAGATGTCTTTCTCATTTGCTATCCACCTTGTTTGTTGAGACAGGAAACCTGGAGCTCACCCAATTAGGCTAGGCTGGCTGGCCAGTGAGTCCCAGGAATTGGCTTATCTCTGTTTCCCCTCTGCTGGGCTTACAAGCACACACCACCACACCCAGGTTTTGCATGTAATTTCTGGGAATCAAACTTGGATTCTCATGCTTACATGGCAAGCACTTTTCCAAATGAGTCATCTCCTCACCCCATAGTTGGGAATTTTCAGTGCCAAATTCAAAATGTGTAGAACAGAAAGCGAGTAACCCCTTTGATCTTTCTTCTCCTGCCATGCCACACAGGACCTGTGCCTTCCTTCCTTCCTTCCTTGGCTATTCAACATATGTACAGGGATAAACATGCATCTGGCATCTCCCATCTTGTGTTCTCCCAAGTCATATTCAGGCTCCAAAGAAAGTCCTTCAAAATGCCTGATCTTGGCATTCATTGTGTTTTGGGTAGAAGACAGACTGTTAACCTTACTCAGTGAGAAGAGTTGAGGTAAAAGCTGGCAGAGTAGACAAATGTGGCCCAAGGACAATAAAGGTGACCACCAAACAAGGCTGCAACTCCAGACAGAAGAGAGACCAGAAGTACCCCCAGGTCAGCCTACAGAACAGTTTGGAGCCCCAAGGTTCTCAGCAGAGCTCGGCGGGGTGGCTTGAAGCAGCCTTGCAGTGCTCTGCAATGCAAGTCATCTAATTTTCTTGATGGCACCCATGAGAGCTGGCCATCTGCTAAAAACACCTACAAGCAGGCAGAAAACACTAAATTAAAGGTAGAAAAATCATGAGTGATGACAACTCTGGAGTCTAAACTGAGCTTCTAGACCAGAGAGAACTCGGAATAAGAGTGTCCTCTCCGGAGAATTCAGGCACCTTGCACAAATCCAGAGTCACATGGGAGAAGGTGAGCAGGGATCACCGAGTAAGAAAAAAGGACTTTCATCCACTAGGTGGTAACTGCAAACCTTTAGTCCTATTAGCAAGATGAGGTGAAGCATGATGTTTGCATAGAACTTAACACACTGCCAGGCATAGAGAAACCTCTCAAAAAAGATTCTTCCTTGAATGTTTAGTTGACCAAGCACTGCACACTTCAGAATGTCTCCTGGTTGCTCATGAACCCCTGAAACCTTCAGAGCTCCCTTTCTCTTTAGAGAACTGAACATCTAGTAGACCAATGGCCCCCTAGGGATCCCCTGAGCTTGTTGTAGAGCAAGGTAAACACTTCTCAAACAATTCCTACAAAACAATGTTCCCCATTTGTAAGAACTTCACTGTTAATTCCGAGGAGAAAAGATCCTTGAAGTACTATAATGTGTAGAAAGATGGGAGTTTTTGGTCTGCCTAGCACTCTTCCTGGCCCTGGGCTGGGCATGTAGGCCACCTTCCACTCTGAGGCTAAGGATGGCTCAGCACCACCAGATCATCTACCAGCCGATCCCTGGGGACAGGTGTAGCCAGAATTTGGTTTGTGTTTCACACCATTTCAGAAGCCAGTAATCAAAGACTGTGTTTTATTCAGACATCCAGCAATCTTAGAGGATGGTTGATTAACATCCTAAAAGCCTGTTTTTGTTTAAGAAAAATTTATGTGTATGAGTGTATTACCTGCATATGTGTAGGTGCATCCATGTTATGCAACGCCCATGGAGGTCAGAAGAGGGTGTCAGATTCCCTGGAACTGGAGTGTGCTAGATAGCTTTAGTGTCAACTTGGCACACCTTGGTTGAGGGAGCCTCATATGGGGATTGTCTACATTGCACTGGCCTGTGGCCATGTCTGTGGGGCATTTTCTTGATTGTTGAGTGATGTGGGAGGGCCCAGCCCACTGTAGGTGGTGCCACCCCTGGGCAGGTGGGCCTGTGCTGCATAAGAAAGCAGGCTGAGCAGGAGCAAGGGAAGCAAGCCAGTAAGCAGCATTCCTCCATGGCCTGCACTCCACCTCCTGTCTCCAGGTTCCTGCCCTGAGTTCCTACCTTGGGCTCCCGAAGTTGGTAGTGGTCAGAGTATTTTGTCCCAGCAATGAAGAACAAACTAGGACAGAAATTGGTACCAGAGAGTGGAACATTGCTGTGACAGACCTGACCTTGGTATTTTGGGGAGGCCTGTGGAAGTGTTTGGAACTTTGGGCTGGAAAAGCTATTGTGTGCTCAGAGTTTGTTGCTGTGGAGCTTGGAACAGTTATGCTGAAAGAGTTGTAGACAATGGAGGCCTGGCTTGTGAAGCTTCAAAGGGAAGCAGAGACTATCAGGGCTGTTCCTGTGATATTTTGAATTGAGAATCTGTGGGTTCTGATTGGCTGGAGCTGAAGAATTAGCCATGATTAAGAAGAGACCAGAACCTGAAGTAAAACCTTTGCTTTGCTGGGACAATTGATGCTGGTTAGCTGGGGCTGAAAAATCAGCTGTAAGTAACAAGAGACCAGCATCACTGTGGTGAAATCTTCTAGGAGGTATTTCCTCAGGATCAACACACAGAGGGGACCCGAACCTCCATCTCTAGCTGGAAGCAGGACTTGGTAATGTGTAAGAGTCTCCTACATGGTTCTGGTGTTGAAAGTGTGAAGGGGTCATAGAGAGCAGCTGAGGCTTGGCACTCTGAGAGGCCAGGAAAAGCTGTAGGTGAATGTGCAGCCTCATTTGCAGTGAAAACCCCAGGATTGAAGGGGTCATGGAGAGAATCTGAGGCTTTTCACCCCAAGAGGCAAAAAGAGACCATTGGTGAAGGTGTAGCCTCAGTTTCAGTGGAGACCCCAGCCTTTTGGAGATGCCAGGACCATGGGATGACCACCAAGGACAGCAGTAAGTGTGGAGTAGAGCTGGCCTGGGTCTGTAAGATAAGCTGTGTGCTGTGTTCAGCAGAGTCAGAGAAGAGGACCTGCCAGAACCCTTTGGAGTCCACAAGATTGTGAGTGAATCCCAGATGTCCAGCCTTGAGCTACTTTGCTGGACTTTGATTTTGCTTAGGTGTGCCCAATTCTTCCCTGTGAAATAAGACAGTACTTGTTTTGGATTTTACAGAAGCCCACCCACAGTTGAGACTTTTTAAAGAGACTATGGACTTTTAAGTGTTTGGATCTTTTAAGGACTGTGGGGTTTTTAAGGTTATACTGTCTTATGTTGTGATATTAATGCTAATATTGTGTCTTCGTGACAAGAATTGGAGAGGTTATGGTTTAATAGTGATGTGTTTGTGTGTCAAGTTGACAAGAGGTCAATTGTGCTAGATAGCCTTAGTGTCAACTCGACACACCTGGGTTGAGGGAGCCTCGGGTGGGGAATTGTCTCCATTGAACTAGCCTGTGGCCATGTCTGTGGGGCATTTTCTTGATTGTTGAGTGATGTGGGAGGGCCCAGCCCACTGTAGGTGGTGCCACCCCTGGGCAGGTGGGCCTGTGCTACATAAGAAAGCAGGCTGAGCAGGAGCAAGGGGAGCAAGCCAGTAAGCAACATTCCTCCATGGCCTGTACTCCAGCTCCTGCCTCCAGGATTCTGCCCTGAGTTCCTCCTACCTGAGTTCCTGAATGAACTGTGACCCAGGATATGTAAACTAAATAAACCCTTTCCTCCCCAAGTTGGTAGTGGTCAGAGTATTTTGTCACAGCAATGAAGAACAAACGAGGACATGGAGTTACGGACGGTTGTTGGCTGTCATATGGGTGCTGGGAATCAAACTGGGGGCCTTTACAAAAGCAGCCAGTGCTCTTAACTGCTGAGCCACCTCTACAACCCCCTAAAAGCTGTTTTACATTTCATCTCCAGTAGATTATTAGGGGGATACAAAGGCAGCTGATCACTCTGGAGCTCAGTCTTGCCCCTCTGATCAGGTGCTCAATCATGTTTTTGAGACTTGTGATATCTGTGCTTCTCTTGTTATCTCCTGCATTCTTCTCTCATTCTGTGGATGGCTAAGTTCTGGCTCTTCCAGAAATGCTGGGTCAATTGGCCTCTGCTGCTATGAATCTTGTACTCTTTTTGTTCACTTGGAAGAAACAAGCCATTAACAGTGTGCACCTACTAAACTATTAGTAACATGTATATATTAGTCACTTTTCTGTTGCTGTGATAGAAACACTGACCCAAGCAATTTATAGAAGGAAGAATTTATTTGAGCTTACAGTTCCAGGGGAATTACCATCCGTCATGGCAGGGAGGCATGGTGGCTGGAGGTGGCTGGAGCAGGAGCAACAGAAGCTAAGTTCTCACATCATCATGCAGGTACAGGAAGAAAGAGAGCAACTGGAGATCTGGCAAGGCTTAAGAATTCTCTAAGCCCACCCCCAGTGACATGCTTCCTCCAGGATAGCCACACCTTCTAAAACCTCCCAAAACAGCGCCATCATCTGGGGACAAAATGTCCAAATACTTGGAGCCAAAAGTAACTAATACAGTAATTGGTACCAGAGAGTGGACTGTTGGTTATGAAAAACCTGACCATGTGGGGTTTTGAAGAAATGTGGAAGGTTTTGGAACGTTGGGCTAGAAAAGTGGTTGACTGCTATAAGCGGAGCTTAACAGGCCATTCTAGCAGGGGCCTGGAAGAAAGTACTACTGAGAAAATGTAGTCCCAGAGGGAAATAAGGACTTAAGCAGCAATTGGGATATTTTAAAGTGACTAATACAATGCACATGAGGATTCCTGTCCACAATATGGAGTACTAGTGCGTCTTTACAACATGGAATATGAAAGTTTCCCTATCTGTCCCTTGGTTCCCATCATAGGTATTAGTCCATTTTCTGCTGCTACAATATAGTAACTGCTTGAGGAGGAGGGACTGGCAGTGTCTTCTAATGTGGACAGTGCAAGGAAAAGTACATAGCATTTTTTTCTGAATGGAACCATTCTTGGAGTTAAGAGGAGGTCATGAGACTCAGGAAGTAAACTAAAGGTCACATATTTGGGAAATGGAAATGTGGAAGATTCTAGAAGCATCCACCCCTCCAGCTTTATAAAGAGTAAACAACTGCTGGAGGAGGAGATTTTGACCAGTCAAGATGCAGAGAGAAGAGATGCGTGGTCTGTTGAGCTTCCTCAAAGTTGTGCAGAGAGCCTTGAGGCTGTAGCACTGGTGGTTGTCACCCACATTGGGGTAGACTTTTCTGTGATACAGTTTCTTTTTATGGGAGTCACCCCTATTCTGTAAAGAACCCCTCACCCACACTCCTGTTAGTAACCTTAATAAAAACTAATTGGTGCCAGATGTGGTGGCACACACCTTTAATCCTAGCACTCAGGAAGCAGAGGCAGGTGGGTCTGTATGAATTTGAGGCCAGCCTGGTCTATATAGAGAATTCCAGGCCACCAAAACTACATTGTGAAATGCTGTTTTTTGTTTTTTGTTTAAAAAAAAACAAAGCCAGGTATGACGGTGCATGCCTTTATACCCAACACTCTGGAGTCAGAGGCAGGCAGATCTCTGTGAGATCAAGACCAAGTTTTAGGCCAGCTGGGGGACTCTATCTCAAAAACAAACAAACAAAAAACTCATTGGTTGGTTCAATCATCACTTTGGTTTGTTATGTGTTCCTTTTCTGAGGTGAATAGGTTGTGCTCAGAAAGTCTACCACAGAGGAAAGGAGCAGAGAATGGCCTTGAATGGAGAAGGGCTCTCATGTCTTTCCCCTTCCTCCCTCCTTCTGCTCTCAGCCTTTATTTTCTTTCCTTTCTCACTTCCTGCCTTTTTCACTTCTCACTTCTACTCATGTGTAGGCTCCCTCTGTGTTTTCCTTCCTTTCAAAGGTCATATCTTTATTTTGCCTAGTGGATGAGCATCCTCATGGTTGTCCTCAAATGATATTGCCCACAGTCCAGCTGTAGGCTACCATCCAGGATGGTTAGGCTTTTATCATATCATTGAGCCCCCACACTAGAGTTGGTAGTGTTCAGAATCAATATCTACAACAGACTTTAAAGCGGTAGATTATCTGAACTGCCAAGATGCATAACAATCAGGGAGAATGACGTCAGCAACATGGCAGAACAGGAAGCCCTGATCCTCTTAAGCTCCACAGACACAGGGATTCAGCAACAATAACGAACAAGTTTCCATTGTGAAAAGAAATTAGAAATGGAAGCTGGAGAGGTGGCACAGGGATTGAGAGCACTGGCTGCTCTTCAGAGGACCCCAGCTCGATTCTCAGCACCCACATGGCACCTAACAACTGTTAGTAGCTCCAGTCCCAAGGGATCTGATGCCGTCATCTGACCTCTTCAGGCATTGCACAACATGGATGCACTTACATACATGCAGGCAATACACTCATACACATAAAATAAAAATAATAGCTCACCTCCCTCTGCTTCCCTGGGCCTCCACAACCTGCCAGCCTCCCTCCTGGGTAAGTCCATAAGTGCCCTTTGTGCCTTGACTCCTCCAGCCTCATTCACCCTCCCAACTCCCCTTCCAGTCTCTCCACCTAGCCTGGGTACTGTCCTTGTCTTGGCACCCCAGACACTGGGGGAACCACCACTGCTTCCTGATCCTTTGCATACAGACCAAGCCAGTTCCCTCTTACAGTCCCCAAGGAGCCCTCTGGGCCTGGCCCTGCCCTCACCTCCCTCTACTTCCCTGGGCTACACAACCCACCAGCCGCTTTTTTGGAAACCGGGGCTGACCTCTCGGCCTGGAACCACCACTTCTTCCTGATCCTTTGCATCCAGACCAATGAAGTTCCTGCTTGCAGTCCCCAGGAGCCCTCTGCCCTGGTCCCACACCCACCTCCCTCTGCTTCCCTCAGCTGGACAACCACCAGCTTCTCTCCTGAGTAAGTCCATTGGTGCCCAAAGTGCCATGACACACCCAGCCTCATTCACCCTCCCAGCACTCCTACCCCTGTCTCTCCTCCTAGCCTTGGTACTTGCCTGCTTCTTGTCTTGCACCCCAGACACCTGGGCTGACCTCTCTGCTTGGAGCCACCATTGCTTCCTGATCCTTTGCATCCAGACCAACCCAGTTCCTCCCTGCGGTCCCCAGGAGCCCTTGGGGCCTCTTCCCGCTCCCACCTCCCTTTGCATCCCTAGGTAGCACAGCCACCAGCTGCCTGAGACCCGCATCTTTCCTGGGCCATACTCCCAGGCCAGTCCAACCCCAAAATTCCTGGGAATAACATAGTTTCTGGAGGGATCCAGAACTTAGGAGAAAGCCTGAGAGCATCTGATCCTCATCTGACTTGGGCCTCTGTGGTAAATCTGAAGACAAAAGCAATCTGGCCACTCTAATATTAAATAAAGAGAGAGAACCAGAAGCTTAGAGGAACCAGCTTTACATGCCGAAAAAGTAAAATAAAGGCACATAAAGTTCACAAAAAGAAGCAGACCTAAACTTGAAGGCTGGAGTCTCAAACAACAATCAGAAACTATAAAAGAAATTCACATGTAAAATCACAGAGAAAAAATAATAACATGAAAAACCAAAATAACATATCCCCACCAAATACCAATGATCCTCTAGATGAGTACAATGAGAACCCCCAGAGATAATGCAGGACATGGAACTCAAAAGAACAATTAAAACATAATGAGAGAATTCCATGAATTTAAAGAACATGCAAACAAAGAAATAAAAAAACTGAAGGAAGATAGGGATAAACTTTTGAATAAATTCAGAAAAGAGCTAGAAATATTGAAGTCTAGTCAAGCTGAAATGAAGAAGGAAGTGAAACACTCAGTAAGCCAATTAGAAATGACAAGAGAAAGACTAACCTATAGGATGAATGGAATGGAAAACAGAATATCAAGAATGGAAGATAAAGTGGATGAACTGGACCACTCAAGCAAAGATTATGAAAATTTTTAAAAATCACAAGAATGGAATACGCAGGAATTCTGTGACACCATAAAAAGACCAAACTTACGAATCATAGGCATACAGGAAAGAGAAGAATCCCAAGATAATGGCATGGACCAGATCTTCCACAGAATCGTGGAAGAAAATTTCCCAAAATTAAAGAAAGTCATGCCCATACAAATACAAGAAGCATATAGAATGCCAAAAAGACACAACCAGAAAAGAAACTCTCCACAGCACATCAGAGTAAAAACATTAATTGTACAAAACAAAGAGACAATGCTGAAAGCTGCAAAAGAGAAAAAACAAGTCACATATAAAGGAAAACCCATTAGGATTACAGCTGACTTTTCAGTGTAAACTATGAAAGCCAGAAGAGCCTGGACCAAAGTATTCCCAGTTTTAAATGACCACAGATGCCAACCCAGATTACTATACCCAGCCAAAATGTGTATTATAGTCGAAGGGGAAAGAAAAATCTTCCATGACACAAATAGGATGAAGGAATTGAGGTCCACAAAACCAGCCATTCAGAGAGTTCCTGAAGCAATACAAAGAGCTGAAGAAAGGAATGACTATACCCAAGGGGTTGTGGAAACAAATTCAAGGAAGGTATAACTGTGGAAAAGTACAACTATATCAGGAATGTAAACAGAAATAAAAATGACAGGATTCAATACTCATCTTTCATTAATAACTTTAAATATTAACAGACTGAGTTCCCCAGTCAAAAGACACAGACTAGGTGAATGGATTAAGAAACAAAACCCATCTTTTTGTTGTCTGCAAGAAACTCATCTCACTTTCATCCCTTCTTGCAGATGATATATCTAAGAGATGCCAAAAATTCCACCAGAAAACTCCAAGAAATTATTAACACATTCAGTAAAGTGGCAGGTTACAAAATTAATCTACAAAAGTCTGTATCCTTTCTATATACCAATAACAAGCAATCAGAGAAAGAGCACATGGAAATACTCCCATTCACAATAGCTGAAAAAAAATCTTGGAATTAACCTGACCAAAGACATTAAAGACCCCTACAATGAAAATTGTATTTTTT
>NW_008348999.1:180551-196906 GCF_000622305.1 Nannospalax galili | reverse complement strand
TTCACTGGAGGAAAGACAGCATGTTCAGCAAATGGTGCTGGCAAAACTGAATCTCCACCTGTAGAAGAACGAAACTAAACCCCTGTCTTTCACTTTGCAAAAAAGTCAATTCCAAATGGATCAAAGACCTCAATGTAAACCCTGAGACTCAAACTATTAGAAGAGAACACTGGCAAAAACCTAAAAGATATAGGTGTAGGAAAGGATTTTCTAAACCGGACATCAGTTGCTCAGGAAGCAGGGTGAAAAATCAACAAATTGGGCCTCATTAAACTGAAAAGCTTCTGTACATCAAAGGAGGCAACGAGGGAAGTGAAGAGAAAACCCACAGAATGGGAGAAAATCTTCATCAGCGACACATCTGATAGAGGTTTAACTTCCAGAATATATAACGAACTCAAAAAACAGAGAATCTAGAAAGGAAGTAACCCAGTTAAAGATGGACTAAGGAGCTGAACAGAGAGTTCTCAAAAGAAGAAGTAAAAGTGGTTATGAAACATATTAAAAGTTGTTCAACATCACTAATAGCTAGGGAAATGTAAATTAAAACCAATTTAAGATTTCATTTTACCCGAGTCAGACTGGCTAAGATCAAGAGAACAAATGATACCAAATGTTGGAGAGGATGTGGGGAAAGGGGAACACTCATCCACTGCTGGTGCGGGTGCAAACTTGTTCAGCCCCTATGGAAAGCAGTGTGGAGAACTCTTAAAAAACTACAAATGAACCTACCATTTGTCCCAGTTATACCACTCCTTGGCATATACCCAAAGAACTCGTCTATTGCAGAGACACTTGTACATCCATGTTTGTTGCTGCTCTTTTCACAATAGCTAAGAGATGGAAGCAACCTAGGTGTCCCTCAATTGATGAGTGGATAATGAAAATGTGGTTCATTTATACGATGGAGTTTTACTTAGCTGTAAAGAAAGGTGAAATCATGAAATTTTCAGGTAAATGGATGGAACTAGAAGCTGTTATACTAAGTGAAGTAACACAGACTCATAAAAAAAGCCAACATATGTTCTCCCTCATATGTGGATCCTAGAACCAAACCCTGAAGAAAAAAAATGAAATTACAAAATTCGCAAGTAATGTATGGGACTGGAAAGAATCATCCTGAGTGAAGCAACACAGACCCCGAAAGACAAATGTCACATGTTCTCTCTCATAGCTGAATTCTAACTTTGAAGTCTTAGATACGCATGTTTCAATTTGAAAATTCAGAAATCAAGAACTAATAAATGGCCATGCGTGGGTGGGGCAAGGCTTCCTGAGCTGGGTGGTAGAATGCAGTGCTATGAAGGGAAAAGAACACTGGAGTAAGGAGGGTTGAATGGATGGGGTATGGGAGGGCAGGGCAGAGACAGTCTCTTTCAAGCATGGAATTCTTGGCAGGCTAACCAGGCTCCGGTGGATTGACCCACACAGAACAACATTTGGAGACACAAATTGAACTCTATAAGGCCTTATTATTTATATAATGGAGTACATTAAATTAGGTGGGGGGAATAAAGGGAGGTGGGGATAGGAGAGGGAAGCTAAATATCACCAAATTATATTGTATGAAAATCATAAAAATGCAATGAAAAAGAAAATAATAATTATAAATAAGTGAATAAAAATAAAAATAAGTATTAAAAAAATGAAACATATTTTTAAAAAATCAGAAACAAATTGAAGACTCCTGCTTCCTAGGAAAATGTGATTCACGAAAGATGGTAAGAAGACTCCCTCTTGCTGACTGGATGCCCAGCATTCAGGACAGGGTCAGATGAGTAGCTTCCAGCTCTGTTTGGGGTGTGGAAATGTTTGGTCTATGTATGCAGGGCCCCAGCTTTCCCAGTGGAGCTGCCTAAAGGACTCACCTTGATCTTGCCAGACTTGGGGTCCGGACAAGTCTATCGGGGCCCAGAAGTATGAGCAATAGTGAAAGTGACTGCTAGGCTGGTAAACCACATCACTGTCTCCCCTAGCTAAGTGTTAGAGGCATGGGTTAGAGTACAGAGGGCACCTGCTAGAATTTCAAGGTTCTTATGTTCTGGAAAGAAAAGGAATTGGACGAGGGGCACATGGATAATGGTAAAACAGAAACAGTTCCTTATAAAAGAGAAAGGCAGGGCTGGAGATATGGGTCAGTGTTTAAGAGTACTGGTTGCTCTTGCAGAGGACCCAGGTTCAAATCTCAGCACCTACCTGGGTGCAGCCTCTTCCTAGGGAGTCTAGCTCCTCCAGGGCTGAGCCTGGCAGGAAGGTGAGAAGAAACCATTGCCTCACTGTATCCATATCCTTCTCCTCCATAGCTTGGTATTCCTGGGTCTTCTCTAGCATGGTTGTGTAAGGTGATGCCTCCAGGGCTGACTCTGAGCTCTGTCTATGAGGCCTCCACCTCACCCTCTGCGTGCAGCCCCTCCATGACTCCAGTCCATGACAGCAGGACTGCAAAGGATGCCAAAAAGTACATCATCTCATTAAGGGGATAATTATTCTTTCCATTTCCTTAACATGGTTTTGGGTAAATCGGCCTTCCTGAAGGGTGGTCTCCTGGCCAGGTGAATGACAGGCCCAATTAAATTAACTCTTTTAAAAAAATTATTTATTTTTGTTTTATGTGTATGCGTGTTTTGCCTGAATATAAGGGTACCACACGCAATGATTGTGGAGGCCAGAAGAGGGCACCTGAAACTAGAAGTTCCAAGGATGGGTGTTAGGTGCCACATGGGTTCTAGGAACTGAATCCTGGTCCTGTACAAGAGCAGCAAGTGCTCTTAAGAACTGAACCATCTCTCTAGTCCCTAAATTAACTCTTTTAAAAAGAGGCAATAGGAAACTGGAGCAATAGCTCAGCTGTTAAGAGCTCTTGCTGCTCTTCCAGAGAGAACCCAAGTTCAGTTCTAGCACCTTTGTAGGGAAGCTTATGACTGACCACCTGTAACTCCAGCTCCAGGGGATCTGATACTCTCTTCTGGCCTCCACAAGCACCCACACACAGACAGCATATATACATACACATAAATAAAAATAAAATTATTTTTAAAGAAGCCATAATATAAAATAATATATTTTAAAACAGATCAAAATGCCATGTCTCCATCAAGAGCTAAAGGTAGATTCCATTATACATATCTTTCCCTTAATGGGCCTCAACAGAGCCCTAATATTTATCCTCAAGGGCTTCCAAAACTATTGTAGCATTCTCTCCCCAACCCCACTGCCCTAGATGGCCATGGGCACTGCATGTGGATAACCAGCAAGGCATCAGCAAATGCTTTGCAGAAAAAGTTGCAGCTTAGCCTCAGACTTCATCACTGGGGTATCTGTGTGCAGCATATCACGTTCATGCCTGCAGTCTGGCTAATCCAACTGTAGCAGGATGCAAGTTTCTTTTTCCAGAAGAACTGGAGAGTCATGTCAAGGTTCCATTCACTGGGTGCCTGCCCTGTGCAGGCTGTAGACATAAGTGAAGATGACTGGCCCCTCACTTCAAAGAACCCCCAGTCTTGAGACAAACACACAGGAAAACATCCATCTCCATGTGCTCTTTGTCAAGCTCAGGGCACCTGGTTGAATGGACAGCAAGCTATACCAGGTCAGGGCCCAGGACATAGGCATCCCTTTCAGAGGCGTGTAGCAAATCATTGCAACCTACATACGAGTCACAAGTACTTGTGTGTTAGTGTGTGGTGTTAGGACAGAAGTTTTGACTGCAGGCAAGCTTGCAGCTTTGTTTGACTGAGTCCTTCTCATCCCTCTGTCACCACCCACAGAAAGCATTACAGCACTGGCAGCAGCCATTGCTGCACATAGACATGTGCCAGGCTCTCAGCCAGGCCCACGGGGTTCACTACTTTTATTGAACTCCTTGGTCTGGTGGCACCAGCTTCACATAACACATTGAAACAGCCTCAGCAGTCATACACTTTGGGCTTCACAATCAGTCAGCAACAGATGCAAACTAGCAGGAAGCTTCCCAGAGACCCTCAGAGGATTGAAGCCATGCCACAGTGCCGGCAAAAGCACAGTTTATTGGAAGAAATTGGCTTGATTTGCCACAAGCATAGACACACAAATATATGAAATGTTTGGGAAGACAGCTTGGCAGCTTCTATGAGATGGGCATACTCAGCCTGCCCCTCGGCATGTTCTCAGTAGAAGTGTGTGTACACATGTACCAAATTTTGTGTTCAACTGTGTTCATTTCAGAAAATCTGTAGTGTCTCCAAACTTAGAACAACACTGTGTCCCTCCATAGAATGGGTAATAGATTGTGAGTGCTCATACACATAAGAGGGGAGCAGGGAGAATAAATTGGAGGTCCACTGAAGTACAGGCAGAGTCCCCCAAAAGGACATGGAGGGCCAGGGTCAGAGCCTTCATCTGCCCAAATGACTTCATCTGTGCACGTGTGCTTTCCCACCAGCCCAGGACCTCCTTGAGCATGGAACTGCTCCTCTTTAAAAAAAAAAAAAAAAAAAAAAACTTCATTGCATTTATTTATTGTGTGGATGAACGAGTCAGAGGACAACTTATTGAAGTTGTTTCTCTCCTTCTACCTTGTAGGTTTTGAGGACTGAACTCAGATCCTTAAGTGCCTTTACCCACTGAGCCATCTTACCAGCCAACTTTTTCCTACTTTCATTCTGGAGTCACCGAACTGCTGTCATCTTTGGGAAGATTTCCTGGCTCTCCATTCCTTGCTTAGTTAAATGATGCCCTTTCTGTGTCTCCAATATGTTCCCTTCATCTTTGGACTCTACTCCTCAGGATTAAACTCACCTGACTGCATGTCTCCTCATTAGGGATGAAATGAAGTCCTCTCTGTCTGCAATGCTTGACCTACAGTGGTTGAGCCTAGGGAAGAGCCCAAAAGGTGTTGGTTGAACAAGTAAATGAGTACAGGAAGCAGCTCAATGCTTAGAAGGGTAATGTGGAGCCACGAAGAAATCTAGGCAGCAAGAAGACACCATCATTAAGAAGGGCTTTGGGCCAGGGTGCAAGACTATTGCAAATTAATAGTTGCTGGCAGGAGTCTCATTTTCCTTACAGATATGGTCACTGACAAGCGGTTCATGTGGCAGCAAATAACACCCCATCCATGCTCATACAAGCAGCCCCAATTCCACTCAGTAAGTCACAAAAAGAGAGGCATGAAAATAACCTTGGGGAAGAGGTACATTTTTACCACATGTGGGAAGGGAACAAGAAAGGTCAGTTGGGAGTAAAAAGTGACCAAAATTCATTACATATATGAATGAAATTGTCCAAGAATTTTAAAAGGAGGGAGAGGTGTGCATGAAAGATGGTTCAGCAGTTAAGGGCATGTACTGCTCTTGTAGAAAACCTGGCCTTGGCGAACACTGCATTCACTTGCATATACCTTCTCCACCTCCCACACAGACACACACAATTCTTAAAGACTGAAATAAATCTTTTTTAATGCTTTAAGGGATTGGGAAAATAAGCTCACTCAGTAAAGTATTTGTCTTGCAAGCATAAGGATCTGAATTTAATCCCCAAAAACCCACTTGGGAAAAAGCCAAGCATGGTAAGCATTTGTAATTCCAGTGATGGTGAGGCAGAGATAGGAGGGTTCCTGAGGCTGTGAGCCAGCCAGCCTCATCTCCTTAGTAAGGCCCAGACCAGTGAGAAACCCAGCCTCAAAAAATGAAAAGGTGGACAGGACCCGAGGAATGACAGCTGAGGTTGCCCTCTGGCTCCCATGTACATATATGCACATATATACAAGTGTGCATGCGCGCGCGCGCGCGCGCACGCACACACACACACACACACACACACACACACAGGTGGGGGGCCCCCCTCTGGAACATTTGGCTCTGCTCTTGTGAAAGACATTGGAGCTGAATGACTGAATCCCTCCTCATCTCTCTTGGAGTCTCTCATTCTAGATCCATTGCTACTCTCACTATTCTTTGATCTATTCTTTGATCTAATCATCCTACTAAGTTCACAAGCTGGTATTTTGACAGCTATACCCATGTGGTGTTTATTATTTGACACCATATTACTGCTGGCTATATCTTTAAAAAACAGCCTGACTCTTAGCATTCATTTTTTTCTATTGAGCTTTATAAATTTCATACATTTCCCAATCAAATCCAGACCCCCTCCCCAATATATGCCTCCCCCATTCCCCCACTGAACCCCATGCACTCTGCAATACCTTGGTATTCATTTTAAGGCTAAGAGCAAAACCAAACTTTGGAGAACCTGTTACCTCAAATTTCTCTTGGAACTGTGTTCTAGAACAAGGGACCATTTTTTGTTTCATTGAAACAGTATATTCAGCATGAAATGGAGAAGTAAAAGAGAACTGTCTCATCAGAGATTTTTGTCCTTTCTGAGCCCTGCTGATTTAGAATAGCACACATCCAATTGCAAATAGACATTATTAATTTAATCTCATCTATTGCTTGCAACACAAAAGTAATTATCTCATTATTTCCAATGAGAAAAGTGCTGCTTGAAGCACTTTGATATGTAAAATATATATGCACATATCCATACACTACATTAGAGAACAGAGAAGAGTCATGAGGGATTTCAGGCCAGATGCCCAGGTCACATGAGGAGCACATGGCTCAGTGAGCTTGTTTACATTATGTTGCAATGTTAGGTAAAGGTCATTTATCCAAAGTATGTCCATATTGTAAAAGTCATCACCATAGACCCAGTGGAATGGGAAAGAACTCTGCCCACTTCTAAAATAAATAAGTAAATAAATAAAAGAAGATAATGAAACAAAACTTCTTTTTGGAGAAAAATATATATAGCCCAGGTCCCTCATCATGTAAATGAAAACATTACCCAAAGCTCCCCAAATCTACATGGCTCTCCAAATCTACTGGATACCAGGGATAAGAAGTTTTGCTTGAATTTCCCAAATTGCAATTTTCTTGTCCTGTGTAGCAAACTACACCCAAATGTAGCAGCTGTGATGGCTTATCTAGCAATTTGATGGGATGTAGAATCATCTAGAAGGCACACCTCTCAGCATTTCAATGAGGGATTTCCTTGATTAGGTAAATTAAGGTAGGAAGACCTACCCTAAATGTGGGCAGTACTATTCCATGGGCTGAGTCCCTGATTGAATGGAAAGGACAAAGGGAGCTGAGTACCACATTCATCTCTCTCTGCTTCCTGACAGTGTGACCAGCTACCTCAGGCTCCTGCTGCCATTACTTCCCCACCATGATAGATTACACCCTAAAACTATGAGCTAAAACAAACTCTTCTTTCCTAAAGTTGCTTCTGTCAGGCATTTTGTCATAACAATGAAGAAAGTAAACTAATATAATAGCTTAATACAAAAATTATTATGTTTACTCAAAATTCTATCATCAGCTGTGTGGCTGATGGTCTTTCTGCTGGTCTTGCATAAGACACAAATATGGCTTCAGCTATTGAATGACTCAGCTAAAAACAGAGGATCTCAGGTGTCTCCATCCTTATCTGACAGTTGGCACTGCCATGAGCTGGTTGATGTATTTCAGATCTCAGCTGGGCAGGCTCATCTCTGTTTCCTGAGGTGTCTCAATCTCTGACAAACTAGAACAGCCTTTTCATGTGGTGTTTCCAAAGAAACCAAAGAATCAAAACACAAACTATAAAATCTCTAGGATCAAGGTCAGAAGTTGCACATCATTTTTTGCATGCAATTTGAATCAAAGCAAATCATGTGACTTGGGAGGAGCATGCTACTCAAGTATACGCAAAAAGTTAGGAAAATTATGGTGAACACACTGCAAATAGTCTCCCACTGAAAGCATGCACAGGAAGCCCTGTTCACTGGCCCTACACACCAGCTTCCAGAATGTGTCTGTGAAACGGGTACCATTCCAAAAAATGTAGACCCACTGACAACTTTGAGTTACTGGGATGAGAAGGTACAAGCTTGGGATGGAATCAAGGAGTGTGGATTAAGCTCTACTACATTCCTGGTGCAATCAACATGGAGATTCAGTTGGGCATATCTGTATCTTCAATGACGAGAAGAGGCCCTGGAAGAGTATAAAACACCTGTGAGGCAACATTATGGGGTTGCTGTGTAAAAACACAAGACTGGATAAATTCACTAAGAGCATGAGTTTATGTAAGACTAGAATGTGGTCAAAGGACTGAGCACTGGAGCGTTCCTGCACTTACAGGTGACTTTGTGTGCAAGCATCATGAAGGTTTAGCACCTGGGGCTACCACCTGCCATCAACAAACCAAGAATTCACTGTTTGAGGGCACATTGGTGCCACCTCCTTTCCCTGCTTCTGTCTGAACAGGAATAGCATCTTAAACCCTAAACGGTCACAAGAACCACTTCATGGTTGGAATACAAGACATAAATCCATTTATGCCTCCTGTTCATCAATATCAGGTGTCTCCTCTGGCTCTGCACAGCAGGTTAAGATTTCTATAATTATTTCATGTTTAATAGAACATGCTACATTGGGATTTCCCACTGCAATACAAATACTTACGTTGACTATCTTTTTCCCCATGGCTGAAATTAGCAGCCAACAATAGTTATGGATGCAGCCCAACACAAAAGCATAAACTTAAAGTTTAATATGAGATTTTCTTGTTATTTTTTTAAACTCAGTTGCACAGTTCTCAAACAGAAACTCAGTAGATGCTGACATTGTGCTGCAATGACAAAATGTTGGACATGCCTGGTTGTACAGTTTGTTCCTTCTTGGATAAAGTAGAAAACAAAGGAACCAAGGGAGTAAACAAGAGGCTGCAGAGATGGCTCAGTGCTTAAGAGTATGTACTGTTCTTCCAGAAGTTTGGCTTGGTCCCCAGCACCCATATTAGCCAGCTCACAAGTGACAGATGCCTGTCACTCCATCTCCAAGCAATTGGATGCCCTCCTCTGGCCTCTGCAGGCACTTAACTCACATGCATACACAGAGACACACACACACATATATACATCATTAAAAATTAAAATCTTAAAAAAAGAGAAAAGAAAGTAAACAAGTCACCAAACACAAGGGGCTCAGTGTCTCTGTCCTTAAAATGGAAATACCACCACCAGCAGAAGGAACTGATAGGGTTACTTTTGTAGGTAGAGCTGTTACCATGGTGGCCAGTCTCAGGGCAAGTTCTCAGAGTCCTATTCTGCTAGTAGATGTGTGGTGGTCCCAGGTAGAGACAGAGCCCTAACTCATCCCTTCTTCTGAACCACACTGAGCTCCATACTTCTGTCAGCAGCTCCCAACGCTTCAGACACTAAACCCTAGGACACCTTAGGGACTTTATGAGGTATGTGAGATTAATGACATGATGGCTCAAGTCAGTAAATATTTCCCATAGAAGTTTGAGGACTTGAGTGTGATCCCCAGCACCCATGTAAAAAGCTAAGTGTGGCCTACACCTATGTGCTTGTGAGCTCAATGGTGGGGAGGTAGACACAGGAGGATCCCTGTGTTGCGGGTCCTCCTCAGGCCAGCTGTGAAGACCCTGACCTGGATCAGGTCCCCTGCTCTAGATTGCTCCTTGCAGTGTTTGTTGTGGGCTGAGATGACTTCCTCAGGAAAGGATGATTTAAGGCTAGCAATGATGGCTAGGAGGATCAGTATGAATGATGCGGGGAGGGAGTGATCCCTGACCCGACCTCCCTTTTTTGGACCAGGAAGAGGACCCGCATCCATGTGTCAGGGTCCCACATGTTTTCAGGGAGATCCATGGAGCTAGATTAGTGGCTTCATCCCAAAAGTGTTCAATATCTTTTGGGTTCACTTTCAACCCTCTGGTTTTAAGGAGCACCTTGAGTGCTGCTGTCTGTGGTTCCCTGCATTGTGCTGGGAAATTTCCCATTGTGGGAGGGTCGCAGGAAGGGAAATTTGCCACAAAAGTAGAAGATGAGGGTGACTACCAAGAGGGCACAAAGGAAGCAAAGAAGCACCATGAGCCACTCGTAAACTGCCCTGACATGTAAGGGTGTATTGGATCCAAATGTCTTGTGATTAGTGAGGGACTTCTGAAGGTCGTGACCCCTTCAGCCGTATGCTAACACGGTGTCTCTGGGACAGGCAATAGGGTGACCCGAAGCCTGGGCTCTTAGTTCGGGGTGGATCAGCCCTTATGTGAACTCACCGGGACAAGCTGCGAGGGGAGAGGTGCCGACGTGCGCTGAGGGACCAAGTGGCAGAGTGTGCCTCCCTGATCTAACAAACTAGTCTAACAATAAAAATGACAGACAGGGTGGAGGGGACAGAGGAGGGGGCTACTCGCTCACCCTTGAGCAGCAGAAGAAACAGACAAATTTAGGGGCCTACTTACCAAACGAACCGAGGTTCTGGGTGTGGCCAACACCGTGGGCAGGGGTCCCTGTTCGGGCACCAGGTGTTGCGGGTCCTCCTCAGGCCAACTGTGAAGACCCTGACCTGGATCAGGTGCCCTGCCGATTGAGGTGGGGGGTGTAAGAGGCACAGAGTCAGCACACGGACACTGGGAGTCAGGTAGAAGCAAGCACTAGGCAAGGTGATGCAGGTTCATTTAATGCAGGAGGGGGCAGGCCTTATATTTCCCTTTCTCCACCCCTAAGTCCCTTTAGTCAGTGTATCGTTTTCTGGTTGGTCCGTGCTACACAGTCTGTTTACATCAGCAGTCACTAGGCTTGCAAGCAGGGTACAGAAACATGGGCTCCTTTTCACGGGCTATTTAAGGGCCAGGAAGTGAAGTGAACTCTCGCTGAATCCCAGGGCTCTGGTCCGCGCCATTTTTGGATGCCTCCTGCTACATCCATGGCCAGCTAGTCTAGGCTAATTGGTGAGTTTCAGATTCAATGAAGAGATCCTGCCTCAGAAAATAAGGTAGAAGGTGACTGAGGAAGACACTCCACAGGTATGCGCACATATATGCATGGACACCTACACATACACTGGACTCACATACACATGCACATCCATGAACATGTATACATGCATACAAAACACATGATGGGTGGCACTTCTGCAGGGCATAGAGCTCCCTCCCAAGTCTCTCACTTCTGAATGTGCTGTCAAACATTCACCTGGATCTCAGACTTATTAGATTTTAACTCCTCATCATTTGAACACAAGGTACATTTGCTCAATTTCAAACCCACTGAATTTTCAAATCTCAGTAATTGTGTGAATTGAAAAAAAAAAAAAGCACTTCTTTACAAAACATTTTTCTATCTCTGGAGAAAAATTCTGCCACAACGCCAGAGCCCATTTGGGAGTTTTCATGCCATCTCCATCCCCAAACACCTGGCTGCCTCTGATACTGTCACTGTGATGTTGTAAGGACGCATCCTTCTGTTTGTTCTGAATCCCTTACTTCAACATGAAGAAAAACCCTCAGCAAAACATGGTCTGTGTTGGGAAGATGGCTCAGTCCAGAAAGTGCACACGATGCAAACTTGAGGACCTGGGATAGGTCCTCAGAACCCCATAAACAGCCAGACCTAATGACATACACTTGTAACCAATGATGGTGTGGTAGGAGACATCATTACTGTAAGCCCCCAGGCAAGTCAGCTAGGCCCACTTGGGAGACGTTCTGTCTCGAACCATAAAATGGAAGGGACCAACACTCTCACAAGAGGTTGTCCTCCACATGCATGTGAAAAAACATGTATGCACACACCCTCACTCACATGTGCACCCCCCACATGAACATGTGCACACATGATATGAAGACCACTGTTTGATCTTTCTACCCACGTTGTTTCATTATAAGTAACTGAACATCTTATCTCTTCATTACAATTCTTGGAAGATCAATTTACAGTTAACAATTACATTTAACAAAACATAGAATTTTACTGTAGATTATTTTCCTCTTGGTTCTTTTTTTTTTTAACTATACTATTATGGGCAAGACCTTCACTAACTTTTATAAAGGTTGCATGTGTGAGTTCTTATACAGTCGAGATAGTAATTCTCTGTCAGATGCACAGCTAGCAAAGACAGTCACAAATACTTTAAGCTATCTCTTCACTCAATTCACCATTTTCTTTGCTGTAAAGAAGTTGTTTAATTTCATGAGATCCCATTGGCCGTTGTTGGCCTTAATTCTTGAACCATTCAAGTCCTATTCAGAAAGTCCCTGCAGATGCCTGTACCTTAAAGTTTTCTGCCCAGTTCAGGAAAAGGGAAGCAAGTGGAAATAATCATAGGAAGTAAACTAAGTCAATCTCAGAAAGGCAGATATGATGTTTTCTCTCATTTGTGAGTCATAGATTTTATATAGATACATGAAATCATACATATGTATATATGTACATATCATATCAAAGCAGATGTGATTCTGTCTAGGGGGACAAAGGGAACTAATGTAGGGTGAGATAAGGAAGGGTAGGGGTGTGGAGGATTATGCTTACATAAAATACATACATGTATGAACACTAAAAATAAATAATTTTATTTTTTAAATGCCTATAGAGGTTGCTATCTGTAAGTTTCATGAGCTTAATAAAGGAAGGTTACAAAATATTTATATACCAGGCATTGAAGCGCTGCCTTGGTTAATCTCTCAAACACTGAGCTCTGTAAGAAAGCTCCCTTAAGAAAGCAGTTTGGGATTGGATTGCAACAGAGGATAAATTAAGGTGGGTCTGGGAAGATCAGGTAGACTAGACAAATATTAAATATTTAACTGGATCCGAACAGCGAGCAAGCATTAAGCCTCAGGTTGAGCACAGGTGCCTGGTGAGATAATGTTTCCACCCACCAGATGTTGGGGGTGTCAGCTCTCAGGCAAAAGGGAGACCTTTTAGCAGGATGCTTCATTTTTTCATTTATAACTAAATGTTTGTTCTTAGTGCAGGAGAATAGATGCAACTGGACATGACTGTATGAAGTACATTAAGCCAGTGTCAGAAAGGCAAATACTGCATGTTCAGAAAGGGTGGGGTTTTTGTCATTATTTTTTAACAACTTTTTAATTTTTATTTATGTGTGTATATAAATATGTATACATGTATGTGTCTGTGTGTATGTGTATGTGCATGTGGGTACCCATGGAAGCCAGAAGAGCAAATCAGATCTCTGGAGCTGGAATTACAGGTGTTTGTGAGCTCCAGTACTCTGAAAGAGCAGCAAATGTGCTTAACCACTGAGCCATCTCACCTGAAAAAAAAAAAAAAAAAACTTGTCCAGATGAACCCAGTCAGCATTTGTCTCAATGTGAGGCATAATCCTCGCCTTTCTGGTCATCTAACCAATGCCTAACAAAGAGTTAAATAGTCGAAGAACAAATGTTAGCATTCTCTCAAATACTGAGGGCCATTAGGGCCGGAGGGCATCTGGGGGTCAGTAAACACCCCCAGAGGACTTGCAGTCCCATAAGGTCATGCAATTTGGAGGAGGCCTGCCTGGGCCTTGATGCAGCTCTCCTCTCCCATGTCATGACTCACAAAGCCTTGCCCTGAAGAAAAAATGGGGGTCTTTTCCAGAGAAGAAGATGCCTGGGTGTAGTCCTCTCATGCTGGATGCTGGACAGGACCTCAGACTTTTGTGGCTGAGGTAAGATAGCCCAAAAGCTGTGAAATTCTCTCTCCCAGTTCCACTGCCTCAAGGATTCACCAACTGATGTATTCAGTTAGTAGACTTGAGTTGTTATGCTTTCCAGATGCTGAAGACAGGTGGTAAGCAAAGTAGACATGGCACCTATTCTCACAAAATGACAAAGAACAGGTACTGAATGGAAGAATAAACATATGGGAAATTATTTTGTATGTGTGCTCAGGTATGTGTGCAGATGTGTGCACAACTGTGTGGAGAAGAAGTCAATGTCAGGTGTCTTCCTCAATCATGCCTCACTATTTTTTTGAGACAGAATCTCTCATTGAACCTGCATCTCACCGATTCAGTTAGACTGGCTGGTCAATGAACCCCATGGACCCTCCCTTCTCCACCTCCCCAGCACTGAGATTACAGGCACTCTCCACCACATTCACGACCATATGTTTACATAGTTTCTGAGAATTAAATTCAGGTCATCATGCTTGCACTTTACTGACTGAACCATTTCCCCATCCCCTATAGTGTACCATTATATTAGGAAGTGACATATAGTCAGAAATGGAAGATTATGCACTGGAGGGACCTTGACAGTTTCACATTTTGAAGTGACCACACGGGCTATCATTGGAGAAAGACTGCACCTGCTCATAGAGACAACAATGCCCTACATAACCAAATTTATGAGAAAAAACAGCATGTATTTATTGGTATAACTTGCATAGGGTATCCAGCTTCCAATTTGGTCTTGCCTGGCTCTAATCTTTCTTCTTTGTCCTTCTTCGGAACCATATTGCTCTGTTTTTCTAAGTAGCCCACCAGCCCATCCTACAATACGGCTAGAGCTCTGACTCTGTTTCTAAAGACACTGGAACGACCGTTTTCCTGAGTAGTGTTTTCCTGAACAGATGATTGACAGCTCCATTTGGACTGCCTCTTACAGGAGAGGGCAATGGGGTTTCTTTGTTCTTTATCAAAAAGTTTCCTATAAGATAATAATCTCACAGAGCTAGGATGTGTTAATCCTCCCCTGCCCCAGCACACCCAGCATGCTCTCCTGGCTTCAGGATGTGATTCTAAACCCATACTACCCAATAGAGTGGCTAGCCACCAGCCTTGTGTGGATCTGTACATTTTTATTGAAAGGAAAACTTAAATAGAACTTTCAATCCTCAGTCACACTAGCTACATTTCAAGGATTCTGCACAGGTACCAGACCTACCTATAATCACAGTGTTATGGAGAGGTCTCTATTCACCTCTGGTCTTGACCCCAGGAGCAGCATTGGTTCTTGAGCTTCCAAAAGAAAATAATTTGGAAGGGATACCGAGGTAGGGCAAGCAGCAAAGAGTTTAACTAGAGCAGACAGAGAAGCAAAGAAACACTCAAGAAAAAGAACAGGCCAAGCTAAGCACAACAGCCCCAATCCTGGTGGACATGGGGCTCCTGTCTCTCCTCCGCTTCTTATTCCTTCCCTTGTGCCTCCCCCAGAGTGAGCACTTTCAGGAAAGGGGCATTCTTGTCTCAGAAGCCCATTTTACCCAGAATTCAGTCTGTTTAAAATATAAGTGTTTAAGTCCCCCTAAAGTCAAGAATTTCACTAGGGGAAAGAAGTAAGAGCTTTCTGCTATGCTCAGCTCTCAAGAAAGTCCCTGAAGCTGTTTTGTTTTTCTTTCTGTTTTGTTTTTAGGTCAAGTTCTTTTTAAATTTCTTGAGGATTTTATGCAAGAATACAGTATTTACCTCATTTCCAACCTTCCTTCTCTCCTACCAACACTTCCCACACCCTCCCACTCCCTCTTGATTTCTTGCCCTCTTCTTTATTATTGTTATATATGCATGCATACATTTGTGTATATATAATATAAACATATATATAATGCATTGAATGCGTTTCATGGTGCCTATGTGTAGAAGTGTTTAGGGCTGCCTACTTGGGATTAGACTACCTATCAGGGAGCTCATCCCAGAGAAAACTCATTGCCCCCACCCCTCTCAGTATTCACTAATTGCCTGTAGCTCTTCATCTAGAGATAGGACCCTAGAAAACCTTCCCCATCCACATTGACATGACAACTGGGGTTGTCATGGTGCAGATTTTGTTTAAGTAACCATATTGTGGTGACTTCATGGGAGTAGCTTCCCTGTCATGTCTAGAATACACTACCTAGCCGCAGGCGTCCTGGTTCTCCGAATCTTACAATCTTTCTGCCCTCTTTTCCACAATGTTCCCTGAGCCTTAGGTGTAGAGGTCTCATTCTAAATCTATCAGTTGGGGCTAGGCCCCACACGCTTGCTTATTCTCTGAATTTTGATCAGTTGTGGAATTTTGTAATGGTCTCCATCTGTTGTAAAATAGTCTCCATCTGTTCTTCGATGAGTGGTAAAGAGCTACACTTTTCTGTAAATATAGGGATCAGTATTTAGAATACAGTAAGAAATACACAGTTTTAAGAAAGTGGCAGTAGTAGGTTCTCCTCTAGGGTCTATGACCTCTCCAACCATGAGTACTTGGCTACATTACAGTACCAGGCGTGAATCTTCTAAATCAGACTCCATTTGCTCAGGAATTAAGGTCAACAATTTTCAAATGAGACCTCATTAAACCTAAAGCTTCTGTACAGCAAAGGAAACAATCAACCAAGTGAAGAGAAAGCCCACAGAGCCGGAGAAACTCTTTGCCAGCTATCCGTCTGATAGAGCATTTCCACAATACACAAAGAATTTGAAGAAAAACAAAGAACCAAGAAACAAATCAATTAAAAAATGGATTACAGATCTAAACAGAGAGTTCTCAAAAGAAGAAATAAAATGGCTAAGAGATATCTTTTCTTTTGTTGTTTTTTT